>NC_041389.1:285342311-285468624 GCF_002162155.2 Triticum dicoccoides
GGACGGCGCGGGCTCGAGGGGGAGGAAGGGGAGAGGGAGGCGGCGGGGGCGCGTGGGCGGCTGCGGCGCAGTGGGTCAAGGCAGCGGCGGCGGTGGCGGTGGATCGAGGGAGAGGGAACTGGCGAGGGGGAGAGGGAAGGGGGGTCGGGCAAAGGGGGAGAGGGAAGGGGGGATCGGGCACAATACTAATGGCGCACCACCCCTCAGTGCGCCATAAGTACATCCATACTAATGGCGCACCTCACCGTGGTGCGCCATTAGTATTTTTTTTATTTCAACTCGAGCCAACAGGTTATGTACCACCAGAACTGATCCACATCAAGTCCCCTGTACTAGCTTGACTAGTCAGCAGCCAGTTCTCACACCAGGAGGTCCTGGGTTCGACTCCCAGGCTCCACAATTTTTTTTAGCATTTAAAAAGCTGTTTGATACTTATTTGTGTTTAAATATGTTCAAACTTGTTTAAATAATAACAGTAATATTTTTTTATAAGACAGTAGCATTTAAAAAGCTGTTTGATACTTATTTTTTTATAAGACGGTGCGCGGGGTGCGGGGGGTCAGCGGCGGCGGCCGGTGGACTCGGGGGTGCTCGGCGGCGAGGGGGACCGGATCTGGCGAGGTGGGATAGCGATCGAGATGGAGGGGGATCGAGATCGAGTGTCCATGAAATTTAAAAATATTCATGATAGTTCAAAAAGTACCCATGAAATACAATCGAGAAATGAAGGCTACGATTTAAATACAATCGATCTTAGCTAGCTATCTGTTCACAATCTTCTTGCCCTTCTTTTTCGCAAATGGAGTTCTTCTGTGGAACGGACGTCCTTTAGGTAGGGTGGTCCTGCTTCTTCTTGTGGTGTATGCTGCTACTTCATCATCGTCGTCATGTTCGATCCTCGGGTCGCCGTACTTGTCGAAGTCTTGCTCATTGGCTATTCCATCCATTCCGATGATCTTCCTTTTGCCTCTCCTCATGACAACACGACTGTGCTTTGGCGGGTCGGTAATGAAGAAGCATTGGTCCACTTGGGAAGCCAGTACCCATGGCTCATTTTTCGCGGTGACGTTTGCGCCGGCGGTCTTGGATTTGGCTTCGGGTATAACCATGGTGGTGAAATACCGGTCTTCTTTTATGACGTTCTTGGCCCATCTGACACGGAACATCCGGACCTTCTCTCCAGCGTAGCTCAGCTCCCAGATCTCCTCGATCCTTCCGTAGTATCTGTCCTTGTCGTTACCGGTGTAGGATTCCATCGTTACCCCGGAGTTCTGATAACCATCGCTCTTCATGTCCTTGGCCTCGGTGTAGAATGTGTAGCCGTTGATATCGTACGCCTCATAGGTCATCAGGTTGTGCTCGGCGCCCTGTGACAAGGCGAATATGAGTTGTTCTTCCGCGGAAGAATCCTCATGTAAAGGGTACGACAGAAGCTTGTGCTTGAACCAACGCGTGAAACATGAATTGTGCTCTTTGAGTATATCTTCGTCCGTCCTCTGTTGGCCTCGGTCATTGTACGTCTTCTTAATAAAGGTTTTGTGCTCTACCACCCAAGGATCGACCACGTCTATGTGTTGTAGCGCGACTAGGTTTGCTCTTTCAAAGTCGGCGAGTCGACCCTCGAAGTCGACATGCATTTCGCGGCGACCCTCACGCTGACCCCATCCAGCGAGCCTGCCGAGGTGCCTGTTGACGGGCAGACCAACGGGGTTCTCGATGCCTAGATAATTCGTGTAGTAGGAGATGCACTCTTCGGTCAGAAAGCCCCTGGCTATGCTTCCTTTTGGACGTGACATGTTGCGAACGTATCCTTTGATGACACCATTCATCCTTTCGAACGGCATCATGCTGTGCAGGAACGTCGGCCCGAGTTGGATGATATCCTCCACTATATGGACCAGCACATGCACCATAACGTCGAAGAATGCGGGCGGGAAGTACATCTCAAGCTCGCATAGTATCACCACAATCTCTTCCTGTAGACTTCTGAGTTGCCTCACGCCAATCCACTTCCGAGAGATGACGTCGAAGAAGTTGCATAGGCCAAATAGCGTTTCACGGACGTGTGCGTCCATGATCCCACGGATTGCAACTGGAAGTATCTGCGTCATCAGCACGTGACAGTCGTGAGACTTCATCCCGCTGAACTTCTGCTTCGCTGGGTCTAGGTATCTGCTTATCTTCCCCGCGTAACCGTAAGGAAGTTTTACTCCTAGGAGGCAGGTGAAAAACTGCTCGATCTCCTCCTGACTTAGAGTGAAGCACGCGGGAGGGTAGTCATTTCCGGTCTTCTTGGCCTTTTTGCCTTTGCGATGACTTTCTGTGTCCTGCTTCGCCTCATCATCATCATCATCATCATCATCATCATCATATATAGCGTGAAGCTCCTGCCTGATACCCATTGATTTCAAGTCTGCCCTTGCTTTCGGCCCATCTTTGGTCCTCTCTGGCATGTTGAGCAGGGTACCAAGCAGACTCTCGCACACGTTCTTCGTGATATGCATGACATCAAGACTGTGAGGCACACGGTGGATCTTCCAGTACGGCAAGTCCCAGAAAACAGACCTCGTTTTCCATACCTTCAGCAGCGGCTCTGGCGCCTTTCGCTTCTTTCCCGGCTCTGGCGCCTTTTGCTTCTTTCTCGGCAGTGGGCAGTCTTTCCAATTTTTCAACAGCTTGTCTATTTCCTCGCCGCTCCTCGTACACGGGCGTTTTCGGGGTTCGATTTCACCATCGAACAGATCCTTGCGTTTCCTCCACGGGTCATCGTCGCGAAGCCACCTTCGATGTCCCATGAACACGGTTTTCAAAGACCCGGGATCTCTATCTAGCTGGCGATACGTTGTGTCATCCATGCACCTTACGCATCCAGAAAATCCGTGGACTACCTGCCCCGCAAGATATCCGTAACCGAGATAGTCGTGCACCGTCGTGAGTAGTGCGGCTCTCATAGGGAAATATTCTTTCTCTGCGGCGTCCCACGTATTGGCTGGCGTTTTCCACAGCGTGTCAAGCTCCTCTTTCAGCAGCCCCAGATACAGATTGATGTCGTTCCCTGGTTGTTTCGGCCCTTCAATTAGCATACTCATGTGAATGTACTTCCTCTTCATGCACAACCAGGGGGGAAGGTTGTACATCCACACAAACACAGGCCAGGTGCTATGTGTGCTTCTCTGGCTGCCAAACGGATTGACTCCATCGGTGCTCCCGCCCAGCACGATGTTCCTTGGATCGTTCCCAAATTCTGGGTATTCAAAGTTCAACGCTTGCCACTGGATCGCATCCTTAGGGTGACTCAGCATCTTGTCTTTTTTATCTATCTCCGAATCATTTGCGTCATCTTCTTGCTTCTTCTCCTCCCTATCCGCGTGCCAATGCAGGAGCTTTGCTACCTTAGGATCCGCGAAATACCGCTACAGACGAGGAGTGATCGGAAAGTACCACACCACTTTTCGAGGAGCTTTCTTCCTCTTCTTGTATCGAGTGACACCGCACACCGGACATATGGTAGACTCCACGTGCTCGTCCCGATAAATGATGCAATTGTTCATGCACACATGGTATTTCACGTGCGGTAAATCCAGAGGACACACGATTTTCTTCGCCTCCTCCAAACTGGTCGGGCACTTGTTCCCCTTGGGAAGATGTTCGTGCCAGAATGACATGTTCTCGTCGAAGCATGCGTCGGTCATTTTGTGTTTTACCTTCATCTCCAGAGCCATGAGCGTTACTTTCAGGCGGGTATCCTCGGGCCTGCATCCTTCATACAATGGAGTAACCGCGTCTAACTCAAGTTGATCCATCTTGGCTTTCTCTCGGGCGGCAGCTCTTGCGTTATCCGTCTGCTTGAGAAGCAGCTCTTGAATATGAGGGTCCTACACCCAGCCCATCGATGGTCCAGCGTCGTCTGCTCCGCCGGCATCATCATCATGTCCTGCATCTTCTACATGATGACTGTGTACAGCATCACCGTCGTGATCATCTCCTGGGGATTCTTCGTCTTCTCGCCCCCCCGAGCCGCGGTGGTTGTCTTGCTGCCCTTCCTCATTTCTTGCCCGGCCCCCATGGACGACTTCGTAGTCATCTTCATCACCTTGCCACCGATAGCCATCCATGAAACCACGCAAGAGCAGGTGGTCCCGCACCTGCCCGGAATCCGGGTCCGCAATAAGGCTATTCAGCTTGCATCTTCGACACGGACATCTTATCTCCGTCTCGTTCTTTTGAAGCATCTCGGCCTTCGCGGACCTCAAAAACCTATTCACGATGCCTTCGGTCATCGTGCGGACCATGGTCGCCTGCGGGGTAGAGCAAAACGATATTTTAGAACCAAGAAAAAAATTGGCATGACTTTCCCTAAAAATAGGACCAAAAAGAATGCTTAATGCCAAAATTCTCGCCGAAACGGAAATGAATCAACATTCCGGCAAAATATTGGCAACTATCATATTTCAAATACTGGTACACCTCCAAACACAAACACATATGCAAAACCACAAACATATGCAACACCACGAACATACATAGATCTAGCTAGGCCATAAAAAGTGCATGTGCACATTGTTGTAGGGAGAACAACATAAATATAGCTTCCCCCCTTACTTACCTAGCAAAACAAGGTAACTTAACCACTTAATTTGAATGAATCTATGGTGGAAATGAGGTGAAAAAGATGAGGCACCCGAGACAAGGAGGAGGCGGTGGAGAGAATGAAGTGGGGAGAAAGTGAGTGTGGGAGGAGAGGCTGTCCAAAATATCTTGTTGCTGCCCACTTACTAATGGCGCACCAACCACAAATGCGCCATTAGTAATCCAGGTTACTAATGGCGCACCCCTTGGTGGTGCGTCATTAGTAGTTTTGCAAAAAAAACATACTAATGGCGCACTGCACCACGATGCGCCATTACTAGTTTAAACTAGTAATGGCGCACCGCGTGCGAGTGCGCCATTAGTAGTTTTGCAAAAAAGGAATAAAAAAATAATAAAAAAAACAACATTAGTGGCGCACTCTCTGGAAGGTGCGCCATTACTAGTTACAACTATTAATGGCGCACTGCCTGTGGATGCGCCATTAGTATGTTTGGACAGGCGCACTAGTTAAAAAAAATTGGTACTAATGGCGCACCGTGGGCAGGGTGCGCCATTAGTAGTTTCAACACTAATGGCGCATCAGAAGGTGGTGCGCCATTAGTATATACTAATGGCGCACAACATGTCTGGTGCGCCATTAGTGTCAATTCCATCTATAGCCCTTTTCCTAGTAGTGGTGAAGTGATGATGTGTGTTGGAAGTGGTTCCAAGATTGATATGGTCATCATCGCACACTCCCTATACTTTCGGGATTAGTGTTAAACCTAAATAAATGTTATTTGGCATTTGCATTGAGCATGAATATGATTTGATCATGTTTATTGCAATACGGTTATTCATTTAAAGTCAGAGAATAATTGTTGTTCTGTTTACATGAATAGAACCTTTGATGGTCATACACGCAATGAAAATAGTTTGTTGGATCTCGATCGTTGCGATACACATATTCATAATATTGATGCCAAAAGATGCAAAGTTGATGATGATAGTGCAACTTATTTGTGGCACTGCCATTTGGGTCATATCGGTGTAAAGCACATGAAGAAACTCCATAAAGATGGATTTCTGGAATCACTTGGTTATGAATCATTTGATGCTTGCGAACCGTGCCTTTTGGGCAAGATGACTAAAACTCCGTTCTCCAAAACAATGGAACGAGCTACTGACTTGTTGGAAATAATACATACCGATGTATACGGTCCAATGAGTGTTGATGCTCGTGGCGGGTATCGTTATTTTCTAACCTTCATAGATGATTTAAGCAGATATAAGTATATCTACTTAATGAAGCACAAGTCTGAAACATTTGAAAAGTTCAAAGAATTTCAGAGTGAAGTGGAGAATCATTGTAACAAGAAAATAAAGTTTCGAAAATCTGATCGTAGAGGAGAATATTTGAGTTACGAGTTTGGCCTTTATTTAAAACCAATGTGGAATAATTTCACAGCTCACGCCACATGGAACACCACATCGTAATTGTGCGCCCGAACATCGTAACCGCACTTTATTGGATATGGTGCGATCTATGATGTATCTTACCAATTTACCACTATCGTTTTGGGATTATGCATTAGAGACAACTGCATTCACTTTAAATAGGGCACCATCAAAATCCATTGAGACGACGCCTTATGAACTGTGGTTTGGCAAGAAACCAAAGTTGTCGTTTCTTAAAGTTTGGGGCTGCGATGCTTATGTGAAAAAGTTTCAACCTGATAAGCTCGAACCCAAATCGGAGAAGTGCGTCTTCATAGAATACCCAAAGGAAACTATTGGGTACAACTTCTATCACAGATCCGAAGGCAAGATATTCGTTGCTAAGATGGATCCTTTCTAGAGAAGGAGTTTCTCTCAAAAGAAGTGAGTGGGAGGAAAGTAGAGCTTGATAAGGTAATTGTACCTTCTCCCGAATTGGAAAGTAGTTCATCACAGAAATCAGTTCCAGTGATTCCTACACCAATTAGTGAGGAAGCTAATGATGATGATCATGAAACTTCAGATCAAGTTACTACAGAACCTCGTAGGCCTTCCAAAGTACAGTCCGCACCAGAGTGGTACGGTAATCCTGTTCTGGAAGTCATGTTACTAGACCATGATGAACCTACGAACTATGAGGAAGCGATGATGAGCCCAGATTCCGCGAAATGGCTTGAGGCCATATGAGAACAAATGTGGACTTTGGTGGAATTGCCCGATGATCGGCAAGCCATATTTATAAATGGATCTTCAATAGGAAGATAGCCGTTGATAGTAGTGTTACTATCTACAAAGCTCGACTTGTCGCAAAAAGTTTTTCGACAAGTTCAAGGTGTTGAATACGATGAGATTTTCTCACTCGTATCGATGCTTAAGTCTGTCCGAATCATGTTAGCAATTTCCACATTTTATGAAATCTGGCAAATGGATGTCAAAACTGCATTCCTTAATGGATTTATTAAAGAAGAGTTGTATATGATACAACCAGAAGGTTTTGTCAAGCCTAAAGGTGCTAACAAAGTGTGCAAGCTCCAGTGATCCATCTATGGACTGGTGCAAGCCTCTCGGAGCTGGAATATACGCCTTGATGAGTTGATCAAAGCATATAGTTTTATACAGACTTGCGGTGAAGCCTGTATTTACAAGAAAGTGAGTGGGAGCACTACAACCTTTCTGATAAGTATATGTGAATGACATATTGTTGATCAGAAATAATGTAGAATTTTCTGGATAGCATAAAAGGATACTTGAATAAGAGTTTTTCAAAGAAAGTCCTCGGTGAAGGTGCTTACACATTGAGCATCAAGATCTATAGAGATAGATCAAGACGCTTGATAAGATTTTTCAATGAGTAAATACCTTGACAAGTTTTTGAAAGAGTTCAAAATGGATCAGTCAAAGAAGGAATTCTTGTCTCTATTACAAGGTGTGAAGTTGAGTAAGACTCAAAACCCAACCATGGCAGAAAATAGAAAGAGAATGAAAGGTCATTCCCTATGCCTCAGTCATAGGTTCTATAAAGTATGCTATGCTGTGTACCAGACCTATTGTATACCTTACTCTAAGTTTGGCAAGGGAGTACAATTTTAATCTTGGAGTAGATCACTGGACAACGGTCAAGAATATCCTTAGTGAGGACTAAGGAGATGTTTCTCGATTATGGAGGTGATAAAAGAGTTCGTCATAAAGAGTTACATCGGTGCAAGCTTTTACACCGATCCAGATGACTCTAAGTCTCAATCTGGATACGTATTGAAAGTGGGAGCAATTAGCTATAGTAGCTCCGTGCAGAGCATTGTAGACATAGAATATTTGCAAAATACATATGGCTCTGAATGTGACAGACCCGTTGACTAAACTTCTCTCACGAGCCAAACATGATCATACCTTAGTACTCTTTGGGTGTTAATCACATAGAGATGTGAACTAGACTATTCACTCTAGTAAACCCTTTGGGGGTTGGTCACATGACGATGTGAAATATGGATGTTAATCACATACAGATGTGAATATTGGTGTTAAATCACATGATGATGTGAACTAGATTATTGACTCTAGTGCAAGTGGGAGACTGAAGGAAATATGCCCTAGAGGCAATGATAAAGTTATTATTTATTTCCTTATTTCATGATAAATGTTTATTATTCATGCTAGAATTGTATTATCCGGAAACATAATACATGTGTGAATACATAGACAAACATCACTAGTATGCCTCTACTTGACTAGCTCGTTAATCAAATATGGTTAAGTTTCCTAAACCATAGACATGAGTTGTCATTTGACTAATGGGATCACATCAATAGGAGAATGATGTGATTGACTTGACCCATTCTGTTAGCTTAACACTTGATCGTTTAGTATGTTTCTATTGCTTTCTTCATGACTTATACATGTTCCTATGACTATGAGATTATGCAACTCCCGTTTACCAAAGGAACACTTTGTGTGCTACCAAATGTCACAGCGTAACTGGGTTGGCGTATTTCAAGATTAGGATTTGTCACTCCGATTGTCGGAGAGGTATCTCTAGGCCCTCTCGGTAATGCACATCACTATAAGCCTTGCCAGCAATGTGACTAATGAGTTAGTTGCGGGGTGATGCATTACATAACGAGTAAAGAGACTTACCAGTAACGAGATTGAACTAGGTATTGAGATACCGACGATCGAATCTCGGGCAAGTAACATACCGATGACAAAGGGAACAACGTATGTAGTTATGCGTTTTGGCCGATAAAGATCTTCGTAGAATATGTGGGAACCAATATGAGCATCCAGGTTCCGCTATGGTTATTGACCGGAGACGTGTCTCGGTCATGTCTACATAGTTCTCAAACCCGTAAGGTCCGCACGCTTAAAGTTCGGTGACGATCGGTATTATGAGTTTATGTGTTTTGATGTACCAAAGGTAGTTCAGAGTCCTAGATATGATCACGGACATGACGAGGAGTCTTGAAATGGTCGAGACATAAAGATTGATATATTGGACGGCTATATTCGGACATCGGAAGTGTTTCGGGTGGTTTCGGAGAAAACTGGAGTACCGGGAGGTTACCGGAACCCCCCCGGAGAAGTTATGGGCCTTATGGGCCATAAGAAGGAAGCACACCAGCCCACAAGGGGCTGGTGCGCCCCCCTTTGGGCAGGAGGCCGAATAGGAATAGGTTTGGGGGTGCGTCCCCCCTTTCCTTCTCTCCTACTCCTCCTTCCCTTCCCTCTCCTACTCCAACTTGGGAAGGGGGAATCCTACTCCACCGGGAGTAGGACTCCCCCCTTGGGCGCGCCTAGAGAGGGCCGGCCCTCCACCTCCTCCACTCCTTTATATACGGGGGAGGGGGGCACCCCATAGACACAACAATTGATCATTGATCTCTTAGCCGTGTGCGGTGCCCCCCTCAACCCTAATCCACCTCGATAATATCGTAGCAGTGCTTAGGCGAAGCCCTGCGTTGGTAGCATCATCATCACCGTCATCACACCGTTGTGCTAATGGAACTCTCCCACAAAGCTCTGCTAGATCGGAGTTCGTGGGACGTCATCGAGCTTAACGTGTGCTGAACTCGGAGGTGCCGTACATTAGGTACTTAGATCGGTCGGATCGTGAAGACGTACGACTACATCAACCGCGTTGTGCTAACGCTTCTGCTTTCGGTCTACGAGGGTACGTGGACAACACTCTCCCCTCTTGTTGCTATGCATCACCATGATCTTGCGTGTGCGTAGGAATTTTTTTGAAATTAGTACGTTCCCCAACATTAATAAAGTAAAATGCCAAGATTATCCTGTTTTCTGAAGTATCCGTGCAATAAAAAATGGCCCAAAAATAAAAGTGCTCAGAATGTCATAAAATTTTAACATGATTTTTTCTGGAATATTTAAGAATTTTTGGCACTGAATACATCCCAGGGGGTGCCCCTGTTGCTCACAAGACAATAGGGCGCAGCCACCCCCAGGCCGCGCCAAGATTCTTTGTGGGGTCCACAGGACCCCACTCAGTTATCCATTTAGTTCACCTCATCTCTTACCTCTAGAAAAAAAATCCTGGTTGCTCTCTCCCTGTGTGCTTACTCCCAAACCTAAGATTTTCGATCTCTTTGCTCGGAGCTCCGTCTCGAAAACTATTTTGGGGGATTGCTCCTTGGTATGTGACTCCTCCATTGCTCCAATTAGTTTTTGTTTTAGTGGATTATATTTTACATTTTTTGCTGCTCTTGGTGCTACTGAAAATGAACTTGCATTTTGAATTCTTTGAGTTCCAAGTAGTTTGAATGCTTGACATAACCTCTAGACATTCATATGAGTAGTTGCTATCAATCTTGTGAAGTTTTGTTAACGTATTTTTGTGGTCCAAAAATTTCAAAAATTTGTTCTTAGGAAAATGAAATTCTTTAGGAGGAGTTCTTCAAGGAGGAGGACCTTGGAGGGATCATCGAGCAAAAGCTTGGCTTGCCTAGCGTATGTTGAACCAAGGGCAAGTTCGATGCGAGTTGCGGAAGCAAAATCATGTCGATGGCCATGTGAGGAGTTCATCGTAGGTGCGGGCATTAAGGAAGAATTTGATCAATATATTCATAACACTGAGCTTGCTCCCTTCATCGCAGATAAGTGGACTCAACACTACAACCTTACCCATTCATTCACTAAAATGTTTGAGTACCATTCCCACAATTCTAGAGTCTTGTTTCACTTATATGATAGATCCTATGATATGTCTCTAGAAGAATTCTTTGATGCATGCAAAATTCCATATCGGGGTTCACTTAGCGAATCGCCAAAACCTGATTACGAGATGTTTCTTAGCCTTTGCAATGGTGAGGATAGAGGAGTTACACAATCTAGAATAAAAAGCATTCATTTCCCGCTATTCGATACTTTGCACTTTTTTAATGGGAAATGCATTTCTGGTAAACAAGACTATAGTGCGGTTTGTGCCCCCGACTTGAGCATTATTCATACCTCCCTAACAGGCCATAAACCGTGTAATCTTTGGCCATTTGTTGCACGTAGGATGCACTACAATGCGGACAATAGTGATTTATATGGAGGAATGTATGCCTCCCGCGTAGCTTCCAGGCTTAGGGTCTCCCCTCGGCCCAATAATCCTATATTACCAGACAAATATCTAGATTTTGAGGCAATGCAATGTCATGGATTCATTAAGGATAACACTCACAGATATGACTATAACTTGATATTTGATAAATACCGTGTTGTCTTTGTTATTTTGCCCGCGCCTATTCTCTTTGATTTTTAGAGCAAACAAAGATATTTTATCTATGAGAATGAGGTGCATGAGTATAACGTGGCCGTGGAAGCTGCCTACCTCGCTGATGGGGCAACCCAACATGCCTCCACGAGCTACCATTATGACTATTATCCTGATCAGCGATGGTGATTACCAAGTTAGGCGAAAAGCCTAGGCTTGGGGAAGTACGTTTTCTCACCGACATTACATTCATGTTCACACATTCATTCCAGTTGTCTGTGTTCATCCTCTTTCATTGTACAATCCATTTTAGTTTTTATTTCTCGCTTTCCTTTTATGTGTTTGAAAAACTTCGAAAATCCCAAAATATTTATCGCTTCTTTTCGATTTTGCTTTCTCATTTAATTACTTCATAGTACTAAAAGAAAACCCAAAAATATTTCTTATTTCTTCTTTTACCTGTTGGAAGCTTTCCTGTGTAAATTGTTTTCTCATTTTTATTTTTCTCCTCTGTTAATTTGCTTTCTTCAGGAAAACTAAACATTCCAAAAACAATTCATTGTGTTTCGCTGAATTTCTTTCATTGAGTCGTCGTAAGTAGAAGACCACAATGAAATTGTTGAGTGGCTCTCATATGCATTATTTTTGAATTAACAAAGAGACAATATTACCTTGTCTTCTCCTTTGAATAAAATGTTTGCAAATTCTAGTTTAGTCCACGACACCTTTGCACTATTATTATTTTCATATCATTCGGTCATGCAAGTGAAAGGCAATAATGACAATAATTTGATGAAGTGAACATGGAAAGGAAAAGCTGGTATGAACTCTTCTTGTTTTTGTTTTTGTAAATATGTTTAACTCAGTATCCATAACATATTATGAGTAAACATGCTTGTGATGACAATTAGAGATTATAGTTGCTCATACCATGCTTAAGTAGTTAACTAGGAGTGGATAATGATATATCTTGAATGTCAACATGCATTAAAATGGTTATGATGCAGTGATAGTATGGTATCGTTCTCTAAATGTTTCAGGTGGCTTGAGTTGGCAGATGCTCATACATGTAGTTGAATCAAAACCAACGTAGCCTCCACAATATTTATGTTCATGGTGTTTATATCCTACTCATGCTAGTATTCAATGTTAATTATTTGCAATTCATGATTATGACCGTTGTCACTCTCGAATTGGTCGCTTCTCAATCTATTTGCTAGCCTTCACCTGTACTAAGCAGGAATATTGCTTGTGCATGCAAATCCTTAAACCAAAGTTTTTCCAAATGAGTCCACCATATCTACCTATCTGCGGTATTACTATGCCGTTCCAAGTAAATTTGCATGTGCCACCTCTAATCATTCAAATAAGCATCTGTTTTGTGTCCCGTACCGCTAATGGAGCGACATGAGGCAGTCAGTATCTTCCATGCTAAGCGGGCTATTCTCACGATAGTTGTTTATTCATATTTCATTACACGAGAGAGGCTGGTAATTGGGATACCCAGTGCAGTAATCGAAATGAAGAAATATATATAATGAAACAAAATCCCCCGGAAAGTTGATTATAGGGAGGGCACTCATGGATTCAGCTAGCCATGACTTGTGTTTGTATGGTGGAGGGGAAGTAAACTTTACTTTTCTTCTTGGGAACCGCCGATAATGTGTTGAGCATGGAAGATATTGAAAACCCACAAACGTGACGTTGACAGGAAAGGCATACCTCTCAAAATTATATTTATCTCCGATGTAGGCTTCGAGCTCTGGCACCTCTGCAAATCTCTCCTTTCCTCTATGAAGGGTCTATCTATTTACTTTTATTGTTGAGTCATCACCTTCTCAATTAAAGCACCAGTCCTGAGAGCACTATTGTCATTCTTATGCATTGAGTATAGTTAATATTGTGTGCATCATGATTAGATCTTTTCTACCATGAATTACAATGTTTAGTCACTGCTTGGACTTTGGAGGTGATGTGCATTTATGTTTTGCATTCTCAGAAAGGGCTAGCAAGATACCATGTTATCATATTATATCATGATTGTTTTGACAAATTGTTGGCATTTGAGATATGTTATTATTGCTCTCTAGTTGATTATGCCATTGATATGACTAAATATAAATTCCACGTGTTATTATTTATGGTTATTTCATGATCTTTGTTGAAAGCTTGGGTACTATTTAAGCTTATATATGTGGATACAAGAACAAAAAAGTTAGTAAAAGTTTTTTTATCACTTTCAGTTTGCTAACTGAATTGCTCGAGGACAAACAATGAGTTAAGCTTGGGGGAGTTGATATGTCTCCGTCGTATCTACTTTTCCAAACACTTTTGCTCTTGTTTTGGAATCTAATTCGCATGATTTGAATGAAACTAACCTGGACTAATGTTGTTTTCAGCAGAACTACCATGGTGTTGTTTTTGTGCAGACATAAAAGTTGTCGGAATTGGATGAAACTTTTTGGAGATTTTTTATGGAATATTTAAAAAATACTAGAACGAAGATCCACTGGACGAGGGCCACCAGTTGCCCACAAGGCAACAAGGAACGACCACCCCTCCCTGCACCCTGTTACCTTGTGGCGCCCACATGGTTCCGCTGACCCTAATTCTAGCGCTATAAATTCCGTTTCCCCGAGAAAAAAGAGAAGAAGTTTCATCGCGTTTTACGATATGGAGCTGCCGCCACAACTTCATGTTCTTCATCGGGATGGTGATATGGAGTCCGTTCGGGGCTTCGGAGAGGGGGGTTCATCGCCATCATCATCACCAACCCTTCTTCATCGCCAATTTCATGATGCTCACCACCGGGAGTGAGTAATTCCTTTGTAGGCTTGCTGGACAGTGATGGAGTTGGATGAGATTTGTCATGTAATCAAATTTGTTAGGGCTTGATCCCTAGTATCCACTATGTTCTGAGATTGATGTTGCTATGCTTAATGCTTGTCACTAGGGTCTGAGTGCCATGATTTCAGATCTGGACCCTCTATGTTTTCATGAATATATTCGAGACCTTGATCCTATCTGCTAGTTATATGCACTTGTTATTATTCTGATCCATAGACCCCAAAGTGATAATAGTTGGGTTACTCTCCTGGGAGGACTATAATTCGAGGAGTTCATGTATTCACCATGTGTTAATGCTTTGTTCCGATTCTAAATTAAAAGGAGGCCTTAATATCCCTTAGGCTGCGTTTGGCACCACAATATTTTTGAAGTTTTAGAAAAATACCATGGTATTTTTAGAAACCACAATTTAAAATACTTCGATGCGTTTGGTGTCAACAAATACTCCAGTTTACAAAACCGCAGTATCTCCAAAATCATGGTTTTTTCATGGTATTAGAAAAAGAAGTCCGGACCCCTTTTTGGAAAACTAAGAAACGATCGCTCTCGTCGGTATCTCAACTCCATCTTTTTGGCCGTCAACCAGTGTGATTATACTTCATTTCTGTGTATCTATGAATAAATAATTCAAGCTCGGCACATGGGAAGGAAGGTACGCGCCCTTGTACGCCTACTTTGTCATTGATCTCGTCAATTTCTCTACATAGTGCTGCATGCATATATTAGCCGTGAGCACAAGCTGGTCGGATCATGTAGCTGAGTTCGGTTCAGCTCGATATCTTTAGGGCTATCCATGCAACCTAGTAACAGGTGAAAATTGGAGAAAACAGAGAAAAAACGATTTGGCAAACGCCTCAGTGGTTTTGCAAAAGCCACGAAAAACTGCGGTTTTTAGATATTGAAGTATTGAACGTCCATACATTGGAATACCGAGGTTATATAATACTACAGTTTTAGATAAACTGTGCTGCCAAACTAGGCCTTAGTTTCCTTACAAACCCCGCTGCCATGGGAGGGTAGGACAAAAGATGTCATGCAAGTTCTTTATTATAAGCATGTATGACTATATATGGAATACATGCCTACATTACATTGATGAATTGGAGCTATTGTGCATTGCTCTAGGTTGTGAATGTTACTAATATGTATCCAACATATCTATAATTTCTGATTGTTCCATGCTATTATATTACCCGTTTTGGATGTTTATGGGCTTTACTTTACACTTTTATATCATTTTTGGGATTAACCTACTAACCAGAGGCCCAACCCGAATTGCTGTTTTTTGCCTATTTCAGTGTTTCGAAGAAAAGGAATATCAAACGGAGTCCAAACGGAATGAAACCTTCGAGAGCGTGATTTTTGGAACAAACGTGATCCATAGGACTTGGAGTGGAAGTCAAGAAACAAGCGAGGTGGACACGAGTGTGGAGGGCGTGCCCCCCTGCCTCGTGGGCCCCTCGATCATCCACCGACATACTTATTCCTCCTATATATACCCATGTACCCCAAAATCATCAGAAGCGACCACGAAAACTATTTCCACTGCCATAACCTTCTGTATCCGCGAGATCCCATCTTGGAGCCTTCGCCGGCGCTCCACCGGAGGGGGAATCGACCATGGAGGGCTTCTACATCAACACCATAGCCTCTCCGATGAGTTGTGAGTAGTTTACCACAGACCTTCGGGTCCATAGTTATTAGCTAGATGGCTTATTCTCTCTCTTTGAATCTCAATACCATGTTCTCCTTGATCTTCTTGGAGATCTATTCGATGTAACTCTTTTTGCGGTGTGTTTGTCGAGATCCGATGAATTGTGGGTTTATGATCAAGTTGATCTATGAGAAATATTTGAATCTCCTCTGAATTCTTTTATGTGTGATTAAGTTATCTTTGCAGGTCTCTTTGAATTATCTGTTTGGTTTGGCCTACTAGATTGATCTTTCTTGCAATGGGAGAAGTGCTTAGCTTTGGGTTCACTCTTGCGGTGTCCTTTCCCAGTGACAGCAGGGGCAGCAAGGCACGTATTGTATTGTTGCCATCGAGGATAAAAAGATGGGGTTTATATCGTATTGCATGAGTTTATCCCTCTACATCATGTCATCTTTCTTAATGCGTTACTTTGTTCTTTATGAACTTAATAGTCTAGATGCATGCTGGATAACGGTTGATGTGTGGAGTAATAGTAGTAGATGCATGCAGGAGTCGTCTACTTGTCACGGATGTGATGCCTATATACATGATCATGCCTAGATAACCTCATAATTATTTGCTTTTCTATCAATTGCTCGACAGTAATTTGTTCACCCACCGTAATACTTATGCTATCTTGAGAGAAGCCACTAGTGAAACTTATGGCCCCCGGGTCTATCTCTTATCATATAAGCTTGCTATCTACTTTTATTTGCATCTTTACTTTTCCAATCTATATTATAAAATACCGAAAATATATTTATCTTATCATATTATCTCTATCAGATCTCACTTTCGCAAGTGGCCTTGAAGGGATTGACAACCCCTTTATTGCGTTGGTTGCGAGTTCTTGTTTGTTTGTGTAGGTGTGTGGGACTTCTAAGGAGCCTCCTACTGGATTGATACCTTGGTTCTCAAAAACTGAGGGAAATACTTACACTACTATTACTGCATCACCCTTTCCTCTTCAAGGAAAACCAATGCAAGCTCAAGACATAGCAAGAAGGATTTCTGGCGCCGTTGCTGGGGAGGTCTTCGCTCAAGTCAAGACATACCAAGTACCCATCACAAACTCATCTCCCTCGCACTTACATTATTTGCCATTTGCCTCTCGTTTTCCTCTCTCCCACTTCACCCTTGCCACTTTATTCGCCCTCTCTTTCCCAATCTCCTCTCTCTTTTCTGTTTGCCTTCCCGTTGCCATGGCCGAATCAAAAAGAACTTAGGGTCCTTTCTCGGATTTTAGTACCTTGGACAGTCCCTCTATCCTCTATAAGCTCATAAATAATGATGCTATGGAAAGACCCAGCGGTGTCACCAATGACAGTTTGAATAATTTTGATGAAGATGACTCCAGAATTTTTCGTTATTTACTTGATTGTCTTTAAAAGATGCTTGGGATAGGTTATTAAGGATTCGAGCTAGCTATGTGCCACAATATCAAATTGAGGTTTACTTAAAAAGTTTCTATGTTGGCTTACCCGCTTATTTCAAGCAAGTTTTAGATTCTATTTTTGAAGGAGGTTTTCTTGAAGGGGATGCTATAGATACCTATGAAAGAATGAAAAATATATTTGGGCACCCCATGAATGATAAGGTTGAATCTACCACCCTCTTATGCTTTTATCAAAACGAAATTATCAAAGAGATGAAAGCTAGCTTAGATGCAAATTTCCTTAACATGCTTAATCTTACTTCCTCCATTAATGGCAATGTGCTTTCCCAAAATAGAAGAATGAATGCCATAGAAAGGAAATTCGCTCTTTTCTTTCCAAATGCCAAAGATGGCACCACTTAGATCTGTCCTCGCTTTTATGCCTAGCTAGGGGCGTTAAACGATAGCACTAGTTGGGAGGCAACCCAATTTTATCTTTGTTTTTTCTTTTGCTTCTATTTAGTAATAAATTTATCATCTACCTTCTGTTTAGATGTGTTTTCATGTTTTAATTAGTGTTTGTGCCAAGTAGAACCTATAGGATAACCTATGGTGATAGCTAATTTGATTCTACTTAAAAACAGAAACTTTGCACGCACCAAAATAATTTTGGTAATTCACATAAACGTGATTTTGCGTTGACTATTTTTGCTGTAGATCAATAGACAAATTACCCAGGACTTCCTATTTTGTTAGGATTTTTAGAGTTCCATAAGTATTCGAGAGTTACAGATTACTACAGACTGTTCTATTTTTGACAGATTCTGCTTTTCGTGTGTTGTTTGCTTATTTTGATGCATCTATGGCTAGTATGTAAGGGTATGAACCATAGAGAACTTGGAATACAGTAGGTTTAACACCAATATAAATAAAGAATGAGTTCATTACAGTACATTATGTGGTGGTTTTTCTTTCTTGCACTAACAGAGCTTATGAGATTTCCTGTTGAGTTTTGTGTTGTGAAGTTTTCAAGTTTTGGGTAAAGATTTGATGGATTATGGATTAAGGAGTGGCAAGAGCCTAAGCTTGGGGATGCCCATGGCACCCCAAGATATTCAAGAATAGCCAAAAGCCTAAGCTTGGGGATGCCCCGAGAAGGCATCCCCTCTTTCGTCTTCGTCTATCGGTAACTCTACTTGGAGCTATATTTTTATTCGCCACATGATATGTGTTTTGCTTGGAGCGTCTTGTATGATATTAATCTTTGCTTTTTAGTTTACCACAATCATCCTGGTTGTACACACCTTTTGTGAGAAACCCACATGATTGGAATTTATTAGAATACTCTATGTTCTTTACTTATATCTTTTGAGCTGGATAGTTTTTGCTCTAGTGCTTCACTTATATCTTTTAGAGCACGGCGGTGGCTTAATTTTGTAGAAATTGTTAATCTCTAAAGCTTCAATTATATTATTTTGAGAGTCTCTTAGAACAGCATGGTATTTGCTATGGTTATAAAATTGGTCCTAGAATGATGGGCATCCAAGTTGGGTATAATAAAAACTATCATAGGAAGTGAATTGGATGCTCTGGTCAATTTGATACTTGATAATTGTTTTGAGATATGGAGGTAGTAATATTAGAGTCATGCTAGTTGGGTGATTATGAATTTAAAGAATTCTTGTTGAATTTGGCAAGTCCCATTGCATGCACGTATGGTAAAAGTTGTGTAACAAATTTGAAACATGAGGTGTTCTTAGATTGTGCATCCTTATGAGTGGCGGTCGGGGACGAGCGATGGTCTTTCCTACCAATCTATCCCCCTAGGAGCATGCGCGTAGTTCTTGATTTTTGATGACTTGTAGATTTTTGCAATAAGTATATGAGTTCTTTTGACTAATTTTGAGTCCATGGATTATACGCACTCTCACCCTTCCATCATTGCTAGCCTCCGGTATCGTGCATTGTCCTTTCTCACCTTGAGAGTTGGTGCAAACTTCGCCGGTGCATCCAAACCCCGTGATATGATATGCTCTATCACACATAAACCTCCTTATATCTTCCTCAAAACAGCCACCATACCTACCTATTATGGCATTTACATAGCCATTCCGTATATATTGCCATGCAACTTTCCATCGCTTCATTCTGTTTTTTATGACATGCATCATAATTGTCATATTTCCTTGCATGATCATGTAGTTGACATCGTATTTGTGGCAAAGACACCATGCATAATTTTTCATACATGTCACTCTTGATTCATTGCCCATCCCGGTACACCGCCGGAGGCATTCATATAGAGTCATATATTGTTCTAGTATCGAGTTGTAATTCATGAGTTGTAAATAAATAGAAGTGTGATGATCATCATTATTAGAGCATTGTCCCCAAATTAAAAAAGGAAGTCCAAATAAAAAAAGGCCAAATAAAAAAATAGAAAGGCCAAAAAAGGCCCTAAAAAATAAGGGGGCAATGTTACTATCTTTTTCCACACTTGTGCTTCAAAGTAGCACCATGTTCTTCATATAGAGAGTCTCATAAGTTACCACTTTCATATACTAGTGGGAATTTTTCATTATAGAACTTGGCTTGCATATTCCTACGATGGGCTTCCTCAAAATGCCCTAGATCTTCGTGAGCAAGCAAGTTGGATGCACATCCACTAGTTTCTTTTGTTGAGCTTTCATACATCTATAGCTCTAGTGCATCCGTTGCATGGCAATCCCTACTCCTCATGTTGACATCAATTGATGGGCATCTCCATAGCCCGTTGATTATCCTCATCAATATGAGACTTTCTCCTTTTTTGTCTTCTCCACACAATCCCCATCATCATATTCTATTCCACCGATAGTGCTACATCCATGGCTCACGCTCATGTATTGCGTGAAAGTTGAAAAAGTTTGAGATTATTTAAGTATGAAACAATTGCTTGGCTTGTCATCGGTGGTGTACAAGATGGGAGCATTTTTGTGTGACGAAAATGAAGCATAGCCTAACTATATGATTTTGTAGGGATGAACTTTCTTTAGCCATGTTATTTCGAGAAGACATGATTGCTTTGATTAGTATGCTTGAAGTATTACTATTTCTTATGTCAATATGAACTTTTATTTTGAATCATTTGGATCTGAACATTCATGCCACAATAAAGAAAATTACATTGATAATTATGCTAGGTAGCATTCCACATCAAAAAATCTGTTTCTATCATTTACCTACTCGAGGACGAGCAGGAATTAAGCTTGGGGATTCTTGATACGTCTCCAACATATCTATAATTTTTTATTGTTCCATGCTATTATATTACCCGTTTTGGATGTTTATGGGCTTTACTTTACAGTTTTATATCATTTTTGGGACTAACCTACTAACCGGAGGCCCAACCCGAATTGCTATTTTTTTGCCTATTTCAGTGTTTGAAGAAAAGGAATATCAAACGGAGTCCAAACGGAATGAAACCTTCGAGAGCGTGATTTTTGGAACAAACGTGATCCAGAGGACTTGAAGTGGAAGTCAATAAACAAGCTAGGCGGCCACGAGGGTGGAGGGCGTGCCCCCCTACTGGGCGCGCCCCCTGCCTCGTGGGCCCCTTGATCATCCACCGACGTACTTCTTCCTCCTATATATACCCATGTACCCCGAAAACATCAGAAGCGACCATGAAAAACTATTTCCACCACCGTAACCTTCTGTATCCGCGAGATCCATCTTGGAGCCTTTGCCGGCGCTCCGCCGGAGAGGGAATCGACCACGGAGGGCTTCTACATCAACACCATAGCCTCTCCGATGAGTTGTGAGTAGTTTACCACAGACCTTTGGGTCCATAGTTATTAGCTAGATGTCTTCTTCTCTCTCTTTGAATCTCAATACCATGTTCTTCTTGATCTTCTTGGAGATCTATTTGATGTAACTCTTTTTGCGGTGTGTTTGTCGAGATCCGATGAATTGTGGGTTTATGATCAAGTTTATCTATGAGAAATATTTGAATCTCCTCTGAATTCTTTTATGTGCGATTAAGTTATCTTTGCAAGTCTCTTCGAATTATTAGTTTGGTTTGGCCTACTAGATTGATCTTTCTTGCAATGGGATAAGTGCTTAGCTTTGGGTTCACTCTTGCGGTGTCCTTTCCCAGTGATAGCAGGGGCAGCAAGGCACGTATTGTATTGTTTCCATCGAGGATAAAAAGATGGGGTTTATATCATATTGCATGAGTTTATCCCTCTACATCATGTCATCTTTCTTAATGCGTTACTCTGTTCTTTATGAACTTAATACTCTAGATGCATGCTGGATAGCGGTCATTGTGTGGAGTAATAGTAGTAGATGCAGGCAGGAGTCGGTCTACTTGTCGCGGACATGATGCTTATATACATGATCATGCCTAGATAATCTCATAATTATTCGCTTTTCTATCAATTGCTCGACAGTAATTTGTTCACCCACCGTAATACTTATGCTATCTTGAGAGAAGCCACTAGTGAAACCTATGGCCCCTGGGTCTATCTCTTATCATATAAGGTTGCTATCTACTTTTATTTGCATCTTTATTTTTCCAATCTATATTATAAAATACCAAAAATATATTTATCTTATCATATTATCTCTATCAGATCTCACTTTCGCAAGTGGCCTTGAAGGGATTGACAACCCCTTTATTGTGTTGATTGCGAGTTCTTGTTTGCTTGTGTAGGTGCGTGGGACTTCTGAGGAGCCTCCTACTGGATTGATACCTTGGTTCTCAAAAACTGAGGGAAATACTTATGCTACTATTGATGCATCACCCTTTCCTCTTCAAGGAAAACCAACGCAAGCTCAAGACATAGCAGTTACATGATGAATGTCATCCAACACAATTATCCATCACTGATCCAATGCTTATGCTTTTCATATATTGATCTTTGCTAAGTTACTTTTGTTGCGCTGGTGTTATAATCACTACAAAACTGCTATTGTTACTGTTACCGTTACTATTGTTATTGTTGCTACTTCTATCAAACTATCATACTACTGTGCTACTAAACACTAAGGTGCATGGTTGAATTGACAACTCAACTGCTAATACTTACAAATATTATTTGGCTCCCCTTGTGTCGAATCAATAAATTTGGGTGACATACTACCTCGAAGACTGTCATGACCAGCTATATTTGTGGGTTATCACCTATTCACGCCCCCCCTCTAGTCAACCATATTGATCCTTTCACCATCATTTTTCTTCATCTTCTTGGTATCGTTGTGGTGCTCCACAATGACAGTTTGTCACTTTGGGTTTCCATTCAATTTCAACCAACAATGGGACAAAGTGAACGACTTCTTCTCATTTTGTTGGTAAAACTCACCGCTAAAGTTGCATGGATTTGGACTCCAACGCCACTTTGGTTCTGGTCAACCACTTGATTGTAGTAACCAACAAACTTGCTAACGTTCTCTTGGATGGTGGACCATCTTTGCTGGAGAGAACAACCCTCAATGCGGCCGCTATGGATAGGATGCGACTCCACATAGTGATTTTGGTCATGGTAGAGTTTGTGGATTTTTTCCTATCTTTGACACTCTTTTGCTCGGTTCCACATATTAGATCCATGCTTGTGGTCAACCAAGATTCAACCAACAACACATCTTCAAATGTTGTGAATGTCGAACCTCTAGGCTTTGCTACTTTCTTGTTTTGAGCGCATGATATTTGCTTGACTTCAAACAAGGATGAATTGATATCCCCCAAATCAAAATGCATAGGCTCTTGACCATCATTAATCATGTCCAACATTATTTCGCGCAGTGTTAGAACCAGAAAAATTGGGTTAGGAGGGACCGAGTGTGGTTAAAATAAGTTTGGGAGGACCAAACAATATGAAAATAGTCTTGTAGCAATAAACGAATCACTAAGTCTGTACTATTCATGAGCAGATTAGTAGAAAATCCATGGTGTTAGGGGGGGGGCAGGCCCCCTGCTAGTCCCCTATCTTCGCCACTGATTTCTCCCTACAATATGCATCATAATTAAACTATCATCCCTAGATTTATCCAATGGTACACGCAAGAAATTAAGAAAGCAATGCAAATGGCATATGGGGCAAAGAATGTATCATGTCTTGTTGGGGCATATTGTTGAACAGTAGGTGGGCACACCCGACGGTGTCGTTGCCCGATGTTGCCTGCTGCCTTTGGAGTTGTGACAACTCGTACATCGTCTGCTCGGCAATGGCATCTTCTAGGAAGGCATCCGGTATGCCCCGCCGCTAAAGGAATGCAGGGAATCGGGTTGTGTCGGCAGGTTCTTCATTCTGCAACCACGACGGATGAATCGGTGGCGGTCGCCAGACCGGGCACGCCCATGTCCATGTCCTCATCGTCGGCCATCTCCACAATGGACCTCTCCATAACTGCCTTCTTCGACGCCACTTCCCGCTTGTGCTGCTTCTAGCGCCCCTTCCTTCGGGTGATGTTCTCCGCCTTGCAACTGATGGCTATGGTCGGGACCTCCACGAACTACGCCAAGGCATCCATGCCCACGGTGGAGGACGGGGTGCTCGGCGAGGACATCCATGAGGATGGATGATGGCACTATTGTATACACTTTTTAGAGCTCGTTTGTTGCATATTATCTCCATATATCATGTCAAACTGAACCAAATATATGTCCATTATGCATGATTCTAGGTTTTACTTGTTTCATTGTGAGCATTGCATGGTTTGTGTTTTTCTTTGTTTTTTTGTGTCTACAAGTTTTTGGAGCAACCTAGGACCAAACATGATGAAAATGCAAAGATGGATTCCATATTGAGGACTTCCAGGCACCACACTTAGCATTCAGAGTGTCAAAAAATGTCATTTTTTTTCAAAGTTCTCAAAGTCAAGATCTAATACAACATATGCATCGGCGTTGTTCACGCGATTCCAAGGAGCCCAAGAACGTCAAACTCGGAGTTTCTGTGTAAAAGTTATGGTCGATATGTTGGGGAATGTTGCAGAAAATAAAAAAATTCTATGCTTCACCAAGATCAATCTATGGAGTTCATCTAGAAACGAGAGAGAGGAGTGCATCTACATACCCTTGTAGATCGTGAGCGGAAGCGTTCAAGAGAACGGGGTTGAGGGAGTCGTACTCGTCGTGATCCAAATCACCGATGATCCTAGTGCTGAACGGACAGCACCTCCGCGTTCAACACACGTACGGTTCGGGAAGACGTCTCCTCCTTCTTGATCCAGCAAGGGGAAAGGAGAGGTTGATGGAGATCCAGCAGCACGACAGCGTGGTGGTGGAAGCAGCAGCGATCTCGGCAGGGCTTCTCCAAGCTCTACGAGAGGGAGAGGTGTTGCAGAGGGAGAGGGAGGTGCCAGGAGCAGGGGTGCACAGCCCTCCCTCCCCCCTCTTTATATAGGGGCCCTGAGGGGGGGGCGCCGGCCCCCTAGATATTGGATCTCAAGGGGGGGGGGCAAGGGGGTGGCTTGCCCCCCAAGCCAAGTGGGGCGCCCCCACCCCTAGGGTTTCCAACCCTAGGCGCAGGGGGAGGCCCAAGGGGGGCGCACCAGCCCACCAGGGGCTGGTTCCCTTCCCCACTTCAGCCCATGGGCCCCTCCGGGATAGGTGGCCCCACCCGGTGGACCCCCGGGACCCTTCTGGTGGTCCCGGTACAATACCATTAACCCCCGAAACTTTCCCGATGGACGAAACTGGACTTCCTATATATAATTCTTCACCTCCGAACCATTCGAAACTCCTCGTGACGTCCGGGATCTCATCCGGGACTCCGAACAACTTTCGGGTTACTGCATACTAACATCTCTACAACCCTAGCGTCACTGAACCTTAAGTGTGTAGACCCTACGGGTTCGGGAGACATGCAGACATGACCGAGACGACTCTCCGGTCAATAACCAACAACGGGATCTGGATACCCATGTTGGCTCCCACATGCTCCTCGATGATCTCATCGGATGAACCACGATGTCGAGGATTCGAGTAACCCCCCGTATACAATTCCCTTTGTCAATTGGTACGTTACTTGCCCGAGATTCGATCGTTGGTATCCCAATACCTCGTTCAATCTCATTACCAGCAAGTCACTTTACTCGTACCGTAATGCATGATCCCGTGACCAAAGACTTGGTCACACTGAGCTCATTATGATAATGCATTACCGAGTGTGCCTAGAGATACCTCTCCGTCATACGGTGGTCTAAGGAAAGATACTTGACATTGGAAAAGCTCTAGCAAATGAACTACACGATCTTGTGCTATGCTTAGGATTGGGTCTTGTCCATCACATCATTCTCCTAATGATGTGATCCCGTTATCAATGACATCCAATGCCCATAGTCAGGAAACCATGACTATCTATTGATCAACGAGCTAGTCAACTAGAGGCTTACTAGGGACATGTTGTGGTCTATGTATTCACACATGTATTATGATTTCCGGATAACACAATTATAGCAGGAATAATAGAAAATTATCATGAACAAGGAAATATAATAATAATCATTTTATTATTGCCTCTAGGGCATATTTCCAACAGTCTCCCACTTGCACTAGAGTCAATAATCTAGTTATATTGTGATGAATCAAACACCCATAGAGTTCTGGTGTTGATCATGTTTTGCTCGCGGAAGAGGTTTAGTCAACGGATCTGCGACGTTCAGATCCGTATGTACTTTGCAAATATCTATGCCTCCATCTTGAATATTTTCACGAATGGAGTTGAAGCGACGCTTGATGTGCCTAGTCTTCTTGTGAAACCTGGGCTCCTTGGCAAGGGCAATAGCTCCAATGTTGTCACAGAAGAGAGTGATCGGCCCCAACGCATTGGGTATGACTCCTAGGTCGGTGATGAACTCCTTCATCCATATTGCTTCATGCGCTGCCTCCGAGGCTGCCATGTACTCCGCTTCACATGTAGATCCCGCCACGACGCTTTGCTTGTAACTGACCAGCTTACTGCCCCTCCATTCAAAATATAAACTTATCCAATTTGTGACTTAGAGTCATCCAGATCTGTGTCGAAGCTAGCGTCGACGTAACCCTTTACGACGAGCTCTTCGCCACCTCCATAAACAAGAAACATATCCTTAGTCCTCTTCAGGTACTTCAGGATATTCTTGACCGTTGTCCAGTGTTCCTTGCTGAGATTACTTTGGTACCTTCCTACCAAACTTACGGCAAGGTTTACATCAGGTCTGGTACACAGCATGGCATACATAATAGACCCTATGGCTGAGTCATAGGGGATGACACTCATCTCTTCTATATCTTCTGCCGTGGTCGGGCATTGAGCCGAGCTCAATCTCACACCTTCCAATACAGGCAAGAACCCTTTCTTGGACTGATCCATATTGAACTTCTTCAATATCTCATCAAGGTATGTGCTTTGTGAAAGACCTATGAGACGTCTCGATCTATCCCTATAGATCTTGATGCCTAATATGTAAGCAGCTTCTCCAAGGTCCTTCATTGAAAAACACTTATTCAAGTAGTCCTTAATGCTGTCCAAAAGTTCTATATCATTTCCCATCAAAAGTATGTCATCTACATATAATATGAGAAATGCTACAGAGCTCCCACTCACTTTCTTGTAAACGTAGGCTTCTCCATAAGTCTGCATAAACCCAAACGCTTTGATCATCTCATCAAAGCGATTGTTCCAACTCCGAGATGCTTGCACCAGCCCATAAATGGATCGCTGGAGCTTGCATACCTTGTTAGCATTTTTAGGATCGACAAAACCTTCTGGCTGCATCATATACAGTTCTTCCTTAAGACAGCCGTTAAGGAATGACGTTTTGATGTCCATTTGCCATATCTCATAATCATAGTATGCGGCAATTGTTAACATGATTCGAATGGACTTCAGCTTCACTACGGGAGAGAAAGTCTCATCATAGTCAACCCCTTGAACTTGCCGATAACCCTTAGCGACAAGTCGAGCCTTATAGATGGTAACATTATCATCTGCATGATCCATTTGTTTTCTATCGCTCACCGATCATCGGGCAAGTCTGTCAAAGTCCATACTTTGTTTTTATACATGGATCCTATCATGGATTGCATGGCTTCAAGCCATTTGTTGGAATCTGGGCCCACCATCACTTCTTCATAGTTTGAAGGTTCACCATTGTCTAACAACATGATTTCCAGGACAGGGTTGCCATACCACTCTGGTGTGGAACGTGTCCTTGTGGACCTACGAAGTTCAGTAGCAACTTGATCCGAAGTACCTTGATCATCATCATTAATTTCCTCTCTAGTCGGTGTAGGCACCACAGGAACATTTTCCTGAGCTGCACTACTTTCCGGTTCAAGAGGTAGTACTTCATCGAGTTCAACTTTCCTCCCACTTACTTCTTTCGAGAGAAACTCTTTCTCCAGAAAGGACCCGTTCTTGGCAACAAAGATCTTGCCTTTGGATCTAAGGTAGAAGGTATACCCAATGGTTTCCTTAGGGTATCCAATGAAGACGCATTTTTCCGACTTGGGTTCGAGCTTTTCAGGTTGAAGTTTCTTGACATAAGCATCGCATCCCCAAACTTTTAGAAACGACAGCTTAGGTTTCTTCCCAAACCATAATTCATACAGTGTTGTCTCAACGGATTTAGACGGTGCCCTATTTAAAGTGAATGTAGCTGTCTCTAGAGTGTATCCCTAAAATGATAGCGGTAAATCGGTAAGAGACATCATAGATCGCACCATATCCAATAGAGTGTGATTACGACGTTCGGACACACCGTTACGCTGAGGTGTTCCAGGCGGCGTGAGTTGTGAAACGATTCCACATTTCCTTAAGTGCGTACCAAATTCATGACTTCAATATTCTCCTCCAGGATCTGATCGTAAGAACTTTATTTTTCGGTCACGTTGATTCTCTACCTCATTCTGAAATTCTTTGAACTTTTCAAAGGTCTCAGACTTGTGTTTCATCAAGTAGACATACCCATATATACTTAAGTCATCAGTGAGAGTGAGAACATAACGATAGCCTCCGCGAGCCTCAACGCTCATTGGACCGCAAACATCAGTATGTATGATTTCCAATAAGTTGGTTGCTCGCTCCATTGTTCCGGAGAACGGAGTCTTGGTCATTTTGCCCATGAGGCATGGTTCACATGTGTCAAATGATTCATAATCGAGAGACTCTAAAAGTCCATCAGCATGGAGCTTCTTCATGCGCTTGACACCAATGTGACCAAGGCGGCAGTGCCACAAGTATGTGGGACTATCGTTATCAACCTTACATCTTTTGGTATTCACACTATGAATATGTGTAACATCACATTCGAGATTCATTAAGAATAAACCATTGACCAGCGGGGCATGCCCATAAAACATGTCTCTCATGTAAATAGAACAACCATTATTCTCGGATTTAAATGAGTAGCCATCTCGTATTAAACGAGATCCAGATACAATGTTCATGCTCAAAGCTGGCACTAAATAACAATTATTGAGGTTTAAAACTAATCCCGTAGGTAAATGTAGAGGTAGCGTGCCGACGGCGAGCACATCGACCTTGGAACCATTCCCGATGCGCATCATCACCTCGTCCTTCGCCAGTCTCCGCTTATTCCGCAACTCCTGCTTTGAGTTACAAATATGAGCAACCGCACCGGTATCAAATACCCAGGAGCTACTACGAGTACTGGTAAGGTACACATCAATTACATGTATGTCACATATACCTTTAGTGTTGCTGGCCTTCTTGTCCGCTAAGTATTTGGGGCAGTTCCGCTTCCAGTGACCCTTCCCTTTGCAATAAAAGCACTCAGTCTCAGGCTTGGGTCCATTCTTTGGCTTCTTCCTGGCAACTGGCTTACCAGGCGCAGCAACTCCCTTGCCGTCCTTCTTGAAGTTCTTCTTACCCTTGCCTTTCTTGAAACTAGTGGTTTTATTGACCATAAACACTTGATGCTCCTTTTTGATTTCCACCTCCGATGATTTCAGCATTGAAAATACTTCAGGAATAGTTTTCACCATCCCCTGCATATTGTAGTTCATCACAAAGCTCTTGTAGCTAGGTGGGAGCGACTGAAGGATTCTGTCAATGACCTCCTCGTCCGGGAGGTTAATGTCCACCTAGGACAAGCGGTTGTGCAACCCAGACATTTTGAGTATGTGCTCACTGACAAAACTATTTTCCTCCATCTTACAACTATAGAACTTGTCGGAGACTTCATATCTCTCGACCCGGGCATGAGCTTGGAAAACCATTTTCAGCTCCTCGAATATCTCATATGCTCTGTGTTGCTCAAAACGCTTTTGGAGCCCCGGTTCTAAGCTGTAAAGCATGCCGCACTGAACGAGGGAGTAATCATCAGCACGTGACTGCCAAGCGTTCATAACGTCTTGGTTCTCTGGGATGGGTGCTTCACCTAGTGGTCCTTCTAGGACATATGCTTTCTTGGCAGCTATGAGGATGATCCTTAGGTTCCAAACCCAGTCCGTATAGTTGCTGCCATCATCTTTCAGCTTGGTTTTCTCTAGGAACGCGTTGAAGTTGAGGTTGACATGAGCGTTGGCCATTTGATCTACAAGACATTTTTGCAAAGGTTTTTAGACTAAGTTCATGATAATTAAGTTCATCTAATCAAATTATTTAATGAACTCCCACTCAGATTAGACATCCCTCTAGTCATCTAAGTGATACATGATCCGAGTCAACTAGGCCGTGTTCGATCATCACGTGAGACGGGCTAGTCATCATCGGTGAACATCTCCATGTTGATCGTATCTTCCATACGACTCATGTTCGACCTTTCGGTCTCTTGTGTTCCGAGGCCATGTCTGTACATGTTAGGCTCGTCAAGTTAACCTAAGTGTTTATGCATGTGTAAATCTATCTTACACCCGTTGTATGTGAACGTTAGAATCTATCACACCCGATCATCACGTGGTGCTTCGAAACAACGAACTTTCGCAATGGCGCACAGTTAGGGGGAACACTTTCTTTAAATTATTATGAGGGATCATCTTATTTACTACCGCCGTTCTAAGCAAATAAGATGCAAAAACATTATAAACATCACATGCAATCAAATAGTGACATGTATGGCCAATATCATATAGCTCCTTTGATATCCATCTTCGGGGCGCCATGATCATCTTCGTCACCGGCATGACACCATGATCTCCATCATCATGATCTCCATCATCGTGTCTCCATGAAGTTGCTCGCCAACTATTACTTCTACTACTATGGCTAACGGTTTAACAATAAAGTAAAGTAATTACATGGCGTTTAATCATTGACACGCAGGTCATACAATAATTAAGACAACTCCTATGGCTCCTGCCGGTTGTCATACTCATCGACATGCAAGTCGTGATTCCTATTACAAGAACATGATCTCATACATCACATATATATCATTTATCACAACTTTTGGCCATATCACATCACAAGGCATATGCTGCAAAAACAAGTTAGACGTCCTCTAATTGTTGTTGCATGTTTTACGTGGCTGCAATAGGGTTCTAGCAAGAACGTTTCTTACCTACGTAAAAGCCACAACGTGATATGCCAACTTCTATTTACCCTTCATAAGGACCCTTTTCATCAAATCCGCTCCAACTAAAGTGGGAGAGACAAACACCCGCTAGCCACCTTATGCAACTAGTGCATGTCAGTCGGTGGAACCTGTCTCACGTAAGCGTACGTGTAAGGTTGGTCCGGGCCACTTCATCCCACGATGCCACCGAAGCAAAATAAGACTAGTAGTGGCAAGAAAATTGACAATATCTACGCCCACAACAAATTTGTGTTCTACTCGTGCAAAGAAAACTACGCATAGACCTAGCTCTGATGCCACTGTTGGGAACGTTGCAGAAAATAAAAAATTTCTACGCTTCACCAAGATCAATCTATGGAGTTCATCTAGCAATGAGAGAGAGGAGTGCATCTACATACCCATGTAGATCGTGAGCGGAAGCGTTCAAGAGAACAGGGTTGAGGGAGTCGTACTCGTCGTGATCCAAGTCATTGATGATCCTAGTGCTGAACGGACAGCACCTCCGTGTTCAACACATGTACGGTTGGGGAAGACGTCTCCTCCTTCTTGATCCAGCAAGGGGGAAGGAGAGGTTGATGGAGATCCAGCAGCACGACGGCGTGGTGGTGGAAGCAACAGCGATCTCGGCAGGGCTTCACCAAGCTCTACGAGAGGGAGAGGTGTTGCAGAGGGAGAGGGAGGCGCCAGGAGCAGGCGTGCGCAGCCCTCCCTCCCCCCTCTTTATATAGGGGCCCTAGGGGGGCGCCGGCCCCCTAGAGATTGGATCTCAAGGGGGGGGGCGCCAAGGGGGTGGCTTGCCCCCCAAGCCAAGTGGGGCGCCCCCCCACCCCTAGGGTTTCCAACCCTAGGCGCAGGGGGAGGCCCAAGGGGGGCGCACCAGCCATGGCTGGTTCCCTTCCCCACTTCAGCCCATGGGGCCCTCCGGGATAGGTGGCCCCACCCGATGGACCCCCGGGACCCTTCCGGTGGTCCCAGTACAATACCGGTAACCCCCGAAACTTTCCCGATGGCCGAAACTGGACTTCCTATATATAATTCTTCACCTCCGGACCATTCCGGAACTCCTCGTGACGTCTGGGATCTCATCCGGGACTCCGAACAACTTTCGGGTTATTGCATACTAATATCTCTACAACCCTAGCGTCACTGAACCTTAAGTGTGTAGACCCTACGGGCTCGGGAGACATGCAGACATGACCGAGACGACTCTCCGGTCAATAACCAATAGCGGGATCTAGATACCCATGTTGGCTCCCACATGCTCCTTGATGATCTCATCGGATGAACCACGATGTCGAGGATTCAAGTAACCCCCCGTATACAATTCCCTTTGTCAATCGGTACATTACTTGCCCGAGATTCGATCGTCGGTATCCCAATACCTCGTTCAATCTCGTTACCGGCAAGTCACTTTACTCGTACCGTAATGCATGATCCCGTGACCAAACACTTGGTCACATTGAGCTCATTATGATGATGCATTACCGAGTGGGCCCAGAGATACCTCTCCGCCATACGGAGTGACAAATCCCAGTCTCGATCCTTGTCAACCCAACATATACTTTCAGGGATACCCGTAGTATACCTTTATAGTCACCCAGTTACGTTGTGACGTTTGGTACACCCAAAGCACTCCTACGGTATCCGGGAGTCACACGATCTCATGGTCTAAGGAAAGATACTTGACATTGGAAAAGCTCTAGCAAACGAACTACACGATCTTGTGCTATGCTTAGGATTGGGTCTTGTCCATCACATCATTCTCCTAATGATGTGATCCCGTTATCAATGACATCCAATGCCCATAGTCAGGAAACCATGACTATCTATTATCAATGAGCTAGTCAACTAGAGGCTTACTAGGGACATGTTGTGGTCTATGTACTCACACATGTATTACAATTTCCGGATAACACAATTATAGCATGAATAATAGACAATTATCATGAACAAGGAGATATAATAATAATCATTTTATTATTGCCTCTAGGGCATATTTCCAACATGATATATTAAAGGGTCCATAGTGTTTGACGATGCGTGGTGTGACCGCAATGGGCCGAACCGGCGGTCATACCGCACCCAAAAAGGCCGAAACGGCTCAGATCGAACGAGATTCTTCATGGATTCTGTTCCATTTTTCATATGGCTTTCTTAGCGTCCAAAGAGTGTATTGGGATCGGATTTGGCTCACCTAAAGCCTTAGATCAAAGGAGAGAAGCTACATCAATGGAGGAGGCTTTGGTGAGCCCTTATATACACACTATCAACCCTAGTCGTCGTTGTCGTCGTCATCCATCATTCATCCAAGATCGATCGCCATCACTTTGATCGAGGACTTGATATGGGCGCAACCATGATGACACCACTCTCTCTTCCATCCTCCTTTGCCACCGCTCCGTAGGTGAATCTCTGCCCGCTTCTCTCTCCCCTCCCCCCTCACTGCACCTACCCGCCCCTTCTACTTTGTGGTGCTCGGCCATGTCCCTCCCTCCGTCTCCACTGGTCTCATCTAATGCGGTTCTCAATCCCATCCCTTCTTCTCCTCTGCCAATGCATGCGTCTTCCCCCTCTCCCCCCCGCTCCCATTGAATCCCGATCTAACCGCTTATAGGCTCTTTTCTACCGCATGCGACTTAGACTTTGATTCCGATCATCCTATTGTTGGGTTGATAGCTCGGGTGTTCCCCTCCCCTATCCTCCTTGTGGGTGAAGTTGTCCAACCCTCTCCGGCCCTTGCCCTGCAAACTGGTGGGCTTTCAAGACCCTCCTTCACTCTTGGTGGTTGCGGTTCCATCTCCGGTGGTGCTGCCGAGTCGGATCTGGATGAAGTGGGGGTGATGGAGCCCACAACTACTCTACTCCCAGCACGCATCCACATGGCATTGATGCCCTATCTTGCGACCACTATCGCCACCCTTGAAGCCGTGGGGTTCTCCAAGGTCCCCATCCTCGTGTTCGTGCTCGTCTCTGTCCACTTGGAAGCACCCACCTTGTGGCATTGCGGGGCTGGGTCGCGGCCATCGACGCCTTCCTTGAAGCACATGTCCCCATCTCTGAATTGTTGCCCATCCACCCGCTCTTCTTGGCGGACATCAAGGCCATCACCGCTTTCCTTGAAGCATTGCCTAATGTCCCAAGTACATGAGCGACAGTGGACCCCGTCGCAGTTGTCGTGGTTGTGGGTGTTGTTGGAAATATGCCCTGGAGGCAATAATAAATTGGTTATTACCATATTTCATTGTTCATGATAAATGTTTATTATTCATGCTAGAATTGTATTAACCGGAAACTTAAATAAATGTGTGAATACATAGACAACATAGTGTTCCTAGTGAGCCTCTACTAGACTAGCTCATCGATCAAAGGTGGTTAAGGTTTCCTAACCATATACATGGGTTGTCATTTGGTAATGGGATCACATCATTAGGAGAATGATGTGATGGACATTACCCAACCGTAAGCTTAGCATTAGATCATTTAGTTTATTTGCTATAGCTTTCTTCATGTCAAGTATCTGTTCCGTAAACCATGAGATTGTGTAACTCCCTAACACCGAAGGTATACTTAGTGTGTATCCAAACGTCACTTTGTAACTAGGTGATCATAAAGGTGCTCTACATGTATCTCCGAAGGTATCTGTTGGGTTAGCATGGATCAAGACTGGGATTTGTCACTTCGTATGACGGAGAGATATCTCTCGGCCCTCACTTTAATACAACATCTTAAAGTGCTTGCAATCAATGTGACTAATGAGCTAGTCATGGAATTTTGTTTGATGGAATGATTAAAGAGACTTGCCGGTAATGAGATTGAACTAGGTATGGAGATACCGACAATCAAATCTCAGGCAAGTAACATATCGCCGGACAAAGGGAATTGCATGCGGGATTAACCGAATCCTTGACATCATGGTTGAACCGGTAAAAGATCTTCGTGGAATATGTAGGAATCAATATGGTCATCCAGGTCCCACTATTGGTTATTGACCGGAGGGGTGTCTTGGTCATGACTACATAATTTCCGAACCCGCAGGGTCGCATTCTTAACGTTCATTAACGTTGGAGTAGTATTGGGATATTTGATGATTGGTAACTGAATGTTGTTCAGAGTCCCGGATGAGATCACAGATGTTGAGGAGTCTCGGAATGGTCGGTAGGTAAAGATTTATATATGGGAAGTCATATTTTGGGTTTCGGAAAAAGATGTAGTTTTTTCAGTATTGTACTGTTAAGCTTCAAGAAGGTTCCAGAGGATTCTGAAGGGGTCCGGAAGTCCACAAGTGGGACCACCATGACCCAAGGGCTGGAATCGGCTGAGGGAAGGCGCACTGATCTTATTGGGCTAGGCGCACCAAGTCCTCAAAATCCCATGTGGCTAGGGAATGGAAAAAAGGGGAGTCCTAGTACGTATAGGATTGGACATGGAGTCCAAGTCCTCTCCCCCCTAGCTGCACCCTAGGATTTGGAGGGGCTATTCCCCATGCCCCTTAGCCTATATATAGACGAGAGGGGCGCCCCAAGAGCACACACAAAGCCCTTGGTGCCCCTCTCTCTCCTGTTACTCCGTAGTTCCCCCGTCCTTGTTCTGGTAACGCTTGGCGAGGCCCTGCTGAACTAGCTCCACCACCACCATCACCACTGCACCATCGTGTTGGTTGTGATCCCATCTACTTCTCTGCCTTATCTTGTTGGATCAAGGAGGAGGAGACATCATCGAGCCACACGTGTGCTAAACTCGGAGGTGCCATCCGTTCGGCACTAGATCGGTTGGATCGTGACTGGATCGCGAAGAGTACAACTACATCAACCACGTTATATATGCTTTTGCTTTCGGTCTATGAGGGTACGTAGACACACTCTCCCCTCTCGTCACTATGCTTCTCCTAGATAGATCTTGCATGTTCATAGGAATTTTTTATTTTCATGCTTCGTTCCCATTAGGTGTCACCGTGGTTAGTTAGTTACTTAGTTTAGTTACGTAGTTCATATAATCATATGAATATGAGGTATTGGTGCCACCATGAGAGAAATCGATGCTTCAATCAAATGTGTGTTATGCTAGAATTTACGTAGGGGTTTTGTAAAAACTGGATTTTCAAATGATCATGGAGCCACTAAGTTCACACGTGAAAAGATAGTTGTCCAAGGAAAACAAACAGCCACAGGGAGTTCACGTCTTCATGTTTGCTCGTATGGATTTAGAGTGACCATGTTCCGATCACCTGTATCTATGATTTTAGGTCGAGCAGATGCATAACACATGCGTGTGGTTGCGTGCGACAATGTGTTCTGTTCGCCCATTTAAATTTGATGACCTTACCACGCCTGCATTTTAACCACTCACAAGGTATTTTGTAGATAGTTCGGGGAAAAGAAAATCTTTCAAATAGTTAAGATAACTTCTTCGTTGTATTTGGTTTTGCACCAAGAGTCAATCGTGCCATATATATGTATAAAAAATAATAATTTGTTATGTTCATCTATAAATATGTGTGGTTTACATCCGATATGTGTGTGCTTTTAGGAATGTCCAATGATGCCTCACTTATCACTGTGTTTCTTCTTTACGCCATGGGTGCAACAAGGGAATTAGGTAACACTCTGTGGATGGAGAGGTGGACACATGGATGAACAACACTACAAATGGTGTTGTTTTTGTTTCCATCGGTGATGAAGGATTGTTGCGTATGGTTGTACCCAGATTTTGTGGGTACTCGAGCAGGCAAGAAACAAAAAATAGTGTGCTTCTTGCTAGACGACACAATTGTAAAAAAAAAATCAAACTGTACCAGACTTCTCGGCTACATCTTTTTTTGCCAAGGGTGATAATGAGGCTAAAGTATAGTTTGCATATTTCACTTATCCTTCCGTCCATGTTTGTTTCTGTGCCAAGGGTATAACAAATCAAAATTACAGATATGGGTGTAGTAGGTAGTAATAGTCCCAGTCAACCTCACCATTATTTTCACAATTCTGAAATGAAGAAAGGCTAGGGCATGGAAAAGAGAATCTTAGAGTCCATTCACCTACTCAGGGAAATGAGCTATGTGTCACCAAAGAAAGCCATGGCCAAACACAATATGAACATAGTCATTCACAGATAGTTCATGAAAATATCATTCAAATAGTTCACCTAACTTCTCGATTGCATTTGGGTTTTGCGCCAATGGCGCAACGGGTCATCTAGTGAAAGTAGACATCGAGCTACACTGGAGCAACTGAGAAGGAGCATTGCCAAGGATCACAACCCATATATGTCGGAAGTTAGGACATTGTCATACCAAGAAGTTGAAACTGAAAGACAATACATGTCCTTTGAGTGGACAAATGAAGCCATGAATGCAAGACGCAACCGATGTAAAGTGGACATGACTATAAATGCACATGTCATAGCTCATATTCTTGAAAGATCAAACCTTAGGCAACATCGGTGTAGCCAAAGGTGTCCAAGCTCAGCTTCATCAGGTACATTGCATTGGCAAACAAGTGCTTGATGTGTTGGTTGCTCCCATAAACAGGCACCCGCTGGCAAACAACATGAAGACGGAGAACATGACGGGAGAAGATGAAGGAAGGAGGCCAAGAAAATTTTGTGTTTGAGAATGGGGGATGTAGGAGACATGCAACTCGAGAAACAAGAACATGACGATGTAGGTTGGTCACCATCTATATAAAGAAATGAAGAGAAAATCAAGATTTTTATTGTCACAAGTCACACATCACACACATATTGCTCTCTAATGACATGTCCATAAAATAGGATACCATGTTAATAAATATTTTATTTATTATCTCATGGCAACACATGTACATTTAGTTAATGGTGACACATGTACATTTAGTTAGGAGAAGGGATGCACATGATGGCAGAGAACATGACCGAAGAAGATGAAGGGAGGATGAGAAATTTTTGTGCTTGAGAGTTGAAGATGTAAGAGACATGCGGCTAGGAGAAAGAAGAACACAGCGGTGCATCTTGATCACCCTTCACATCAAGAAATCAAAAGAAAATCAAGATTTTTATTGCGACACGTTAGACATCTGATAACCCACAAGTATAGGGGATCGCAATAGTTTTCGAGGGTAGAGTATTCAACCCAAATTTATAGATTCGACACAGGGGGAGCCAAAGAATATTTGCAAGTATTAGTAGCTGAGTTGTCAATTCGACCACACCTGGAGATTAATTATCTGCAGCAAATTGATCAGTAGAAAAGTAGTATGATAGTACTAGCAACAACAATAGTAACGGTAATAGTGATAGCAATGTTTTTCTGAAAACATCATAACTTTATTCAATTGAAATAACGGATACATCGTTTAAGAGGAAGGGTACAATTTCAATCAATGGCTCCTCAAACCAATCAACAGTATCAGAAAATCTAGCCAACCTGGCAAGTTCATGAGCTACTTTATTTGCCTCTCTATTACAATGTTCAAACTTGGACATAGAAAAATCATAAGCAATAAAATAACTATCATCAAAAATTTCCGCCGCCACTCTCGCTGACCGTCCTCCATTATTCATAGTCTCGATGACCTCCAAGTTATCAGGATTGATGACAAGTCGATTACACCCCACCCTTTGCGCCAGGGATAGCCCAAACCTGAGCGCTAGAGCTTCCGCTGTGAGAACATCTACACACCAGTCGATTCTCGAGCAGCCCCTGCAATAAAATTTCCTTTGTCGTCCCTGAGAACCGCTCCGGTCGTTCCCTTAAGAAGGTCATGATCAAACGAAGCATCAACATTAAGTTTCACAAAGCCCATGGGGGGTCGACTCCAACCCCCCCCCCCCCTCTTCATGGAAGCATTAGGAGAGGAAGCAATAACATAATTGGCCGTAAGAGCTTGAATCCCCATAGATATCTGCTTAGCATCTTGAATTTTCTCCTTATGCACAAGTTTACGTCTTTCCCACCATAAATACCATGTTGTGATGGCAATCATCTCACGCATATTTTGGGTTCCCAAAATAGCTAAATCTTGGTTTGGCAATTGTAATAAGAATTCTAGGACAGCCTCACCAGCATAATCAACTTCACAAGCACTAGAAATAACTCCATCCAAACCAAGTCTTCTCCACACCTCCTTAGCTTTCTGGCACTGAAACAACAAATGTTTTGTATCTTCTTGCCCAGACGAACACGAAGGACAAATTGGCGAAACTTTCATATGTCTATTGGCTAGTGTAACGCGACATGGGAGAGTGCCATGCAACGCCCTCAAATAAAAAAAATTAACCTTCATCGGACAAGATAAGTTCCAGATCTTACGCCAAATTGGATTAAAATTTGTTCGCCCCAAACCATTGGATTGACAAAGTTTCCTTCCATATTGGTGATTTCACTCAACGACATATGCGGAGCGAACAAAAAAGATCCCATTCTTAGTGTAACTCCAAGCAATAAAATCTGGCATGTCATATTGTGGGAGAGGGATCACGAGGATCCGATGAGCATCAATGGGCCACAAAGTTTGATTTACGAGATCTTCATACCAATTGTTTGATGTGGGGTCAATAAGATCTGACACCTTTGACAAAAAATGACCCCCCCTTTGGAGTGATGACTTTCCTGGTAGCACAATTAGGAATCCAAGCATCGTCCCAAATATTAATGGAATGACCATTTCCAACTCGCCAAATGTACCCATTCTTCAGAGTACTAACTCCCGACATAATACTTTGCCATGTGAAAGAAGAACCCTTCTTAAGCTTTGCATTCAATATATCTCCATCAGCAAAATATTTGGCTCTCAATATCCTGGCACATAAAGAGTCTGGGTTCTCAAGAAGACGCCAAGCCTGTTTAGCCAGCAACTCCAAGTTAAAACAATGAATATCACGAAATCCCATACCACCTTGGTTTTTTGGGACACACATTTTCTACCATGCCATCCAATGCATCCTCCTATGGTTATCGTCATCACCCCACCAAAAATGCGACATCGCGTCAGTTATTCCTTTACAATTATTTTTAGGAATTTTGAAGATGGACATCACATAGGTAGGGATGGATTGGACAACAGACTTAAGAAGAATTTCCCTTCCTCCTATAGATAGTAATTTTTCCTTCCACCCGCTAATTTTCATGACAATGCGATTGATCAAATATTGAAAACAATCGGACTTATCTATGCCCACATTTGCTGGCAAACCCAGATACTTGTCATTGAGCGCCTCGATCATGATGTTCAAGATTGAGAAAATTTGCTCCCTGGTGTCCACTCTCGTATTCAGACTGGAAAATATGCTAGACTTATCAACGCTCGCCATTTGTCCCGAGGCAGCACAGTACAAGTCTAGAATAGATTTCAAAGTCTCCACATTGCGAAGATTCGCCTTCATGACGATCAATGAGTCATAATCAAATAGAAGGTTAGTAATAGATGGGGCCTCTCTACACACTTTTATTCCAGAAAAATTATCATTCTCCTCTGCACGCGTCAACAGAGCGGTAAGACCTTCTGTACATAATAAGAAGAGGTAGGGTGATAAAGGATCTCCTTGTCTTAAGCCTCTCGTAGGCTTGAATCTCTCACTCTCTTCATTATTAATCCGGACCTTGTATTCGACAGTGGAGATGCACTGCATAATATGGTTAACCCATCTCTTGTAACAGCGTGGATTTTGGCCCTTTTCTTTTTCTTTTCATTTATTTGGTTTTTGATCTGTTTTTCTTTTTGGAGTGGTTCTGTGGCCTTGCCACCTGGGAAATCATCCTCATTCCCCCTCCCAAGTGGCTCATCATTCTCAAAACCTTTACAAGATAATGCCACTTCACTTCTTGACCAAACCCTAAAATTCTTTTCTAGGGAAAATTCCTTTTTCTTTTAAAGGAATAACCCTATCTGCCCTAGGTTGTGAAGCAACCTATATTTCTGTCAATCCAAAAATCCCCAAATAATTCTCATAATTCCTTTGGGTCATATAGAGCTCAAATATGCCAAAACATTTCCTTTGCTAGTTCAAAAATAATTCCCCAATATTCCTTTTTCTATTCTTCCCTGAATGGCACTTTGTGAAGGAAGTGTCATTTATATTTTCCCTAGTGGCTCCCAACCTTTTTGGGCATGCTTATATGTCCAAATAATTGCCTCATGCACAAGTTCAACTTTATTTGCCTAACCAATCTTCCTCAGTGAATTTTCAAAGTTTTTGTTAGACAGAAGACTTTGTGAAGGAAGTACTAGCTAAGAGTATCCAAATGAGTTGAACTTTTGCACACTTCTTAATGTTCTCACATTAACCCCCTCCACCCATTTGAAGCCCCATCCAATCATCTATGTGAGCACAGGAGCAAATCTTTGATTCTGGCAATATTTTCAGGTTGTGAAGCAAGTGCATTTTATATTGCTTCCAAAATTCTGGTAAATTACAAGATCATTCTTACACCCACAAAACATCTCTCCACCCAATTTGGTATCATTTAAATGAGACATTTAACCACAAAAATTATTTCAAGTTTCTAGACAGAAATGATGTTTGTGAAGCAAGTGCCATTTTGGCTTGTCCATTTGGCATGAGCTTTTTAAAGCATCTTCATATGTCCAAATAATCAAGCTTTCCCCAATCTTAGCCCAAGTTGCTACTCCATGTGAGAGCATCATCATGATCTTCATTTCTTGACCAAGAATGCAGTTGTGAAGCAACTATATTCATTCTTGGTCCATTTCTCCTCAAACTCCCCAGGACTGCAGTCCTTCCTAGCCTAAACATCCCAGACATAACTTTTGACCCATAGCATCTCTCTGTTGATCACATTGAGCTGATCAAGTTTACTGCAGTAAACTTAAAAGCTCATTTACCGTTTAACCACTACACCTTTAACCGAGCTACCACCTCAGTTAAAACCTCCCTTCGAAGGACGTACCCCTAGATAACAATAGCCAACCATTTGGCTCTTCTTGATGCCAGTCTGCGCGATGACCATCGTTTTGGCATGCCATGAGCGTGTCCAGAATGTTGTTTTGCTCGGGCCCCACCTCTGCTCGGCGTCTCAGCGAGCACGGGCCTGTCCAGCGTGTTCCCCGTGTCGTCCCCGTCCTCCGGGAGCCATCTCCCCCTCCGTCAGCCCCTCCGTAAGTGCTCGTCGCCGCACGCCCACGGGTGCACTGTGGCCGACCAAGCATTAATGGTGATGTGGCTTCTTCCTTGTCTTGTCCCCGAGCTCTGCTCGTCTCCGTGACCTCCGCGGCTCGTCCGTTGCCTCCTTCGTCGCCTTCCCTCGCCTCCCCGTGATCGCTGCCGTTGCCAGGACCTCGGCCGGACGTGCCCGGCGGCACCCGAGCCCGTGCCTCTCGCCCCGGCTATTTATAGCCATCCACGAGCCCTCCCAAGCACCTCACCAGCCTTCCCTTGCTCCACTATGCCTCCCCAGCCTCTCAGAACCTCGCCGGAGTGCCTCCCCAAGCTCCTCTGCCACCACGGTCGCAGGAGAGTCTCTCCTTGATTCTGGCGAACCCGTGCTTCCCCTTCCTCCTCTTTGCTTCCAGAGCTCCACCTAGACACTAGCGCACCTCTCCCTTCTCTCAGCTCGACGGCGGGTCGACCATGGCCTCGACCCCAACTCGGGCGAGCCGCCACCTGCCGCAGCCCTCGCCGCCACCGTTCCCAAGCTCTCAGGTGACCGCGCTACCCTGGGATGGGTTGGCCTCGTCTTCCTGAGCACGTGGGTAGGTCGGGCGCCGCCTACGGTGGACGGAGTCGCCGGCAATCCTTGTCGGGTCGGCTCTGCCCCGGCCAGGTGCGAGCGCGGGCGAGGAGAGGAAGGAGACGGCGCCCCTCCCTGCCAGCTGGCTGCAGGCTCCGCACGTCAGCCTCTCAGCGTTGACCCCGCCCTGCCCTCGTGGATAAGTGACGGCCCCCACCCCATGGGACCCGCACGTCAGCGAACCCAAGCCCGGCCCCGCGCCTACTAGCTAGAGTAAGTGAAAGCATATTCTGCCAAATAACTTTTCTGTTTTTCCAGTCAAGGACTTATTTGTGGATAAATTTTTATAGATAGGTCCCTGGCAGTCAAACCCTTATATCTTTTTAACCGTAGCTCCAAATCAGGTGAATCCAAAGCCTACGTCTTTGTTTCGTCGAGCCCATTCTGATGGAATCACTTTCACCATATTTTGACATTCTGAAAATGACCATTTTGCCCCTGCCCTTATTCAGCCCCCTCCGAGAGAGTACGGTTTCCGGCGATTCATTCCGCGAGTTTCTCACACTTTCTCCCGATGATTTCTTCCACCCCAGGCAAGCCACACCCTCAATTTGCATCACTGTAATATAGTGACATGGTTTAATCTATTTGAACTTGTTTAAAATATTATTTTAGCTACATGACTTTGTGCATGGCATTTTCTCAGAGTATTATTTTGATCTTGTTGTTGCCATGCTATTGTTTGGATTACTAGGAGTAATGCTTGTAGTTGATGAGTATCATGTTGTCATCGGAGTATTAGTGGTTGGTATTATGATTATTTCCATGATGATATCTATTATTATGTTTTGGGTATTACTTTGGATATCATGCTGCCTTTGGATTATTAGTGGTTAGTATGATTATTTTCATGATGCTAGTTGATGTTCTGTTGCTTGGAGTATTATTTTTGGAGATGATGTTTACATGTGGATCTTAGCCGAATATCTTTATTCTTGTTATTGCAGTAGTAGGATTGTTGTTTTCAGATTCATCATGACAGTAGTGTTGTGCTACCCTTGGAGTATTTTGAGATGTTGATATTATGCTTGGATTATTTGTTCGATATTGCTATGACTTGGATTCTAGTTTGATAGTTGATTATCAGTTATCACAGTTATATTTTTGGGGTTAAATTCCATCATTAAGTTGGTCAGGTGCCACCGAACCGGGCTTTTTCCAGTGCAACCACATTTGCCTTTTATGGGAAGGCCCTAATGCGGTCTATTGTCGTGCCTCTCGCCGGTGCCTCCAGCGAGGGAAGGTTATGGGCGTGTGGTACCCTGGCCCAGTAAGCAGACATAACCTTGTGTGCCCGTAGTTTGTGTTGAGATCTCTTGTCCCTGTTTGGGACCGTTTTGTTTTGCCACGACAGTGGCCGTTGGTGTCTTTGGTAAACACGGGGCCACCCATGACTTAGCCCGGTGGGGAGTGAGTCGGAGTGGCCTAGAGAGTGCCATGGCAGTAGATCGGTTTTGTCAGAACGTCGTTGGTCCACCCGAATGGGAGTGCGAGGCCATGGGTTCTGTGGTGTGGGTAAAGTGTGCTACCTCTACAGATAGTGTGTGTCTAATCTATCGATAGCCGCGTCCTCGGTCATGGGCATAAGTTTGTACTAGGTCACACCGTTCGATCAACACTCACATGATGGAATGACTTATAGGTGATGTATATGTTGATATTGTGAGCTGTAACAGTTTGGCAGGATGATGATGATGATGTTGGGATGATCTTGAGAAGGATCATTCAGTTTGTGATGTGGTCACGAGGTGATCATGTGGATGTTCTATTTGTGATCCGTGAGTGATCACTGTTTTGTTTTGATCACGAGGTGATCGAGATGGTATATGGCTTGGTCGGTTAGCCAAGTGTGAGATGGTCCATATGGTACTTGAGATATGAGATGATGGCTTATCAGTATTCTAGTAGTTCATATCGTGATTATTAGTTGCTTCATCATGCTTCTGCTAAGTTAATTAATCTGTTTAATGCTATGTTATTGCCTTGCCTTGATGCATTTGGTTGTTGTGAGCTTGCAAGTACATTCAATGTACTGACCTAGCGTGTCATGCCAGATTGCAGGTGATGCCGTGATTGCTTGATTGCTTGATGTGGTTTCCGTTCGTGCGAGCTAGATCGTGTCCCAGCTAGAGTCCCCGCGGAGTGGAGTTCACTACCTTCGTCATTGTTTCGCTGCTAGAAGATTTCTATGGCTACAAGTTGTTCCGCTGCTAGCATAGAGCAAGTGTAGTATCGCAGGCGTAGTGTTGCCGTGCTGATGTGCTTCTTTGTAACATCGGACCTTTGTATTATTATTCTTGTAATAAGAGATGATTTGTTCTATGTCAAGCAGTGTCGTATTCTAGAGACTTTTCCTCGATCTCTGGGCTGGAATACGGGGCGTTCTGATTTCTCTGAGCCGGGGTGCCACAGGCTTGGTAATAGAGCAGGTCTGGCAGTAGGACGCCCTAGTCAGCGCGAGCGGTAGAAACTGGTAGAAACCGGTAGTATAGAGTCTGGCTTGATGATTGCATTTGGTTTGCTGCATTTGTTTGTTGCATAGCATGCATATAGCCTTAGTATTTGTACTAACGGTTTATCTGGTGAGTGTAGCTGGCATCAGTTTGGATCCACTACAACTCAGCCTTTGCATTTCTCCTGTTCCTTTTTCTTTCGGTGTTTGGTGACATTCCTGTCCCAACAGAGTGATGCCAAGTGATCCCGACACTGTTTGCAAAAATGGTGCTCAGGTATCGCACTGATGTCTTTCTTTCAGTCCCGTCTATCATTTCGGTGATGGACATGCTTCTATCCCGGATCACTCTTTTATTTTGTCGTGTCAGCAACCCTTGATGATCTAAGTAATCAAGAAAGGGCAATGTCAACAACCTCAGTTTTTCCCCGCATTCCTATTTCTTGGACGAGTACGGATCCTGTTCCGTCCACTTGATAATAATGTGGTTGCGACCTTCATGTCCCACTACATGATTACCGAGTGCGTCCTCGCCTCCGAGCTAGTTCAGGTTGCCCCCTGGCTAAGCTAGCACTTGGTGTAGTGTTGTTTACACCAATTCTTCCACACATTTATTCGTCCTCGTGCACATCGTCACAACATGCTAGATCGTAGAACAGGAGATCCCGCGAGATTTGTGTGCTTAAGTAGGCATACATATTGTGTGACTAGCAGTAATATGTGACATTGATTGTGTGTGAATTGATTGTTATTGTGTGCTTTTGTTTAGTTGAGTTTTTGCTTCTTTCTTTTTGGACCCCGGTGTTACATTATTTTCCCCTATAAAAGAGTTGCTCATTCACCGACACCGGACTCGTAGAAGTAATAAGGATTTCAAATATTTGGAAGAAGCTCAGCTAAACATTATGGTCTACCCAGTCAACTGCATTATAGCATTAATATCTGCTCAGAATACCAATGGTGTATTGGATTGATTATCAGCATTGAGTCTACATCAGTGCAAAATCCTCGCATCAGTTATGATCCAGCCAGCAGAAAGACAAGTCAGGTACAAGACCAATGGTATATTTTCAGACAGAGGTATAGATCATATACAAAGTTTTGGCTCAGAAATGTATGATGCTTGAAATATGTTATCATCCGAAATAAAGCCAGAATGTGAGATGCTCAAGGAAGACAGTCAAACCATTTTTCTCATGCAAATAATCAGCCTCAGAATATTATGGGCATGTGTATGGATTTCAGTCTGCATATCAATATGAAGTTTTGGATATAAGAAACCCAGTATTCTTCCACACGCTATCGGGAGAAATGTATGCTACAAGGCTTCTCAATTTTCCTTAGCATGATGTGCGAACAATTTCCGGCCCATGATACCGGGTCTTTCTTAGCAAGATACCTTAGTAAAGGCTTCTAACAGACGGAAATGAATTTTTCTCAACAAGCAAACCCAAGGAGAAGCTTCTCAAGTACGGAACTTAGGCTTCTCTAGCACAATACTCAGGACAAGCTTCGTGTGTAAGCTATAGAGCCTTCTTCTGCACGATACCCAGACAAAAGATTTGAGAAGAAGTTAACAAGTCTTCCTCAGCAAGCTACTCGGATGGCTTCTCTCGTAAGCCACTCAGTCCGCGTCAATACCACAATATTGCACCATCCTTAGAGATTATATGATGAGTTGCCAATGTATGGCAGCATTGCTCAAGAACCAGACTTGCAATAATTTTGTCAGAGGTAAAATTGAGTCAAAACATATGCCTACCGCAAGGATCGAGTGATCGGTGGCATATCCTTCTTATATATGGTGAGCATACACCCCCCGCCATATCAGTCACTCATACGAGATGCGACAGTGATCCAGCAGATATATCTAAGAAAAGTAAGGATTCAACAACATCCCCAGTTAGGCAAAGGAAAATGAGCAAAGATACATCTCATGTGATGCAAGGAGCAATAAGATCTAGAGATGACATCACAGAATCCACAGTCTTGACAATGGTCATCAAGGTCATTATTCCCGCAATTAACAAAGGAGATATCATAAAACCTTGTCACCTTCTTGTATGATTGGCCTTAGCAATGAGCTCCGTACAAGCAACAAACCCCGGGCATATGTCATATGTGTGCGGACCCAGGTCAGAAAGCAAGCACAAGGAATAATGTCAAAAATATTAATCACATCCATGGTCATATGAAGAATCAAGTACAAGTGTGGCCAAGTTATTTCAGTAAGGTACCCTGACAAAGAAAATCATGATCGTAAGAAGGATGAGGCTGACAGCAAAGTATGATGATTTTTGCACGACCATCAGGGTCCAGATACCCAAGTCAGTTGGAGGCCATAATCCCATATGGATCCACAAAGGCATACTCTCAGCGGCCTGCCCTAGTTACAAGGATTTTTCATATCCCGCTGACCTGCTTGACATAGTTAGTGTGGAATATCCAAGTATGTTCTGTCAGATCCAAAAATTCCTTTGCAAGCAGTTTGACCTTCGTGGCAGTATTAAAGCATATCACAGCCTATTACCATAGATGGGTATATCGACCACATGAGAAAAATCAAAAGCCGAACAATCAGCTCACACCCGGTATACTCACCAACAAAATCAAGTACAGGGTCAATCTATCAGGAAAAGCATTTGTCCGTCAGCCCCCTGTTGGGCCAGTCTCAAGATGTAAATATTTGAGGGATGACACATCTATAAATCCATATTCCATTATATTGCTCACGACAGAAGGCAGTCAAATCTTTGGTACATATCTCATGCTCGAGCCAAAGAAATAAATCAAGATAAATCAGTGCCACCTACGAGCAGTCAGATCCCGTCAGAAGATGGCCATGATATTCTCAGCATTTATTGAAACCAGAAGGCCTGCATTTATTTGAACCAACCCCATGACAAAAGTAAAAAGGTTTCATGACCAAAGAAAAATCTATGCTCAAATCCATTGGATATCACCGCAGATATGAGAAAATTCACGTCAGTAAAAGGATTTGGGATGTGAACAAAAACCCGTCAGAATTTGGGGAAAGGTGAAGCAAGACCACTCGTGAGCAAGGTAAGTTGATCATCTGACATTCTTGAGGGAACAATAAATAAAGGAAAAAGGATACCCGGGTTGGAAATGGTGTCCTCAAATCATACTTGTTCCCAGAGCAACTAAATCTCGAGGTAGAGATTTCTTTAAGGGGGTAAGGATTGTAACAGCCTGGATTTTGGCACTTTTCTTTTTCTTTTGATTTATTTGGTTTTTGATCTGTTTTTCTTTTTGGAGTGGTTCTGTGGCCTTTCCACCTGGGAAATCATCCTCATTCCCCCTCCCAAGTGGCTCATCATTCTCAAAACCTTGCCAAGATAATGCCACTTCACTTCTTGACCAAACCCTAAAATTCTTTTCTAGGGAAAATTCCTTTTTCTATTAAAGGAATAACCCTATCTGCCCTAGGTTGTGAAGCAACCTATATTCATTCTTGGTCCATTTCTCCTCAAACTCCCTAGGACTGTAGTCCTTTGTAGCCTAAACATCCCATACATAACTTTTGACCCATAGCATCTCTCTGTTGATCACATTGAGCTGATCAAGTTTATTGCAGTAAACTTCAGAGCTCATTTATCGTTTAACCACTGCACCTTTAACCGAGCTACCACCGCAGTTAAAACCTCCCTTTGAAGGACTTACCCCTAGACAACAATGGCCAGCCATTTGGCTCTTCTTGATGCTAGTCTGCGCGGTGACCATCGTTTTGGTATGCTATGAGCATGTCTAGAACGTCGTTTTGCTCGGGCCCCTCCTCTGCTTGGCGTCTCAGCGAGCACGAGCCTATCTAGTGTGTTCCCCGTGTTGTCGCTGTCCTCCAGGAGCCATCTCCCCCTCCGTCAGTGCTCGTCGTCGCGCGCCCATGGGTGCACTGTGGCCGACCGAGCATTAATGGTGTTGTGGCTTCTTCCTTCTCTTGTCCCTGAGCTCTGCTCGTCTCCGTGACCTCCGCGGCTCGTCCGTTGCCTCCTTCGTCGCCTTCCTGCGCCTCCTCGTGATTGATGCCATCACCAGGACCTCGGTCGGACGTGCCCGGCGACACCCGAGCCCGTGCCTCTCGCCCCGGCTATTTATAGCCATCCCCGAGCCCTCCTGAGCACCTCACCAGCCTCCCCTTGCTCCACTATGCTTCCGCAGCCTCTCAGAACCTCGCCAGAGTGCCTCCCCAAGCTCCTCTACCACCACGGTCGCCGGCGAGTCTCGCCTTGATTCCGGCGAACCCATGCTTCCACCCAGACCCCAGCGCACCTCTCCCTTCTCTCAGCTCGACAACGAGTCGACCATGGCCTCGACCCCAACTCAGGCCGAGCCGCCACCCGTCGCAGCCCTCGCCGCCGCCGTTCCCGAGCTCTCTGGTGACAACGCTACCCTGGGATGGGTTGGCCTCGTCTCCTTGAGCACGTGGGTAGGTCGGGCACCGCCTACGGTGGACGGAGTCACCGACAATCCTCGTCGGGCCGGCTCTGCCCTGGCCGGGTGCAGGCGCAGGAGAGGAGAGGAAGGAGACGGCACCCCTCCCTGCCAGCTGGCCACGGCCCCCGTGTGTCAGCCCCTCGGTGTTGAACCCACCATGCCCTCATGGATAAGTGACGGCCCCCACCCCGTGGGACCTGCACGTCAGCGACCCCAAGCCCGGCCCCGCGCCTACCAGCTGGAGTAAGTGAAAGCGTATTCTGCCAAATACCTTTTCTATTTTTCCAGTCAAGGACTTATTTGGGGATAAATGTTTACAAATAGGTCCCTGGTAGTCAAACCCTTATATCTTTTTAATCGTAGCTCCAAATCAGGTGAATCCAAAGATTACGTCTTTGTTTCGTTGAGCCCGTTCTGATGGAATCACTTTCACCATTTTTTGACATTCTGAAAATGACCATTTTGCCCCTGCCCTTATTCATCCCCCTCCGAGAGAGTACGATTTCCGGCGATTCGTTCCGCGAGTTTCTCGCACTTTCTCCCGGTGGTTTCTTCCACCCCAGGCAAGCCACACCCTCAATTTGCATCACTATAATGCAGTGACATGGTTTAATCTATTTGAACTTGTTTAAAATATTGTTTTAGCTACATGACTTTATGCATGGCATTTTCTCGGAGTATTATTTTGATCTTGCTGTTGCCATGCTATTGTTTGGATTACTACGATTAATCCTTGCAGTTGATGAGTATCATGTTGTCATCGGAGTATTAGTGGTCGGTATTATGATTATTTCCATGATGATATCTGCTATTATGTTTTGAGTATTACTTTGGATATCATGCTGCCTTTGGATTATTAGTGGTTAGTATGATTATTTTCATGATGCTAGTTGATGTTTTGTTGCTTGGAGTATTATTTTTGGAGATGATGTTTACATGTGGATATTAGCCGAATAGCTTTATTCTTGTTATTTGAGTAGTAGGATTGTTATTTTTAGATTCATCATGACAGTAGTGTTGTGCTACCCTTGGAGTATTTTGAGATGTTGATATTATGCTTGGATTATTTGGTGGATATTGCTATGACTTGGATTCTAGTTTGATAGTTGATTATCAGTTATCATAGTTATATTTTTTGGGTTGAATTTCATCATTAAGTTGGTCAGGTGCCACTGAACCGGGCTTTTTCCAGTGCAACCACATTTGCCTTTTATGGGAAGGCCCTAATGCGGTCTATTGTCGTTCCTCTCGCCGGTGCCTCCAATGAGGGAAGGTTATGGGCATGCGGTACCCTGGCCCGGTAAGCAGACATAACCTTGTGTGCTTGTAGTTTGTGTGGAGATCTCTTGTCCCCATTTGGGACTGTTTTGTTTTGCCACGACGGTGGCCCTTGGTGTCTTTGGTAGACACGGGGCCACCCATGACTTAACCCAGTGGGGAGTGAGTCGGAGTGGCTGGGAGAGTGCCATGGCAGTAGATCGATTTTGTTAGAACACCATTGGTCCACCCGAATGGGAGTGCAAGGCCATGGGTTCTGTGGTGTGGGTAAAGTGTGCTACCTCTGCAGAGAGTGTGTGTGTTTAATCTATCGATAGCCGCGTCCTCGGTCATGGGCATAAGTTCGTACTAGGTCACACCGTTCTGTTAACACTCACATGACGAAATGACTTATAGGTGATGTATATGTTGATATTGTGAGCTGTAACAGTTTGGCAGGATGATGATGATGATGATGGGATGATCTTGAGAAGGATCATTCAGTTTGTGACGTGGCCACGAGGTGATCATGTGGATGTTCCATTTGTGATCCGTGAGTGATCACCATTTTGTTTTGATCACGAGGTGATCAAGATGGTATATGGCTTGGTCGGTTAGCCAAGTGTGAGATGGTTCATATGGTACTTGAGATCTGAGATGAGGCTTATCAGTATTCTTGTAGTTCATATCGTGATTATTAGTTGCTTCATCAGGCTATCTGTTAAGTTAATTAATCTATTTAATGCTATGTTATTGCCTTGCCTTGATGCTTTTCGTTGATGTGAGCTTGCAAGTACATTCAATGTACTGACCTGGCCTGTCATGCCAGATTGCAGGTGATGCCATGATTGCTTGATTGCTTGACGTGGTTTCCGTTCGTGCGAGCTAGATCGTGTCCCAGCCAGAGTCCCTGCGGAGTGGAGTTCACTACCTTCGTCATTGTTCCGTTGTTAGAAGATTTCCGCGGCTATGAGTTGTTCCGCTACTATCATAGAGCAAGTGTAGTATCGCAGGCGTAGTGTCGCCGTGCTGATGTGCTTCTTTGTAACATCAGACCTTTGTATTATTATTCTTGTAATAAGAGCTGATTTGTTCTATGTCAAGCAGTGCCGTATTCCAGAGACTTTTCCTCGATCTCTGGGATGGAATACGGGGCGTTCTGGTTTCTTTGAGCCGGGGTGCCACATCTCTCCTGAAATCCAAGTTTCAATATAATTCCCTTCAAAAAAGGCCACTCAACCTGATCATAAGCCATATGCATATCAAGTTTGATAGCGCATAAACCCTCCTTTCCCTCTCTCTTCTTTTTAATCATAAGAAAACACTCATAGGCCACTAAAACATTATTTGTAATCATTCTTCCAAGTACAAAAGCACTCTGAGTCGGGTTGATAATATCAGGCATAAGTCTCTTTAAGCGCACCGCTAACATTTTGGAGATAATCTTATACACCACATTACTTAAGCTAATAGGTCTAAATTGAGTTACCTTCTCGGGTGAATTGACCTTTGGAATCATCACAATTGCAGTATCATTCCATCCCCCGGGGATAGCACAATGATTCACCTCTTTCAAAACTTCATCAACCAACTCATCCCCAAGCATAAGCCAAAATATTTTATAAAAAATAGCATGAAGCCCATCTGGCCCTGATGGCAAGTGCAATAGTGACAGTAGCGATAGTAAATTAACAAGGACAATATGTAGGAAAATTGTAGGCATTGGATTGACGATTCGTTGGATGATATTCATCATGAGACTGTCATAACCTAGGGCGACACGACACTAGCTCTAGTTCATAAATATAATGTAGGCATGTATTCTGTAAATAGTCATACGTGCTTTTGGAAAGAACTTGCATGACATCTTTTGTGCTACCTTCCCGTGGCAGCGGGTCCTATTGGAAACTAAGGGATATTAAGGCCTGCTTTTAATAGAGAACCAGAACAAAGCATTAGCACATGGTGAATACATGAAATCCTCAAACTACGGTCATCACCGGGAGTGGTCCAGACTATTGTAACTCCGGGGTTGCCGGATCATAACACGTAGTAGGTGACTATAATTTGCAAGATCGGATCTAGAACATGTATATAATGGTGATAACATAAACGGTTCAGATCTAAAACCATGGCACCCGGGCCCAAAGTGACAATCATTAAGCATGTCAAAGTCATAGCAACATCAATCTCGGAACATAATGGATACTAGGGATCAAGCCCTAACAAAACTAACTCGATTACATGATGAATCTCATCCAACTGCTCACCGACCAGCGAGCCTACGAAGGAATTACTCACTCCCGGTGGGGAGCATCACGGAATTGGCGGAGAAGGGTTGGCAATGACGAAGATCGAAGGTCCCCCTCTCCGGAGCCCCAAACAGACTCCAGATTTGGCTCCCAATGAAGAACAGGAGACAACAGCGGCTCTGTCTTGTGAAACGCGATAATTTTTCTCCCTAATTTTTTCTGGAAAATAGGATTTTTATAGCATCAGTTTCAGGATGTGCGGGGCCACCAGGTGGGGACAACCCACCTGGGCGCGCCTAGAGGGGGTGGCGCGCCCTGGTGGGATGTGCCCACCCAGGTGCCCCCCCCCTCCGGTGGTTCTTGGCTCCAAAAATTATCTTTTATTGTATAAAACATCCTCACAAAGTTTCCTTTCATTCCGAGAACTTTAATTTCTGCACAGAAACAACACCATGGTAGTTCTGCTGAAAATAGCGTCAGTCCGGGTTAGTTTCATTCAAATCATGCAAATTAGAGTCCAAAACAAGAGGAAAAGCTTTAGGAAAAGTATATACGATGGAGACGTATCAACTCCCCCAAGCTTAAACCTTTGATTGTCCTCAAGCAATTCTGTTGATAAACTGAAAGTGAAAAAAAAACTTTTACGAACTCTTTTGCTCTTGTTTCCATAAATAAGCTTAAACAACATCCAGGTTTTCAGCAAAGATTACAACTAACCATGTCGACAATAACTCTTAAAAATTATATTAACTCATATCAATGACATAATCAACTAGCGAGCAATAATAAGACATCTCAAACAGCAAAACATTGTCAAAACAACCATGATATAATATGACAATAGTGGTATCCCGCTAGCCCTTTCCGAGACCGCAAAATATAAATGCAGAGCACCTCCAAAGTTCAAGTAGCGACTAAACATTGTAATTCATGGTAGAAAAGATCCAATCATGATGCACCCAACATTAGCTACACACAATGCATAAGCATGACAATAGTGCTCTCAGGTTTTGGCGCTTATTTGAGATGGTGATGACACAACATAAAAGTATATAGTCCCTTGGTAGAGGAAAGCAGTGATTTGCAGAGGTACCAGAGCTCAAGTTTTTAAAACAGAGGTAAATGAAATTTTGAGACATGCACCCTTCTTGTTTACTTTGCGACCATCAGTTATCAATATCTTCCATGCTAAACACATTAGTAGTGGTTCCCAAGCGATAAAGTAAAGGTTATTGCTCCACTGGAGTTTTTGTTTGATTATTTATAAGTTATTTTTGCAACTGGGACTAGGAATCCCTATTACCGCCCCTTTCTTGTGCAATGGTGAGTAAATAAACACTCATCCAGAGAATAACCCGGTTAGCATGGAAGATACTGACTACCTCCTGATGTCTGCTAGAACTACGTCGGTATTCCCCAAAAGAGGGACGGATGACGCATTATGGCGATGAGAACAAGGTTATCGAACCAGTAGGAGAACCTCCTCACACCACGTAAATAGCACCTGCACACAAATAACAAATACTCGCAACCCGACGTGTTAAAGGGGTTGTCAATCCCTTTCGGGTACGGTGCCTCAAGATAGGCAAATAATGTGAGGTAAAAGTGGTAGATAGGATAAATAGATCGCAGAACAAATAAATTCCAGCAAGGTGTTTTTGTATTTTTGGTTTAATATATCTGAAAATAAATGCAAAGTAAAATATATCGCAAAGGAAAATATGATGAAAAGAAACCCTGGGGGCCGTAGGTTTCACTAGTGGCTTCTCTCGAGAAAACTAGCAAACGATGGGAAAACAATTAGTGTTGGGCAATTGATAGAACTTCAAATAATCATGATGATATCCAGGCAATGATCATTATATAGGCATCACGACCAAGATTAGTAGACTGACTCCTGCCTGCATCTACTACTATTACTCCACACATCAACCGCTATCCAGCATGCATGTAGTGTATTAAGTTCATGGAGAAACGGAGTAATGCATTAAGAACGATGACATTATGTAGAAAAGATCTATTTATGTATAAATAGACCCCATCTTGTTATCCGTAATAGCAACGATACATACATGTCGTTTCCCCTTCTGTCACTGGGATCAAGCACCGTAAGATCGAACCTATCACAAAGCACCTCTTCCCATTGCAAGATAAATAGATCAAGTTGGCCAAACAAAACCCAAATATCAGAGAAGAAATACGAGGCTATAAGCAATCATGCATATAAGAGATCAAAGAAGGCTCAAATAACTTTCATGGATAAAAACATAGATCTGATCATAAACTCAAAGTTCATCGGATCCCAACAAACACACCGCGAAAAGGCTTACATCATATGGATCTCCAAGAGACCATTGTATTGATAATCAAGAGAGAGAGAGAGGAAGCCATCTAGCTACTAACTACGGACCCGTAGGTCTACAAAGAACTACTCACGCATCATCGGAGAGGCACCAATGGAAGTGGTGAACCCCTCTGTGATGGTGTCTAGATTGGATCCGGTGGTTCTGGACTCTGCGGCAGCTAGAATTGATTTTCGTCGACTCTCCTAGGGTTTCTGGAATATTGGGGTATTTATAGAGCGAAGAGGTGGTTCAGGGGCACCCGAGGTGGCCACAACCCACCAGGGCGTGCCTGGGCCTCCTGGCGCACCCTGGTGGGTGTTGCCCCCTCGAGGCTCCCCCAGGTGCTTCCTTGGCGCACTGGATGTCTTCTGGCCCAAAAAAAATCCTCAAAAAGTTTCGCTGTGTTTGGACTCCATTTGGTATTGATTTCCTGTGATGTAACAAACATGCAGAAAATATCAACTGGCACTGGGCACTATCTCAATAGGTTAGTACCAAAAAATGATATAAAATGACTATAAAATGATTGTAAAACATCCTAGAATGATAATATAACAGCATGGAACAATAAAAATTATAGATTCGTTGGAGACATATCATCATCCCCAAGCTTAATTTCTGCTCGTCCTCGAGTAGGTAATTGATAAAAACAAAACTTTTGATGAGGAATATTGTCTAACATGTTCATCACATTTTTTTCTTTATAGAATGGACATTTGGACTTTTATATGATTCAAAGCAATAGTCTAGTTTTGACATGAAGGCTTTAATACTCAAGCATACCAACAAACAGCCATGTCTTTCAAAATATCAACACTAAAGCAAGTTATCCCTATCCCATTATGCTCAATCATTGATCCATTCATGAAACACACTCGAATATTAGCTACACCCAATGCTCAAATATGATCATGGTGCCCCTTAGTTGCTGCTTTATAAGAGAAGATGGAGACTCAAATTCAAAATAAAAATTGCATAAAGTAAAAGAAAGTTCCTTCGCCGTGTGGGATGTACATACGAACGGAAACAATTGGGTTTCGATGCCTCGCTCAATCGCACACGAGCCAGCTTGTGTGCCAGGAGGGCCTATCCCCGACAGTCTCTGGGTCGTGTGGGAAGGACCCCTCTATCGCCCACACTCACTTGGCGACGGTTCCAAACGTCGTTGCGGAAAGGGGTTAAAAACCGTTTGTATAGCACGTCGTTGTTCCAGTGTTAATACTCACGCATACCAACAAGCAACCATGTATTTCAAAATATCAACACTAAAGCAAGTTATCCCTAGCCCATTATGCTCAATCACTGATCCATTCATGAAACAAACTCGAATATTAGCTACACCCAATGCTCAAATACGATCATAGTGCCCCTTAGTTGGTGGTTTATAAGAGAAGATGGAGACTCAAATTCAAAATAAAAAATTGCATAAGTAAAAGAAAGGCCCTTTGTGGAGGGAAGTAGGGATTTGTAGAGGTGCCAGAGCTCAAAGCTTAAATTGAGAGATAAAAAATATTTTGGGAGGCATACTTTTCCCACCAACGAAAACAACTTAGAGATCCCAACACTTTCCATGCTAGATACATCATAGGCGGTTCCCAAACAAAAAATAAAGTGTATTCCTTTTTCCACCATTACTTTCACTTTCCATGGCTAGCCGAATCCACAATTGCCCTCCATACCAACAGTTTCGAAGGAATTTATGATTTGACATCATAAAGTAAATTCATTTTTCATTTCGGAACTGGGCATCCCTAATACCCTTGTCGTACTCTCGTGCAATGACAAGTGAATAAACACTCATTGTGAGAATAAAACATCTAGCATGGAAAATATTGGTAACCCTTCACCGCCTCGCAAGCGGTAGAGCACACAAAAGGGAAATTTATTTTGAAAATTAGAGATGGCACATGCAAATTTGCTAAGAGCAGCATGGAAATACCACATATAGGTAGGTATAGTGCACTCATATGGCAAAACTGGTTTAAAGGGTTTTCGATGCACAAGCAATGATCATACTTAGTGCAAAATGAAGGCTAGCAAAAAGATTGAGAAGCGACCAACCAAAAAGCAAAAACTTTCGTACCCAAGCATTAAGCATAAGTAACACTGAATAATGCACCATAAGTAGGATATAAATTTCATTGCATAACTATTGACTTTCGTGCTTGCATAGAGAATCACAAACATTAGCATCAATATTCTTACTAAAGCACAACTACTCATCAACATGACTCACATATCATATCGTCATATCTCAAAACCATTACTAAGAATCAAGTTTATTTTTTCCAATGATCTTCATGAAAGTTTTTATTATATCCTCCTTGGATATCTATCACTTTGGGACTATTTTCATAAGTTGCTTTTGATAAACTCAAACAAATATAAGTGAAGAACATGAGCATAATTTTTCTTTATCTCAAAATAATCTAAGTGAAGCAAGAGAGAATTTCTTAAAATTTTACTAACTCCCAAATAAATCTAAGTGAAGCACTAGAGCAAATCCATGGCTCTAAAAATTTAAGTGAAGCATAGGAGCAAGCATAGCATAATTTTTGGCTCTCTCAAAAAGGTGTGTTCATCAATGATTCAACACTTAAAACACAAAGAAAAACAAGCAAAGACTCATATCATACAAGACGCTCCAAGCAAAACTCATAATATGTGACAAATAAAAATATAGCTTCATGTAAAATACCGATTGTAGTTAGAATTAAGCGGGGATGCCACTCGGAGGTATCCCCAAGCTTAGTTTCTTGCTACTTCTTTGAATATTATCTTGGGGTGCCTCGGGCATCCCCAAGCTTAGCCTTTTGCTAATCTTTATTCCTTCATCCATCATAAGATCACCCAAACTTGAAAACTTCAATCACACATAACTCCAACAAAAGCTTCGTGAGATCCATTAGTATAAGAAAGCAAACCACTACTATAAGTACTGTTGAAAACCTATTCATATTTTGTTTTTGCATTATATCTACTGTATTCCAACTTTTATATGGCAAAAACTCATCAAAGAAAACCATAGAATCATCAAAACAAGCACACAACGCAAAGAAAACAGAATCTGTCAAAAACAGAACAGTCTGTAGCAATCTGAATATCTCGAATACTTCTGTAACTCCAGAAATCTTGAGAAATTAGGAAAACCTGGGTAATTTGTATATTAATCTTATGCAAAAAGAATCAACTCAAAGCACGTTTCTGTGATTTCTTAAAACAATTTTCGTGAGTGCATAAGTTTCTGTTTTTAAGTAAGATCAAATCAACTTTCACCCAAATCAACCCAAAGGCCTTGCTTGGCACAAACACTAATTAAAACACAAAAAAACACAAACATAACAGTATCATAATTGTGCTAACACACAAGAATATAAAGAAAAAAGCAAAAATATATTTTATTCATTGGGTTGCCTCCCAACAAGCGCTATCGTTTTACGCCCCTAGCTAGGCATAACACGTAGGATCTAAGTTTTGTCACCCTTATCCTCGTTTTCCTTGGAGGTATTTGTGTCGGGAGGCTTTATAAATAAAACATAGAACGCATTGTCCATGGAAACCTTAGCACTATCAAGTTGCTTTTTATCATAACCTCTTTGATTTCTGGCAGTGATCCAAGAATAGGATTAACATCATTAAAAACTTGTTGGATCATATCTAAAACAGGGACTTGCTTTTTAAGAGTCTCATCAAAGATTTGGTTATCTCCAAGCAAATGTCTCAAAGCACAATCACTATTATAAAGAATTTCATCAATCGCGGGTTTTTCACGATTCATGCCATAAAAATCGAAGATTTCCCTAGGCTCCTGTATTATGTAGTCAAACTCATTCATCAAAACAAGAGTGGCTAACTTTTTAGCTTTAGGATCCTTTATAACGGGCAACTCATAGAACAATCTTTGGAAGGTGGGATGAGTATGAATAAATCTAGTTTCAAGCTTCAAAACAAGTGCCGAAATAGCTTCCGCATAAGACTTAGTCCTTTTAAGTATAGGGATATAATCAAGACTTAATTTTCCGACACAATTGAAAGATTCTTGGATATGTTCTTTTCCCATAAAATTCCCTTGCCCCAAAACAAAAGTTTTGGCATCCACATTACCCGTACGCTCCATTTTAGGAGTTAGGCCATCATCTGTTTCTGCCATACCAAAGTCACTCATGGTGACAAGTTCAAGCAAATAAGAGATCTGACGAGAAAACGACAAACGAAAAAGAGGGCGAATAAAACGACAAACTTTTGTGAAGTGGGGGAGAGGAAAACGAGAGGCAAATGGCAAATAATGTAAATTGCGAGGAGATGAGATTTGTGATTAGGAACCTGGTTGATGTGGCATATCCTCCCCGGCAACGGCGCCAAAAATTCCTTTTGATGTCTGCTAGAACTACGTCGGTATTTCCCCAAAGAGGAAGGGATGATGCAGAATAGCGATGGTAGGTATTTCCCTCAGTGATGAGATCAAGATTATCAAACCAGTAGGAGAACATCCTCACACCACGTAAACAACACCTGCACACAAATAACAAATAATCGCAACCCGACGTGTTAAAGGGGTTGTCAATCCCTTTCGGGTACGAGCCTCAAGACAGGCAAATAACATGAGGTAAAAGTGGTAGATAAGATAAGTAGATCGCGGAACAAATAAATTGCAGCATAGTATTTTTGTATTTTTGGTTTAATAGATCTGAAAATAAATGCAAAGGAAAATGGATTGCAAAGGAAAATATGATGAAAAGAGGCATGGGGGCCGTAGGTTTCACTAGTGGCTTCTCTCGAGAAAAATAGCAAACGATGGGAAAACAATTAGTGTTGGGCAATCGATAGAACTTCAAATAATCATGATGATATCCAGGCAATGATCATTATATAGGCATCACGCCCAAGATTAGTAGACTGACTCCTACCTGCATCTACTACTATTACTCCACACATCAACCGCTATCCAGCATGCATGTAGTGTATTAAGTTCATGGAGAAATGGAGTAATGCATTAAGAACGATGACATTATGTAGAAAAGATCTATTTATGTATAAATAGACCCCATCTTGTTATCCTTAATAGCAACGATACATACGTGTCGTTTCCCCTTCTGTCACTGGGATCAAGCACCGTAAGATCGAACCCATCACAAAGCACCTCTTCTCATTGCAAGATAAATAGATCAAGTTGGCCAAACAAAACCCAAATATCAGAGAAGAAATACGAGGCTATAAGCAATCACGCATATAAGAGATCAAAGAAGACTCAAATAACTTTCATGGATAAAAACATAGATCTGATCATAAACTCAAAGTTCATCGGATCCCAACAAACACACCGCCAAAAGGCTTACATCATATGGATCTCCAAGAGACCATTGTATTGATAATCAAGAGAGAGAGAGAGAGAGGAAGCCATCTAGCTACTAACTACGGACCCATAGGTCTACAAAGAACTACTCACGCATCATCGGAGAGGCACCAATGGAAGTGGTGAACCCCTCCATGATGGTGTCTAGATTGGATCCTGTGGTTCTGGACTCTGCGGCAGCTGGAATTGATTTTCGTCGACTCTCCTAGGGTTTCTGGAATATTGGGGTATTTATAGAGCGAAGAGGTGGTTCAGGGGGCACCCGAGGTGCGCACAACCCACCAGGGCGCGACTGGGCCTCCTGGCGCGCCCTTGTGGGTCCTGCCCCCTCGAGGCTCTCCCCCCCAGGTGCTTCCTTGTCCCACTAGATGTCTTCTGGCCCAAAAAATCCTCAAAAAGTTCCGCTACATTTCGACTCCGTTTGGTATTGATTTCATGCGATGTAAAAAACATGCAGAAAACAGCAACTGGCACTGGGCACTATGTCAATAGGTTATTTGAAGTTTCTAGAGGTGGCACATGCAAATTTACTTAGGACGGCAGGGTAATATCACATATAGGTAGGTATGGTGGACTCATTTGGAATAACTTGTGAGGGAGTTCCGGAGTAGGGGGTGTCCGGATAGCCGAACTATCATCATCGGCCGGACTCCAAGACTATGAAGATACAAGATTGAAGACTCCGTCCCGTGTCCGGATGGGACTTTCCTTGGCGTGGAAGGCAAGCTTGGCGATACGGATATGTAGATTTCCTACCATTGTAACCGACTCTGTGTAACCCTAGCCCTCTCCGGTGTCTATATAAACCGGATGGCTTTAGTCCATAGGACGAACAACAATCATACCATAGGATAGCTTCTAGAGTTTAGCCTCCTTGATCTCGTGGTAGATCTACTCTTGTAACACACATCATCAATATTAATCAAGCAGGACGTAGGGTTTTACCTCCATCAAGAGGGCCCGAACCTGGGTAAAACATCATGTCCCTTGTCTCATGTTACCATCCGCCTAGACGCACAGTTCGGGACCCCCTACCCGAGATCCGCCAGTTTTGACACTGACATTGGTGCTTTCATTGAGAGTTCCTCTATGCCGTCACCGATAGGCTCGATGGCTACTTCGACCATCATCAACGACGCAGTCCAGGGTGAGACCTTTCTCCCCGGACAGATCTTCGTATTCGGCGGCTTTGCACTGCGGGCCAATTCGCTTGGCCGTCTGGAGCAGATCGAAAGCTACGCCCCTGGTCGTCGGGTCAGATTTGGAAGTTTGAACTTCACGGCTGACATCCGCGGGGACTTGATCCTCGATGGATTCGAGCCACAGCCGAGTGTGCCGCACTGTCACGGCGAGCATGATTTAGCTCTGTAGCCGGACAGTACCCTGGAGGCCGCACTCGAACCCGCTCCGATCTTCAATTCGGAGCCGGCTGCGCAGATCGAGGACGGATGGCTAGACACCGCCTCGGGGGCTGCAACCTCTACGGCGATAGAACCAAAGACTGACTTTGTCCCTCATAAAGCTCGTGACTCCGAGGTGCCGGACTCCTCGCCGGACTACAAACCTCCCACGCCCCCTCCGATCGAATCCGATTGGGCGCCGATCATGGAGTTCACCGCAGCAGACATCTTTCAACGCTCACCTTTCGGCGACATCTTAAGTTCGCTAAAGTATCTCTCGTTATCAGGAGAGCCCTGGCCGGACTGCGTCCAGGACAGTTGGGATGCGGACGACGAAGAAATTCAAAGCCCACCCACCACCCAATTAATAGCCACTGTCGACGATCTAACCGACATGCTAAACTATGACTCCGAAGACATCGACGGTATGGACGACGATGCCGGAGACGATCAAGAACCAGCGCCTACCGGGCATGGGAAAGCCACCCCAACTCACAACGTATACATGGTGGATACACCAAAAGGAAGCGATAATGAGGAAAAACGGGACGTGGCGAAGGACAACTCCCCCAACAAACAACCAAAACGGCGACGCAAGCGCCGCCCGAAGACCGGCCTCGATAAAAATGGCACCCATACGGACCCGGCCCTAGAGCAGGGCGAAGCAGTGGACGACGCACATGTTAACAAGCAGCCAGCCGGACATGAACTGGACAAGCAACCCATCCCCGACGAAGATGATCTCACATCACCAGAGCATACGAATCTTCATAAAAGGCTCGTCGCCAGTACAAGAAGTTTGAAGAAGCAAAAGCGGAAGCTCAAAACAGCGGAGGACGCACTCAGAATGAGATGGAGCAAAGTACTCAACAGCGCAGATAAACATGGCGCTAGTCACCAGACAAAGCGCTACCCGAAGCGCAAGCTGTTGCCTGAATTTGACGAGGAGGCCTTAGAGCCCCCGCAGTCAAAAAAGAAAGAAGCCTCCTGGCCGGATAGACGACCAGATGACAGGCCAAGAGCAACAAGGGGCGCCGCACACAAGCCGGCACACGATCAGCATAAAGATCCTCGGAAAAAGGACGACCCAGTCAGATCTATTTATGGGCCAAAAAAGAAGACTCCAGGAAGCAACATAACCCACCGAGCATTTGAAGACAACGGCACACCCAAATACAGGGGCGCCACACACCCACTATGTTTCACCAATGAGGTACTGGATCATGGATTTCCAGTGGGATTCAAACCCGTAAACATAGAAGCATATGACGGAACAATAGACCCTGGAGTCTGGATTGAGGATTACATCCTACACATACATATGGCCAGAGGAGACGATCTCCATGCCATAAAATAAATACCCCTCAAGCTCAAAGGGCCAGCTCGGCATTGGCTTAAAAGCCTCCCAAAAAATACCATTGGAACTTGGGAAGAGCTTGAGGATGCGTTTCGAGCAAATTTTCAGGGGACCTATGTCCGTCCTCCGGATGCAGACGATTTAAGTCACATAACTCAACAGCCCGGAGAGTCAGCATGCAAATTCTGGAACAGGTTCCTCACTAAAAAGAACCAAATAGTCGACCGTCCGGACGCTGAAGCCTTAGCAGCCTTTAAACACTACGTCCGAGACGAATGGCTTGCCAGATACCTCGGCCAGGAAAAACCAAGAAAAATGGCCGCACTAACAAGCCTCATGACCCGCTTTTGCGCGGGGGAAGACAGCTGGTTGGCTAGGTGCAGCACCAGCGACCCGAGTACATCCAAAGTTAGGGCTGGAAATGGGAAATCACAACGCAGAAAAGATCAGCGCCGGAATAAGGAAAATGGCCCGAATAGTACGGCGGTCAACGCCGGATTCAAAAGCTCTCGGCCGAACAACAAAACACTGCCCCTCAAGGACAACAGTGACGAGCTATCCAACCTAAACAAGATTCTGGATAGACTATGTCAAATACATGGTACCTCCGGGAAGCCTGACCATACCCACAGAGATTGTTGGGTCTTCAAACAGTCCGGCCGACTTAATGCCGAACACAAGGGGCTCGACACACCAAGCGAAAGTGACGAACCCAAAAGCAGCACTCCGGAAAACAGAAGACTTTCCCGCTAGAAGTCAAAACAGTGAACTCACTTCATGTGATAACACGAAAAGACAGCGCGGCACCTGCAATACCAGGACACCGCCCGCAGAATGGGGATAGGCCCTACCAAAATTCGCCATAGCAGCACTTCCTTCAAAGGAGTGACGCCAGGCCTTTAAGCCAATTATACAGGCTCTGTACCACTAGAGGTTGTGTTCGGTTCATCCGACAACCTCCATCGCGAAAAGCTCACTATCCATCGCCCCATTCAAATAGTAGCCCTTAAGCACTACTGGGGCGCGCAGCTTTCGCCAGCCCTAACGCAATACCACATCACGCATTTTTTATGCTTAAAAATGCCCGGTCAACGTGGCATAATTTCATTAAAAAGTAACTCCGAGTGTTCCTCGACCACGGAGAACGTGAGACTGCCTCGACAGCCACACACTAATCAGACCTTGCGGGTCAAAGCCCCTAAAAACATGTCATTCAAACCTCGGACATGGTTAGGCGAGTCCGGCAAGGGGCTTCCCAGCCGCATATCCCCTTTATAAGGGGACGCGTGTATAAATGATGAGAGCCAATAAAGCTCAATTTTCTTCCTTTTATTCTATTTTAATACAACTTCTACACGATATTTCTTGGAAACTAAGTCCTTCTCTTTTACAGATGAAGCACGTGCTACACCCCTCCAGGATACAGCACAACGGAGACACAGGCGCAGATGTGCAGCAGGGACCCGTTGCAAGGATTCTTTTTAGATTAAGACCCTGCGTAAACCTTTCTTACTGTCTCTTGTTGATACACATCCGCCAGTTTCCTACCATAACCGAGGAGGAGGCTGGCGTTTTGGCATCGGCCGCGTCAGAAGTTCCCGCCTGAACCTGGACACTAGGGGCTTAGGGCATTGTTCTGCCCGGTATCATAAAGACCGAACACCTCAGGGAGTGTTCTACGTCTCGAGTTAGGCCTTATGTGCATCATCTCCGAATCATGTCTTTGGTCAAATGTTGGGTTTGCCCGCCTCCTGTGTTTTGCTGCCTTACGTTCCGTATCATCGGCTAACGCGGCACTAGGAGAACTACTGCGATTGTGCCCCGGTTCGGCCGGGCGAGCACCTCAGTAGAGAAAGCCGAAAACTGACTGTCATGATATAGCGAGAGACTGGTCAACCACTCGATCTACCATTGGAATGTTTAGAATTCCTCCGCTTTGACGAAGGACCGCTTCCCGGTAAGGCACATACGCGCCCCGAAGTTCGGAGAAGAGCGGTGCCGCTAGGGGCTATATAGTAGCCCCACATTCGAGCTCCTATGGCTAAGCGAAAGTGATAAAGCATTATAGTCCGGTTGCCTAGTTTGCTACGCTATCACCTCCCTAAAAGGACCAAGACGTTGGATTAAGTGTGAAAAAGTGCTTTTCTTTTTGCAAACACCCCCGCACCATGTGCGTGGGGGCTGAAGCCAAAGACAGCAACTTTCAGGTTATTCATACATATACGGCCGCACAGGAGATAGTTCAATACTTGAACACACAAGTATTAAAAGTTATTACATTATAAACATGATCTCAAAAATCACACATGTCATTCAAACATAACATCTTTCGAGCACTGCGACTCTATTAAACGAGCGCCCTGCAGGACTTCCTCAAAATAGTGCTCGGTGGGGAATCGGCTTTGTCCGAACCCCAGGATGCAATAGCGGTGGCATCCATCTCCGCCCAGTATGTCTTACCACGGGCGAGAGCCATCCGTGCACCTTCTATGCATGCCGACCGCTTTATCGCCCCAATACGCGGCACCGCCCCAAGGAATTGCTGCAACAAGCCAAAATAACTCTTCGGCTTGGGCCTCTTCGGCCACAGATGAGCGACCACATCCATCATGGCAAGTCCGGACAATCTATTCAGCTCAGCCCACTCAACCAACCGATCACTCAACAGAAGCGGATGCTCCGGACTATGGAATTGAGACCAGAACAGCTCTTTCATTTTGTGATCCTTCTGGCTTCGAAAGTGCACGACTGCGTCCGCCGCACTCGCCGCCAAGTCCAGATAAGGATCCTCCGCACTGTACAATCGGCCTAGCTCAGCATACTTTGGATCCGTGAACTTCCTACGCAGCATAAAGGGCTTTCCAGCCACAATGTCTCCGACCTGACGCAGTTCCTCCTTCATGGCCCGCATCGCACTAAGGGCACCCTTGGCTTCGGCGTCGGCCTTCTTCAGGTCCTCTTGCTCCGCTCGGCGTTCTCTTTCAAGAACCTCCAGGCGGTCGGTAGCAACTTTTAATTTTGTGGCCATTCTGGCCATCTCCTCCCTGCTTCGGCAGTGAGCAGCCTTCTCGGCTTCTAGCTCTTCCACTGCCTTCGAGGCAGCCGCCTCGCTTTTTCTGGCTTGCTCCTTGGCCCGAGCAAGTTCTGCTCGAAGGCCTTCCACAGCAGCAGCACTATCTGCATCAGGCATACAAATTGTAAGGAATGGGCGTCAGCTCCCTTACTAGGCGACCGCAGAGCAACCACATACCTTGTGACTCATCAAGTCGTTTATTGACCAGCGAGATGTCCGCATCCGCAACATCGAGTTGCCTCTTCAGCTCGGCAAATCCATCAGTCCGGCTGGCCACCGAACATTCCGCCACCTGCATAGGAAAGGCGACAATCTATAACTGAGATTATGATCCTCGGCACGCTGTCGCTTTCGACAGCATACCAAGTCTCAGGGGCTACTATCTATACAGGGCGCACTTCATGTGCAAAACTGTCAAAAGGTATGTCATTTTTTGCGTACCTCAAATCCCGTCAGCAAACTTCCGACGGCCTCACACAACCCGCTTTCGGCGGACGAGATCCTCTCAATCACCATACTCATTAATGTGCGGTGATCTTCTGAGATGGACGCCCTCTTAAGAAAATCCTGCAGCTCCACCGGCCGTACTCCAATGGGTGCCGAACTCTCCGGCCCCGCCGGACTCGGCGAGAGCCTTCGTGACGACACCTCAGGGTCGCCCGCCCCGCACGACGGGGCGGCAGATGGAGGCGTTTTGCTCTCCATCATCTCTGGACGAAGGTCTCCCGACGATGAGCTGTGCTGAGAAGGGCTGAGATCCGAACTACAAGGTGAAAACTTCGGTTACCCTTAGAAATTAAACAGGGATGCCCACTATTACAAAATCCCCCTCTTTACTTACGGCTCGCTAGAGGGCTGATTCCTCCGAGGAGACAGTACGGTCGGGGCTCTTCCCGGCACAGGACCTTCCGGTACAGATTTCTTTCCCTGCTTTGAGGCCTTGGCCTCCGGGTCTTCGGAAGTGGTCCTCTTCTCCCCCTGGAAGGAGGGACTCTCGATTCCTCCCTTACTGAAAGCCTCCGTGGCTGAGGTGGTAGATCCCTTGTGCCCTTCTTCGCCCTCCTTCGAAGGTGCAACCTCTAACATCTTGATTAACACGGGATCTTGCGTGGTCTCAGGGAGGGGGCCGAACACCGTATCAGTTTTGCTTGCGCTATCCACTCCTGTCCAAGGGATAGCTGGTTAAAAGGCAAACCCACAGTAAATAAATGGACGATGTGTCCGGACACACGGCTACTTACTTGAGTATCCGGGCGATTGCAGCTTAGGCCAGCATCCTCGGTCAATTCCGGACGCATCTCTTGCGATCCGAAGAACAGTTTGTACATCTCCACGGGTGTCAAACCCATGAAGTGTTGAAGAGCTCGTGGCCCCGCCGGATTAAATTCCCACAGGCGGAGGGGGCGACGTTTGCAGGGCAGTAGGCGCCGGATCAACATAACCTGTACCACTACGGCCAGATTGATCTCCCTTTCTTGGACGCCTCGAATCCGGTCCTGCAACAGGGGAACGTCCTTGGACGGCCCCCAGTCACGCCCCTTGTTGACCCATGACGTCAGCCGCTGTGGAGGGCCCGAGTGGAAGACGGGCGGCAGCCTCTGCTTGCTGCCTCTGGGAGCGGTGATATAGAACCACTCCTGTTGCCACAAGCCGAGCTCCTCCTGAAACGAGCCCTCGGGCCATGGAGCATCGGCCCTCTTACTTATAACCGCCCCACCACACTCTCCCTGACGCCCCTCAATCATCTTCGGCTCCACGTTGAAGGTTTTGAGCCACAAGCCGAAGTGAGGGGTAGTGCGGAGGAAGGCTTCGCAGACGACAATGAATGATGAGATGTGGAGGATAGACTCCGGAGCCAAGTCATGGAATTCCAGCCCATAGTAAAACATGAGCCCCCTCATGAAGGGATCCGTCGGGAAGCCTAAACCCCGACGGAGGTGAGACACGAACACGACGCTCTCGCCAAGCTCGGGAGTAGGAATAACTTGCCCTCGGGCAGGCAACCTATGCGAAATCTCGTAGGTTAAGTACCTGGCGTCTCTTAGCTTTAGCGCGTCCTCTTCCGTGACAGAGGAGGGCATCCACCGGGCTCGTAGGTCGGGGACGGACATTGTCGAAGATCGAAGGTACCCGAATATGGAGCCCTGGGTGTTGGAACTCGGGGCGAGGGGCGGATTCGATAGAGGATTGAAGGAAAAGAACGGGCCTTGGTCTCATTATAAAGAGGGAGAATACCAAGAGCCGTCCCCATGACCGTTTGGAACCCGCCTTCGATGGAGGGGGCGTGGCAACGGGCGCGGTTGGGTTACCCACGTCCGTATTGATGGGAATCCCGGAATAAGGGGAACACGATCTCTGCTTCGACAAGACGTGCCAAGGAAACTGCCTCGCTAAACGCACGGAGGTGGAACAATAAAAACAATTTGAGTAAAGGCTTGGTAATGGTGTGACGTCACGCCACAAAATACGTCAGCAGATTGAACTTGTGTAATATTATTCTCTCTACGGTGGTACGTGGAATTTATTTTTGCAGAGCCGGACACTATCCTGATGTTCACAGTATTCTATAAATTATTCGGAGGAAGAACCCGCCTTGCAATGCCGAAGACAACATGCACGCCGGACTCGTCGTCATTGAAGCCTGGTTCAGGGGCTACTGAGGGAGTTCCGGACTAGGGGGTGTCTGGATAGCCGAACTATCATCATCGGCCGGACTCCAAGACTATGAAGATACAAGATTGAAGACTCCGTCCCGTGTCCGGATGGGACTTTCCTTGGCGTGGAAGGCAAGCTTGGCGATACGGATATGTAGATTTCCTACCATTGTAACCGACTCGGTGTAACCCTAGCCCTCTCCGGTGTCTATATAAACTGGATGGCTTTAGTCCATAGGACGAACAACAATCATACCATAGGCTAGCTTCTAGGGTTTAGCCTCCTTGATCTCATGGTAGATCTACTCTTGTAACACACATCATCAATATTAATCAAGCAGGACGTAGGGTTTTACCTCCATCAAGAGGGCCCGAACCTGGGTAAAACATCGTGTCTCTTGTCTCCTGTTACCATCTGCCTAGACGCACAGTTCGGGACCCCCTACCCGAGATCCGCCGGTTTTGACACCGACAACTTGGGTTTCAGGTTTTTTATGCACAAGCAGAACTCCCACTTAGTACAGGCGAAGACCTGCAAATAGGTTGAGAAGCGGCCAGCTAGAGAGCAACAGCGGTCATGAACATGCATTATGCATAAGTAACATTGGATACTAGCATGAGTAGGATATGAACACCATGAACATAAATATCATAGAGCCATGTTGGTTTTGATTCAACTACATGCATGAACATGTGCCAAGTCAAGCCACTCTGACATTCAAAGGAGGATACCATATCATCATACTACATCACAATCATTTTAACGCAATGTTGACATCCAAGATAAATCATTATCCACTCCTAGCTACTTATGCATGGCATGAGAAACTATAATCTCTAATTGTCATTGCAAACATGTTTGATCATAACAGGCTGAAGCATGGATACTAGGTTAAACATATTTAGAAAAACAGAACAAGTCGAGTTCATACCCGTTTCTCTGTGCCACAACCAGTTCATCGAATATCATCATTATTGCCTTTGACTTGCATGACCGAACGATGTGAAAATAATAATAGTGCAAGAGTGACGTGGACTAAGCTGGAATCTACAAACATTTTATTATAAAGGATAAGACAAGGTAATATGGACTCTTTGTCAGATCAACAATAATACATATGAGAGCCACTCAACATTTCCATCGTGGTCTTCTCCTCGGCATGACTCAATAGAAAGAAAAGAAATTCAGAGAAACACACTGAAATATTTTTGGAGTTTTTGGTTTTTCTAAACAAGCAAATAAAAAGGGAAAATCAAAAACAAGAAAAACTATTTACATGGGAAAGCTCCCAACAAGTAAAAGAAGAACAAGGAAATCTTTTTGGGTTTTCTTTTTAGTGCTACAACAATTTAAACTAAGAAGAAAAATAAAAAAGAAGCAAGAAATGTATTTTTGGATTTTCTCAAAGTTTTTCAAACACACAAGAAGAAAACGAGAAAATGAATTTAACATGGATAATACAATGAAAAAGTGTGAACACCGACAACTGGAATGAAATGTGTGAACATGAATGTAATGTCGGTGGACGTACTCCCCCAAGCTTAGGCTTTTGGCCTAACTTGGTAATCACCTGTCGTAGAAGCCATGGGGTCCTATGTTGGAGTGTTGGGGAGCGGGCACCTGAGGGTCCCACTGTTGAGGCTCCTCCTGTGTCGCAGCCTAGTTGTTCCGGTAAGCAACAATGTCCTCAGGCATAATCCTGTATCCGTGCCTGGCAATATGATCAAACAAAGCAGGTGCAGGCAGTGGAATAATATCACGAGTATTCTCATTGAAAACTAAGTTATAAGGGATAGGAATATTAGGGTAATCGACAGCAATAAACTGGTGGTGTTCCATAGCCGCACGATCAAGGTAAAACTTGGGCAAAGGATAATCATGCTGGCATATCTGAACGTTAAAGTGATTCGCTAAGTGAGTAGCATAAATACCACCATGTATTTTACCCTTGAATTTGTTCAGGTGGAGGCGACGTGCCATGATAGCCCCCATGCTATAAGTGTTGTCGCCATAAAGTGCACGACGTAAAACAACAAATTCTGGAGCGCTAAGTGCACCTACCTTCTCTCTAGCAAGTAAGAACTTTGCAATAAATAGAGCAAAATAATGTACATTAGGAAAATGTAAGCTAGTAGCGGTGACACTCGATACCCCTCTCTCCTCCCCCACTGTCATAGTACGGTAAAAACCATCAAACTCCGCGGGCCTAGGCTCTACCAAACTACCATCAAAAGGAAGCATGCATATGTCACAAAATTCAGTAAGTGGTATTTGATTGGTTTCAACATATAAATTAAACTGCACCTTAGGGGGATTATTCCTAGAATGTAAATGGAAATTTTGCACAAAGGAATTTGTGAGGAGATGATATTGTTCGCATTCAGCAGGGATGAAGTTGGTGTGGCCGGCATTAGCAGCGTATTGTGCAAACTCCTAAAGGATTCCGACCCTTTCCATGAACAGGTTATGTGGCCATTCGCACGGCCGTAACTCCGCCAATCTCCGGGTATGGAGATCACTGTCATATGACTCCCTAATAACTCCCTCAGAGTTCTTCTTGGAAGCGAACTTCCTAAAGATACTCATATTTTTCCTCTGAATAAAATTCTGAAATTTTTAGTCCACAAAATTTTTCTCAACAAAACTTCACAAGATTGTAAGCAACTACTCATAGGGATGAATAGAGACCATAACAAGCATTCAAAGTAATTAGAACTCTAAGAATTCAACATGCAAGCTCATCTACAGCAACACCAAGAGTAGCTAATTATTCAAAATATAAACCACTAAAGCAAAAACTAATTGGACACACGGAAGAGTCGCATACCAAGCAACAATCCCCCAGAACAGTTTCAGAAATGGAGCTTCGGGCAAAGAGATCGAAATCCGCGGGGTTGAGAGCAAGAACACGAAAGAGAGAGCAATGGTGATTTTTTCTGGAGGTAGGTGATGATTTGGGATGAAGAGATAAGTGAGAGGGCCCACATGGGGACCACAACCCACCAGGGCGCGCCTGGGGGTCCTGGCGTGCCCAGGTGGGTTGTGCCCACCTGGTGCACCTCACTATGATATTATTTGCACCAAAAATTCTTAAATAATCAGAAAAAATCGTATTAAATTTTCAGAGCATTCTGAGAACTTTTATTTTTGGGTCATTTTTTATTGCACGAAAAATTCAGAAAACAGACAAAACATGGCATTTTATTTTATTTAAATAAGAAAAATAGAAAACAAAAGGTAGGGGTAGAAGGTAGTGCTCACTAAATCATCAACTTCATACCTCTAAAAATGATTCATTAATAAGGTTGATCAAGTCTTATTAACAACCACTTTCGATTAGCATGAAACCGAAGAACTCTCGTAAATCACTAAGTTACCTCAACGGGGATATGAATGTCCCCAACAATAAGCATTTCATATTTATTTTTAACAGTAGGTAGAGGTAGTTGAAAACTTCCAATAGTGATTGTCGGAGATTTTTCAATAACATTAATACCATTCACTTGGAATTGTTTCTTCAGAAAGTGCATCGTATGCTCATTACCATTGATATGAAAAGTGATCTTGCTTTTATTGCAATCAATAACATCCCCTGCAGTACTCAAGAAAGGTCTACCAAGGATAATCGACATGTTGTTGTCCTCGGGCATCTCAAGTATAACAAAGTCAATTAAGATAGTAACATTAGCAACAACAACGGGCACATCCTCACAAATACCGATAGGTATGGCAGTTGATTGGTCAGCCATTTGCAAACATATTTCAGTAGGTGTGAGTTTATTCAAATCAAGTCTTTTATATAAAGAGAAAGGCATAACACTAACACCAGATCCCAAATCACATAAAGCAGTTTGCACATAATTTCTTTTGATGGAGCAAGGTATAGTTGGTATTCCCAGATCTCCAAGTTCTTTAGGTACTCCACCTTTAAAAGTATAATTATCAAGCATGGTGGAGATTTCAGCTTCCGGTATTTTTCTCTTATTGGTGATGATGCCTTTCATGTACTTTGCAGAAGGAGGCATTTTTAAGATATCAGTCGAGCGAGTACGCAAAAAGACTAGCCACAGCATTTTAGCAAAGCGTTCAAATTCTTCACCAACCTTCTTTTTAGTTTCCTTAGGTGGAAAGGGCATAGGTTTTTGGACCCATGGTTCTCTTTCCTTATCGTGTTTTCTAGCAACAAAGTCTCTTTTATCATATCTTTTATTCTTTGGTTGTGTGTTATCAAGATCAACAGTTGGTTCTATCTCAACAACATTGTCTGGTTCTTTATTATTTGGTTGAGTGTCTTCATGAACCTCATCGTTATATTTTTCATTATCAGAAGGTGAGTTTTCACTACCAGATTGAGTTTCAGCATCAGAGATATAAACTTCATTATCATTACTAGGAGGTTTTTCTACTTCAGGTTCACTAGAGGCATGCAAAGTCATATCATTTTTCTTCTTCTCTTTATTTTTAGAAGGACCATGTGCATCAGTGTTAATTCTTTGAGAGTCTTGTTCAATTCTCTTTGGGTGTCCCTCAGGATAAAGTGGTTCCTGAGTCATTTTACCTCCTCTAGTTGCTACCCTAACAGCAAAGTCACTTATGTTATTGTTCATTTCATCAAGCAACTCTCTTTGAGATTTAGCAACTTGTTCTAATTGAGTTTGAACCATAGAGGCATGCTTTCCTACACCTCTAACATCATTTGAGATTCTAAATAACAATTCACTTAAGCGAGCAATCACATCAGAGTTGTATTTCAATTGTTTCATAACATTTGCATTGAAGTGATCTTGCTAGGCATTGATTAGGGTGTTTATTATGAGAATTATCACCTTCATCGAATTTCATTAGAGAATTTACCTATACCACCTTAGGTGGTGGTGGTGTATCAAGCCCATGTATTTCTTCAATAGGAGGTAAATTCTTGACATCCTCGGCTTTAATACCTTTTTTCTTCATAGATTTCTTTGCCTCTTGCATATCTTCAGGACTCAGATATAAAATACCCCTCTTCTTCGGAGTGGGTTTAGGCGGTGTTTCAGGAGGAGTCCAATCATCATAATTTTTTAATATGTTATTCAATAATTTTTCAGCTTGCTCAATAGTTCGTTCCCGAAAATACAACTAGCACAACTATCTAGGAAATCCCTAGAAGCATCGGATAGTCCATTATAGAAGATATCAAGTATTTAATTTTTCTTAAGAGGATGATCAGGAAAAGCATTAAGCAATTGAGTAAGCCTCCCCCAAGCTTGTGGGAGACTCTTCAATTTGCATAAAGTTAAATATTTCCTACAAGGCAGCTTGTTTCTTATGAGCAGGGAAATATTTTTCAGAGAAGTAATAAATCATATCCTGGGGACTATGCACACAACCAGGAGCAAGAGTATTGTACCAAGCTTTAGCGTCGCCCTTTAATGAGAATGGAAATAATTTGAGGATATAGTAATAGCGAAGCTTCTCATCATGAGCAAAAAGGGTGGCTATGTCATTCAACTTAGTAAGATGTGCCACAATAGTTTCAGTTTCATAACCATGGAATTGATCAGATTCAACCAAAGTAATTAACTCTGGGTTGACAGACAATTCATAATCCTTATCATCAATAAACATAGGAGAAGTAGCAAACTTAGGATCATCTCTATCCTTACAAGCAAGAATATCTCTAGTTGCCTCCTCACCCACAACATAACCTTCCTGTACCTTTGGCAATTCATATCTAGGAGGGCTAGTTCTAATAGGTGTTTCAAGATTTTTAGTTTCAAGCTCATCATCAGTTTCAACAATATCATGTTGTCTTACTCTAGCAATTTGTTCATCAAGAAATTCACCTAGTGGCACATTATCATCAAGCAAGGTACTAGCATCATCATGAGTAGCATTCATAGCAGAAGTAGCATCATCAATAACTTGCGACATATCAGAATTAATAGCATGTGGTGTGTTGCAAGTTTACTTATAACAGAAGGTGAATCAAGTGCGGAGCTAGATTGAAGTTCCTTACCTCCCCTCATCTTAGAGGGAAAAATTTAGTCTTAGCATCCTTCAGATTCTTCATAGTGTTAATATGATAATAATCCCAAGCGACTCAACAAATATAGCTATGTTCAACGGCGCCAGAAAAAGGTCTTGATAACCCACAAGTATAGGGGATCGCAACAGTTTTCAAGGGTAGAGTATTCAACCCAAATTTATAGATTCGACACAAGCGGAGCCAAACAATATTTGCAAGTATTAGCAGCTGAGTTGTCAATTCAACCACACCTGGAGATTAATTATCTGCAACAAAGTGATCAGTAGCAAAGTAGTATGATAGTTTTGATAGTAGTAGAAACATCAATAGTAATGGTAACAGTGATAGCAATGGTTTTGTAGCAAGTGCAATAGTGACAGTAGAGATAGTAACTTAGCAAGAACAATATGTAGGAAAATTGTAGGCACTGGATCAGAGACTCGTTGCATGTTATTCATCACGAGACAGTCATAACCTAGGGCGATACGGCACTAGCTCCAGTTCATAAATATAATGTAGGCATGTATTCCGTAAATAGTCATATGTCCTTATGGAAAGAACTTCCATGCCATCTTTTGTCCTACCCTCCCGTGGCAGCGGGGTCCTATTGGAAACTAAGGGATATTAAGGCCTCCTTTTAATAGAGAACCAGAACAAAGCATTATCACACAGTGAATACATGAACTCCTCAAACTACAGTCATTACCGGGAGTGGTCCCGACTATTGTCACTCTGGAGTTGCCGGATCATAACACGTAGTAGGTGACAATAACTTGCAAGATTGGATCTAGAACATGGATATAATGGTGATAACATAAACATTTCAGATTTGAAATCATGGCACCTGGGCCCAAAGTGACAAGCATTAAGCATGGCAAAGTCATAGCAACATCAATAGAACAGAATTGATACTAGGGATCAAGCCCTAACAAAACTAACTCGATTACATGATGAATCTCATCCAACTCCTCACCGACCAGCGAGCCTACGAAGGGATTACTCACTCCCGGTGGGGAGCATCATGGAATTGGCGATGGAGAAGGGTTGGTGATGACGAAGATCGAAGATCCCCCTCTCCGGAGCCCCAAACTGACTCCAGATTTAGCCTCCCAATGAAGAACAAGACACGGTGGCGACTCCGTCTCATGAAACATGATAATTCTTTCTCCCTAATTTTTTTCTGAAAAAATAGGATTTTATAGCATCGGTTTCAAGGTCTGCAGGGCCACCAGGTGGGGACAACCCACTTGGGCGCGCCTGGAGGGGGTGGCGCGCCCTGGTGGGTTGTGCCCACCCAGGTGCCCCCCTGCGGTGGTTCTTGGCTCCAGAAATTATCTTTTATTGTATAAAAAATCATCACAAAGTTTCCTTCCATTCCGAGAACTTTTATTTCTGCACAAAAACAACACCTTGGTAGTTCTGCTAAAAACAGCGTAAGTCCGGGTTAGTTTCATTCAAATCATGCAAATTAGAGTTCAAAACAAGAGGAAAAGCATTAGGAAAAGTAGATACGAGAGAGACGTATCAACATCACATACACATTGTTGTCTAATGACATGTCCATAAGACAGAAAACCACTTTAGCGACCCGACCCGAAAACGGTCAAGTCTCTGTGTATTTGTACCATCCCAAGATCATGCTGGCACACACAACACATTGATGAAAATATCAAAGTTCAATTGCACCTGTTTTGTACATCAAATCTCATATAGAGTCTTTATTGCAATAGAATAAATTCACCCGAAGGCCAACTCATGAGATAAACTACTACGGAAAGGTAGATGAACAACGAGTCCATCCGACTCTGTAGGGCAATCATCGACCGTAGATCGTAGCCTCACTCCTGGCCGGAATAATCCTCTGCAACATGACATGTTGCAGCCGTGTAGGTCAGCATTTTGAATATGTCGGCAAGTCACAGAGAGGAAAACAATAGTAAAATGCTATCTCTATATGCAATTTTGGTTGTGGGGCTCTAAGTTTAAGTTTTTGCGAAAAGCAATTTTTTCCTACAATAAAAGGACTCGCTTGCAATTACAACAAAGTACTTGTTGTTAATGAGGTGGTTCTGCCAACCAATGTCTCATACCAGAAAATTATTAACCCAGCAATTACTTAATTATGTTTGGTGTTGAGAGTTCCGAATAAATCTAATTCCAGAGACTCGAACGTCTGTAACCGGAGACATGGCTAAATGATTAGATTTCCACTCTGTAGACCCTTGTGCACTTTACCTGCAAGAATCGTTCCCTCCTTTATGTCCTCGCACTCCATGGTGTTTGAAGACGGGACAAAACAAACAAGGTCTTTCATAGATCTCCTTTGGGCCACTGCCGGTGCCCATCCATTTTCTACTGTTCTTCTACATATGCTGGCACCATCCGTCCAGAGTCGCGCCTAGGGTCAACCAAGCCAGAGCCCATAGTAACTTGTAGCTGCACTGGTAATCTTCCAGTCAAGGTATATCCATCCGTCTCTTCGTGCATAGGTGAAGCTTTTCGCAAGATGTCATGGCGCTTCTCCATGCCTCCCTGGGTCAACCACTGGGTACGCCAGGGAGCCCTTCATCCGTCCTCCACCCAATAGTGAATTAAGACTGTCTTGAGATCTTAAAGTCTTGAGTTGTAGTCATCAACTTAACTCTCACAACTCCCATGTAATTCACTCAACCAACCCTATCTACGAAGTATATCAAAATAACTACAATGTTGCGGGTTAGTAACATTGGGTTTTTGGTTCAACCTACCACATGATACTACTCAAGAACATAACTCGAATTCACCTACTTGCATGCATGGTGGGGAGGATAACAACTAATGCAATAAAAATCATAGGTAATAAAATACATGATCAAATGACTTGCCTTGGTGACGATCTTCAAACTCTAAAGACACGTAGTAGCAAGCCACGCACTCCAGATAATCTATTGTAACAAACAAGATGTACATAAGCACACCATCATACAATTAATAATACAACATAAAATAAAGCTAAACATGTAGAAATCAATAAAACACACAAAGAAAATTAAAAGGAACACCAAAGAAAACACTAGGACTCAAAGCAAAGTCCTTCTACAAGTAAAACAAGCTACAAATAAGTTTTTTGCCACTAACAAAAAATTTAATAGAACAAAAAAAATTCACTAAATAACAGAAAGAAAAACACCTAAAACTCCTATGCAAAAAGAATCATATTAAAATCATTTGTAAAACTCCCATAATGCTCAAACACAAGTTTTCTAGTACGTTAAAAGAAATAAAATGCAAAAAATATTTTTTACTACTAATAAAATAGCTACTGATAACTTAATAGAAACAAAAGGGAATATGTCAAAAAGAACAAAAGAAAACAATTTATAGCAATTAAAATTAAAAGAAATAGCACAAAACCTTTAAAACACTAAAACATTATTGTTTCATTAAAACCTAATTTTAATTAATCCTAAAATTTACCAAGTTATCCCTACTGATAAACTAGGCCACAAGCAACTAGTAGCAAAAAGAATCAATCAAAAATATTGCTCCTAGCTCGAAATATAGCCAATCTTGTGATTTGAGTAAATTTCATGCAAATTCAGACTTTCAAATATGGTCAAACTTGATATCTACAGAAACTTCATAAAATTTCTAACCTAGTGAAAAAAGAATGAACTTAAAACACTAAAAGTCCTAGGAGATATTAATTTTCTAAAACTGAAACTATCATGTTTTTTAAAACAAAAACAAAAAACAGTACCGATCGGGCGATGCTACGTGGCGCGCTGCCATTGGTCTAAGGGATGTGCGCACGAGGGCTTAGCGACGGACGGCCGATCCTTAAGAAAATCTAACTGCGAGGGCTAAAAAAACAACCAGCGATCCGGTCCGATCAAAACCGAAATAAAACAATCTTAAAATTAAAAAAAAACTAATTATATGTGGGATCTAATCTAGAGCGTCAGATTAAGATCAAATGGAGGGGGCTTCTGTCGGTGCTTACAGAGGTGGTCGACGGCGAGGACAGCAAGGGCGTGGTCACCGGCGATGCTCCAGTGGTCCAGGGTGACAAGGGTGGCGTCGGTCGGATACGATGGAGCGAGACAAGGTTGGGGGCAACAGCGGTGGCGGTCGGAGATGACGAGAACGGGCGGAGCAACAATGACGAAGCTCGGGCGAGCTGCAACTCTGGTGGCGGGATGCTCGAGTAGCTTCATGTGGACGTAAACGGTGCGCAAAAAGTTGTCAAAACAAATTGTGGAGTTGTGGGTGACCAATTGCTAGAACTAGAGAGGCTCACGATGCTCATCGACGACTGAAATCAGCTATGAACGGCGGTGACAAAGCGGCGGATGGCGAGATTGATTTGATGTGGGTGAGCTCTGTGGGATTTTTTGGGCATGGGTTTTGAAGGGGATCGAGAGAGGAGGGTGAGGGTATTTATAGGGCAATGAGCTTGGGGAGGGCCTCAACGCGTTCCCGGGAGGATCGGAGTGGTGGTGGCACTCCAGACGCGTTCTGGATTCGGGCACGGCCATTGCGGGGTGGAAGATGAGGTCTATGTGATACTTATCCAACGTATCTATAATTTATGAAGTATTCATGCCATGTTTACAACAATATTATATTGTTTTGGTATGATTTGATTAGAACTAACCCGGACTGATGTTGTTTTCAGCAGAACTACCGTGGTGTTGTTTTTTGTGAAGAAATAAAAGTTCTCGGAATGGGCTAGAACTTTTTGATGATTTTTGTTGGGAACAAAAGAGACCCCCGAAGCTTCGTGGGAGGACCAGAAGACCCACGAGGACACGAAAACTCGCTAGGTGGGCGCTCCGCCCATGGAAGGGTGGCCGAGCTTGTCGCTGCCTCATGGACACCCTTGACGTGAGACAAACGCCAAATATTCCTATAAATACCCAAATTAACCCCCAGAAAGAACCCTAGATTAGAATTTCCGCCGCCGCAAGCCTCTATATCCACAAAAAATCAATCGGGACCCTGTTCTGGCACCCTGCCGGAGGGGGAAATCATCACCGGAGGCCATCTTCATCATCCCGGCGGCCACCATGATGAGGAGGGAGTAGTTCACCCTCGAGCCGAGGGTATGTACTAGTAGTTATGTGTTTGATCTCTCTCTCTCCTATTCTTGATTTGGCACGATCTTGATGTACCGCGAGCTTTGTTAATATAATTGGATCTTATGGTGTTCTTCCCTCTCTACCTTCTTATGATGAATTGAATCTTTTCCTTTGACGTTTTGTTATGTCGGATTGAATCTTTTGGATGTGAGAGCACTTGATGTATGTCTTACGATGGGATATTCATGGTGACGATGGGATGTTCTATTCATTCACTTGATGTATGTTTCGGTTATCAACTTGCAGATTCCCGTGGTGACATAGGGGTAATCTGTGCATAGGGGTTGATACGCGTTTTCATATTCCTTTCTCCGATAGAAATCTTGGGGCACTCTTTGAAGTTCTTTGTGTTGGATTGAATATTGTGAATCTGAAGTTGTGTGATGCACATCATATAATTGACCCACATATACTTGTGGTGACATTGGAGTATCTAGGTGACATTAGGGTTGATTGATGTGTGTCATATGGTGTTATTTTAGTATGAACTCTAGGGTTGTTTGTGTCACTTATAGGAATAGTTCAAAAGATTGATCAGTAAGAATAACTTTGAGGTGGTTTCGTATCCTATAAACAATTTCATCTTATGTTCTCCACAATAGGAACTTCGGAGTGATTCTTTGCTGCTTGTTGAGGGATTGTTATATAATCCAATTATGTTATCATTGTTGAGAGATTTTGCACTAGTGAAAGTATGAACCCTAGGCCTGGTTTTCAAGCATTGCAATACCGTTTTTACTCACTTTTATCACTTGCTACCTTGCTGTTTTTATATCTTCAGATTACAAAAACTTATATCTACCATCCATACTACACTTTTATCACCATCTCTTCGCCGAACTAGTGCACCTATACAATTTACCATTGTATTGGGTGTGTTGGGGACACAAGATATTTCTTGTATTTGATTGCAGGGTTGTTTGAGAGAGACCATCTACATCCTATGCCTCCCACAAATTGATAAACCTTAGGTCATCCTCTTGAGGGAAAATTGCTACTGTCTTACAAAACTCTGCGCTTGGAGGGCCAACACGAGTCTACAAGAATAAAGTTGTGTAGTAGACACCAAGCTCTTTTCTGGCGCCGTTGCTGGGGAGGTGAGTGCTTGAAGGTATATCTTTAGATCTTGCAACTGTATCTTTTAGTTTCTTATATTATCACTAGTTTGGTCTATAAAAGAAAAACTACAGAAAAATTGAATTGAGGTTGCCTCATATTATTCATCTTTATAATGTCTTTCTTGAAAATGATGGATCAGAAAATTGCGCTCAATTGGTAGGAGAAGAATTCAATAAACTATTTGGCATAAAATCTTTGAATGATGAGCATGATTGAAATGTTGCTAGTATGAATTCTTTGAATATCCATGATGCTAATGATATGCCAAGCTACAAACTTGGGGATGCTATGTTTGATGAATATGATATTTTTAGTCCCCCAAGTTTTGATGTGCAAATTTGTTATGATGATTGCATGCCTCCTATTTATGATTATTTCAATATTTATGAATACTGCTTTTGAAGAGTGTAAACTCTAGGAAGTAACGATCCCACTATTTTGGAGGGTGTTGAATCTTTTTACAATAATAAAAGTGGATTCGGAGAGGTCATGGCTTTATATAATGATGAACCCACTATTTTGGAAGAGGTTTCAATTGATTATGCCAACAACGCTATATCTATGATGATTATGGTGATGACATGTATGCTATAAAGAGTAATAATAACCATGAAACTTGTCATCATAATTTTAATGTTCAATTTGATTATGTCAATCAAGTATCCCATGATATTTATTTCGTTGAGTTTGCTCCCACTATTATGAATGAGAAGGAATTTGCTTATGTGGAGAGTAATCAAATTCCTATGCTTGTGGATCATGGAAAGAATGTTTTTTTGTGATAGTTATATTGTTGAATTTATTCATGATGCTACTGAAAATTATTATGATAGAGGCACACATGCTTTTACATATTTCAATAATATCAAGTTTCCTCTCTATGTGTTGAAAATCTTGAAGTTATGCTTGTCTTGCCTTCCTATACTGGTTGATTCTTGTTCCCATAAATTGTTTGCTCACAAAATACCTATGCATAGGAAGTGGGTTAGAATTAAATGTCTTGCCATGTGATTCATGATGCTCCTTCTATGTTTCAACTCTTTGCTTTTATGTGAGCATCATTGAAATCATCATGCCTAGCTATAAAGGCATTAAAGAAAAGCGCTTGTTGGGATACAACCCAATACTTATATCTACTATTTTTGTGTGTTCACATGATTAAGCTACTGTAGTAATCATGTTTTATAGTTTTTTTTCAATGAAGTGCCAAGTAAAGCATTTGGGATAGTGTGGATGATAGTTAAATTGATTTTGTGCAAAAAATAGAAAGTTTTGCTCCTAGTTCTGGAATTACCTTAATTCACTGGAATGCAATAAAATTCTAACTTTTTTACACATGATTGTCATACAAATTTTCTATGTTGTCCTGAGTTTTTAGAATATTTGGATTAACAGAAGTATGGTCATTGTTCACATCATTATAGACTGTTCTGTTTTGACAGATTCTATTTTTAATGCATAATTTGCTTGTTTTCTAGTTTGTATGGTTTATTGCTCAATATAAATTCTAGAAATGATAAGGTATAGTAGGCATTGTGTGAGAACAATTATGAATCTTGTCTTTCATAGTACCAAAGTGAATGATTTTTCTTTATCATACTAACCTATCTCACGAAGTTCCGTTAAGTTTTGTGTGATTGAAGTTTTCAAGTTTTGGGGTGAGATATCGATACGAGGAGAATAAGGAATGGCAAGACCCTAAGATTGGGGATTGCCCAAGGCACCCCAAGGTAATATTCAAGGAAGACCCAAGCGTCCAAGCTTGGGGATACCCCGGAAGGCATCCCCTCTTTCATCTCCAACATTATCGGTAACCTTACTTGGAGCTATATTTTTATTCGTCACATGATATGTGTTTTGCTAGGAGCATCAATTTAGTTTGTTGAAACTTACTTTCTGCTATTTAGAATAAGTTTTTGTATCTTTTACTTCAATAAAAATGTCAAGTATAGCCTTTACCATGCTTATTTTACAAGTCTATATGTTGTTGTTTGAAAATAGAAAGTTTTCTCTTATTATCTGAATTCTTCTAGAAAATTGGAACTTTATAAAATCTTGAAAATTTTACACAGCATGTATGATAAACTTTCTATAGTGTGGTAATTTTTCAGAATTTTTGGAGTTAGAGAAGTATGAATTTTCTTGCATTCTTTTACAGACTACCCTGTTTTGACAGATTGTTGTTATGTTTGCATTGTTTGCATATGTTTGCTTGTTTAATGATTCTATTTGAGGATAGGAGTATTAAATATGCAGATGCATTTAGTATGCCATGTTAAATAATAATTTTAGTGATTTGATACAGTAGAGAATGATAAGGTAATTGCATTGATTTATACTAACTTATCTCACGAGTTCTTGTTGAGTTTTGTGTGGATGATGTTTTTAAGAATTAGGAAAACCGTGATATGAGAGGAATTAAGCAGAGACAAGAGCTAAAGCTTGGGGATGCCCAAGGCATCCCTAGTGAATATTTCAAGAAGTCTCAAGCATCTAAGCTTTGGGATGCCCCGGTAGGCATCCCACCTTTCTTCATCAACAATTATCGGTTAGTATCAGTTGAGCCGAAGTTTTTTGCTTCTTCACATGATATGTGCTATCCTTGGAATTTTATTTTATTTTGCTTTACTTGTTGTTTGAATAAAATACTTAAGATCTAAAAAAAATTATGAGAGAGAGTCTTCACATAGCTACTTAATTGTTTGACTACTCATTGATCTTCACTTATATCTTTTTGGAGTAGTTTGTCATTTACTCGTGTGCTTCACTTCTACCCTATGAGTAAATGGTTGAATGAATTGAATATCATAAATCTGAAATTATATATGTTACATATGCTTATCCCATGGGTAGTAATGACTTCACATATGAGAAGTATAGGTGGTAAAATTTATTGAAAGTTAGCAAACACAGCGTTGGTCACTTGAATAATCCATGAAAGAATATTAAAGGAAGAGAGATTTCACATACTATCTTGGACATCTTCTATGATTGTGAGCCCCATTAATTATTTTCAAACTTGAACAAGTTAGTTGAAGTTGGACAAGGGAGACAACGTAATGAGTTATGTTTGGGTATATTTGTATAGAAGTTATATTGTTATGGATCCTCCAACATGTGGTGCTTGCTTAGGATCTTTTGCTAGCCACAAATTTGTACTAAGTAGAGATACTACTTGTGCATCCAAAAAACCAAGTAAGCCATCATCGGTGCAAAAAGCAATAAAAATTGCTCCTAAATATGTATGATATTTTTTTGTAAGGGAAAATAAGCGTTGTACGAACTTGTGATGGTAAAGAAATAAAAGCGATGGACTGCATAATAAAGGTTGCTATCACAAAGGGCAATATAATGTGATGTTCCTTTGCATTAAGGGCTTGCACATTCAAAAATAAAAAAGCACATGGCAACCTCTGCTTCCCTCTATGAAGGACCTATATTTTACTTTTATGTATTTACTTTTATGCAAGAGTGAATAGTATTCCTTCTCATTTCAACCTTAATTATTCTCTAGTTGGCAAGTATCATGTGGTGGGGAAAGATCCAAGCATATATGGCGATTCAAATATATTTGATCATGAATTATATTATTGTTAACCATTATCTATATGATAAATAAGTTGGGAGGCTAAACATTAAGCCCCTATCTTTCTCTATGTTCGGTGGATGCTATTTGTTCTAATAATATTCTTTGAGTGTCAACAATCATGGAAGACTATATGATAGTTGAGTATATGGAATTTGCTAAATCAAATCTCTTACATAGACCCTTCCTGAAAAGAAGATGAATTGCAATTGTTGATGATTGAGAACATAGTTTGTTAGTTTTCAAGAAACTTTATGGTCTGTACTTTAACTTGTGAATAGCTTGCTACTTGATCATAAGAAGTTTTATGAGATAAGCTACTGTTTATGATATATAATGATGCTAGAAAAAAGTGTTTGGAATTATCACTGATAAAACTTGTGCACTTGCTAGCATTCACACTTCATAAATTATTTCTTTTATCACTTACCTACTCGAGGATGAGCAGGAATTAAGCTTGTGGATGCTGATACTCTCCAATGTATCTATAATTTATGCAATATTCATGCCATGTTTAGAACAATTCTATATGGTTTTGGTATGATTTGATTACAACTAACCTGGACTGATGTTGTTTTTAGCAGAACTATACCATGGTGTTGTTTTTGTGCAGAAATAGAAGTTCTCGAAATGGGTTAAAACTTTTTGGTGATTTTTTTGGGAACAAAGTGACCCCCTAAGCTTCTTGGGAGGACCAGAAGACCCACGAGGACACGACAAGCTCGCTAGGCGTGCCCCCCAGGGAGGGGCGACCGAGCTTGTCGCTGCCTCGTGGACCCCCTTGACGTGAGACCGACAACAAAAATTCCTATAAATACCCAAACGCCCAGAAAGAACCCTAGATGAGAAGTTCCACTGCCGCAAGCCTCTATGTCCACGGAAACTCAATCGGGGCCCCATTCTGGCACCCTGCCAGAGGGGGAAATCATCACCGGAGGCCATCTTCATCATCTCGGTGGCCACCATGATGAGGAGGAGGTAATTCACCCTCAGGCTATGGGTATGTACTAGTAACTATGTGTTTGATCTCTCTCTCTCTCTCTCTCTCTCTCTCTCTCTCTCACGCGCACGCGCGCGCATTCTTGATTTAGCACGATCTTGCTGTACCACGAGCTTAGTTAATATATTTCAATCTTATGGTGTTCTTCCCTCTCTACCTTCTTGTGATGAATTGAATCTGTTCCTTTGAGGTTTTGTTATGTCGGATGAATCCTTTGGATGAGAGAGCACTTGATGTATGTCTTGCAATGGGATATTTGTGGTGCAATGGGACGTTCTATTGATTCAATTGATGTATGTTTCTGTTATCAACTTGCAGATTCCCGTGGTGACATAGGGGTAATCTATGCATAGGGATTGATACGCGTTTTCATATTCCTTTCTCCAATAGAAATCTTGGGGTACTCTTTGAAGTTCTTTGTGTTGGACTGAATATTATGAATCTGAAATTGTGTGAGGCACATTGTATAATTGACCCATGGATACTTGTGGTGACATTGGAGTGTCTAGGTGACATTAGGGTTGATTGATGCGTGTCATATGGTGTTATTTTAGTGTGAACTCTAGGGCTGTTTGTGACACTTATAATAATATCTCAAAAGATTGATCATAAAGAATAACTTTGAGGTGGTTTCGTACCCTACAAACAATTTCATCTTATGTTCTCCGTGATAGGAACTTCGGAGTGATTCTTTGTTGCATGTTGAGGGATTGTCATATGATCCAACTATGTTATCATTGTTGAGAGATTTTGCACTAGTGAAAGTGTGAACCCTAGGCCTTGTGTTTCAAGCATTGCACTACCATTTTTGCTCACTTTTATCACTTGCTACCTTGCTATTTTTATACTTTCAGATTAGAAAAACCTATATCTACCATACATACTACACTTTTATCACCATCTCTTCGCCGAACTAGTGCACCTATACAATTTACCATTGTATTGGGTGTGTTGGGGACACAAGAGATTTCTTGTATTTGATTGCAGGGTTGTTTGAGAGAGACCATCTTCATCCTACGCCTCCCACGGATTGATAAACCTTAGGTCATCCACTTGAGGGAAAATTGCTACTGTCCTACAAAACTCCGCGCTTGGAGGCCAAACATGAGTCTACAAGAATAAAGTTGTGAAGTAGACATCAAGGCGCAGGTGCGGGTGACTGTCTCGTAGCGAGTTCGGGTGGGGCAGTCAGCGGGTGCGGGCGACCGGCTCATAGCGAGTTCGGGCGGGGTAGACCGCGGGTGGCTGGTGGGCTGAGTCGGCCGGTTGGGCCTGGCGTTTAGCGCTGGCCTGGCATTGGCTAGAAAGTTTTCTATTTATTCTTATTTTTAAAACAGAGTAAGGAAAATAAATGGAATATATATATATATATATATATATATATATATATATATATTATCAAAAAGGTCAGAAAAATAAATCCTAAAAGATGGACTATTTTTCAAAGGCAACATAAAGCCTTTATAAAAACTATTTTTTGAAACTTCCAAATAGAACCAAATTTGAATTCAATTTCTTTTGGCATTATTTCCTTTTGACTTTTGGGGTGTCATGTTACCTCCTCTCATACTTTTTGATTGAAGTATTTTGTCAGGAAATGTTCAATGTAAATTCCACTGGCATTTTGAAATGAATTCAAATTCAAACAAAAACTCAAATGCCTCTGAATTTCAAATTCCACTACAATTCAAACAAAATGCAATGGATGCTTAACTATAATTGTAAAACATTCCAAAATGAAAATTTCGGATGTTACAAACCTACCCATCTTAAGATGAATCTCGCCCTCGAGATTCAGGTTGGCTAGAAATAGGTGCAGGTGGTCTCGACGCAAGTCTTCCTCGCGCTCCCAGGTGGCTTCCTCCTCGGAGTGGTGACTCCACAGAACCTGCCCAAACTTGATGATCTTGCTACGGGTAACTCTATTTGCAGTCTTGAGAATCCTGACGGGCTTCCCCTCATAAGTCAGATCACTGTCAAGTTGTATGGCTTCTAGGGGCACTGTCTCTTAAAGGGATATCCACCATCTCAGCATGACATTTCTTCATCCGGGAAACGTGAAAGACATCGTGAACTCATGATTGTCCTTTCGGCCATTCCAGCTTGTATGCAACTTCTCCTCTGTGTTCAAGAATTTTCTATGGGCCTATGAATCTGGGTGCTAACTTTCCTTTAACAATGAACCTCTTGATTCCACGAAGTGGGGACACACGGAGATATGCTCGTTCTCCCACTTTGTATGTTATCTCCTTGTGTTTATGCTACTTCTTGAGCTTGCGTTGGTTTTTCCCTTGAAGAGGAAAGGGTGATGTAGCAAATTAGATATAAGTATTTCCCTCGGTTAGAGAACCAAGGTATCAATCCAGTAGGAGATACAAGCAAGTATCCAATCTATGCACCTGCACAAACAATCAAACACTTGCACCCAATGCGATAAAGGGGTTCTCAATCCCTTCTCGGTCAATTGCAAATGTGAGATCTGATAGAGACAGGTATAAAAGATTGCTAAAAGTAAAACTAAACAAAATTAAATAAAATTGCAGCAAGGTATTTTTGGTTTATAGACCTGGAAATATTGATGGAAAATAGACCCGAGGGCCATAGGTTTCACTAGAGGCTTCTCTCATGAAGGCAAATAATACGGTGGGTGAACAAACTACTGTCGAGCAATTGATACAAAAGCACAAATTTATGATGATATCCAAGGCAATGATTATGCATATAGGCATCAAGTTCGTGTCAAGTAGACCGAAACGATTCTGCATCTACTACTATTACTCCACACATCGACCGCTATCCAGCATGCACCTAGAGTAAGTTCATAAAGAACGAAGTAACGCCTAAGTAAGATGACATGATGTAGAGAGATAAACTCAAGAAATATGATGAAAACCCCATCTTTTTATCCTTGATGGAAACAATACAATACGTGCCTCACTACCCCTACTTTGTCACTAGGTGAGGACACCACAAGATTGAACCCAAAACTAAGAACCTCTCCCATTGCAAGAAATACCAATCTAGTTGGCCAAACCAAACCGATAATTCAAAGAGAAATAAAAAGATATCAAATCATGCATATAAGCATTCAGAGGAGATTCAAATAATATTCATAGATAATCTAGTCATAAATCCCCAATTCATCGGATCTCAACAAACACATCGAAAAATAATATTACATCAGATAGATCTCCAAGAACATCGAGGAGAACATGGTATTGAGAATCAAAGAGGGAGAAGAAGCCATCTAGCTACTAGCTATGGACCCGTAGGTCTGAGGTAAACTACTCACGCTTCATCACAAGGGCAATAGGGTTGATGTACATGCCCTCCGTGATCGAATCCCCCTCCGACAGATCACCGGAAAAGGCCCCAAGATGGATTTTCGTGGCTTCTTCTGAGGGTTTGGGAATATATCTGAATTTATAGGCCAAGGAAGGAGGTCAGTGGACTCCCAAAGGGGCCACAAGCCAGCCCCCCCTAGGGCGCGCCCGTACGGCTTGTCGTCGCCTCGTGGGTCTTCTGACTTCATCTCCAAGTCTCGTAGGTGTCTTCTGGTCCAAGAAAAATCACCGCGAAAGTTTTATTCCGTTTGGACTCTGCTTGATATTCCTTTTCTGCGAAACTCAAAAACAAGGAAAAAATAGAAACTGGCACTGGGCTCTTGGTTAATCAGTTAGTCCCGAAAATAATATAAAATAGCATATTAATGCATATAAAACATCCAAGACAGATAATATAATAGCATGAAACAATAAAAAAATTATAGATACGTTGGAGACGTATCAGTTTACTATCAGCATAACTCTTCTGTCTCGACTGAGCTATATTGAGTCTGTCCTGAATCAACTTGACCTTCTCTTCGGAATCTCTGATAAGATCGGGACCAAAAAGTTTCTGGTCTCCAACACCATCCCACAACAATAGTGTTATGCACCTCCTTCCATATAGAGCCTCGAAAGGGGGCCATCTTCAAACTGGTCTGGTAGCTGTTGTTGTTCGAGAACTCTGCATAGGGTAAATTATCATCCCAGCTAGTGATACGTCTCCAACATATCTATAATTTTTTATTGTTCCATGATGTTATATTATCATTCTTGGATGTTTTACAATCATTTAATATCATTTTTTGGTACTAACCTATTGACATAGTGCCCAGTGCCAGTTGTTGTTTTCTGCTTGTTTTTTACATCGCAGGAAATCGATACCAAACGGAATCCAAACGCAGCGAAACTTTCTGTGGATTTTTTTTGGACAAGAAGACATTCAGTGGACCAAGAAAGTACCTGAGGGGAGCACAACCCACCAGGGCGCTCCTGAGGGGCCAGGCACAACCTATTGCTATTAAGGATAACAAGATGGGGTCTATTTCTACATAAATAGATCTTGTCTACATCATGTCATTGTTCTTATTGCATTAATCCGTTTTCCCATGAACTTAATACAATTGATGCATGATGGATATCGGTCGATGTGTGTAGTAATAGTAGTAGATGCAGGCAGGAGTCGGTCTAATAATCTTGGATGTGATGCATATATAATGATCATTTCTTGGATGTCATCATGAGTATTTGAAGTTCTATCAATTGCCCAACAGTAATTGTTTTCCCACCATTTGCTATTTTTCTCGAGAGAAGCCACTAGTGAAACCTACGGCCCCCGGGTCCCTTCTTTAATATATTTACCTTTGCGATCTATTTTCCTTTGCTTTTATTTTCAGATCTATTAAACCAGAAATACAAAAATGCCTTGCTGCACTTTATTTTATTTGCGATCTATTTATCCTATCTATCACAACTTTATCATGTCTTCTCGCCAATTTGTGGCATCGTTACCCGAAAGGGATTGACAACCCGTTTAACACGTCGGGTTGCAAGTATTTGTTATTTGTGTGCAGGGGCTATTTACGTTATGTTGGTTGGTTCTCCTACTGGTTCAATAACCTGGGTCTCATCACCGAGGGAAATGTTGTGCTGCATCATCCCTTCCTATTTGGGGAAATACCGACGTAGTTCAAGGAGGCATCACAAGGAATTTCTAGCGCCGTTGTTGGGGAGGATCATCAACATCAACCAGGTTCCTAACCACAAATCTCATCTCCTCGCAATTTACATTATTTTCCATTTGCCTCTCATTTTCCTCTCCCCCACTTCACAAAAAATTGCCGTTTTATTCGCCCTCTTTTTTGTTCGCTGTTTTCTCATCAGATCTGTTTTTTAGTGCAATCTTGTTGTGAAGTCATCATGACTCAAGAGAACACCAAGTTGTGTGATTTCTCAAATACCAACAACAATGATTTTATTAGCACTCCAATTGCTCCTCCCTCCACTAGTGCGGAGTCTTGTGATATTAATAATGCTTTGTTGAATCTTGTTATGAAAGATCAATTTGCCGGTACTCCTAATGAGGATGTCGCGTCCCACATTAACACATTCATGGAATTATGCGATATGCAAAATAAAAAATGTGGACAATGATGTTGTGAAGTTTAAATTATTTCCTTTTTCTTTGCGAGATCACGCAAATTTTGGTTTTCTTCTTTGCCTCGCAATAGTATCGCTTCTTGGAACAAGTGCAAGGATGCTTTTATTACTAAGTATTTTCCACCTGCAAAAATCATTTCCCTTAGAACCCAGATTATGAATTTCAAGCAACTTGAACATGAGCATGTTGCACAATCTTGGAAAAGGATGAAATTTATGCTAAGGAATTACCCAACTCATGGGTTAAATCTATGGATGATCATACAAATTTTTATGTGGGGTTGAATTTTGTTTCTCGTAATCTTTTAGATTCCGCCGGGGGGGCTACCTTTATGGAAATTACTTTGGGTGAAGCTACTAAATTTCTAGACAATATTATGGCCAATTACTCACAATGGCATACCGAAAGAGCTCCTAATAGTAAAAAAGTCAATTCGGTAGAAGAAATAGTTTTTTTGAGTGAAAAAGCTGATGCTCTTATGAAGTTGGTTGCTAATAAAAGTTCTCCTATTGATTTTAATGATGTGCCTTTGTCTACTTTTATTGAGCAAAATAGTGAAGCCATAGATGTGAATTTTATCTCGTGAAGCAATTTCAATAACAATGCTTATAGAGGTAATTTTAATCCTAGGCCTTTTCCTAGTAATTCCTCTAATAATTATGGTAATTCTATGGTGATCCTACTTATGATAATAATATAAACACCTATGATCTTGAGAATAATATTGAAGTATCAATACTCAAAAAGTTTCAATGCTTCGGTAGAAGAAAAGTTGAATAAAGTTGATGATATGTCTAGAAGTATTGATAGAATTTCTCATGACGTAGAAACTCTCAAGATGAATTTTTTTTTTTGCTTAAGGTTGAAGAATCAATTAAATATATTTATGTTTATATGGATGAAAGCAAGAAAAGAACCACTATGCTTAGAGCTAAAAGGGAATTTTAGAAAGAGCGTTTTCTAGTGATTGTTTTCATAAAAATGATGAAGATCTTAAAATGTTTGGTGTTTTCTCCCATTGATTCTTTGTTTAGTAAAATTAAGATTGATGAAATTCTTTATAACAGTGATTATGCATTGCGACATTTTCTTGGAGATAACCAAATCTTTGATGAAAATCTTAAAAAGCAAGTGTCCGTTTTAGACATGATCCAACAAGTTTTCAATGATGTGAATCAACACTACTCTTGGATTGCTGCTGGAAATCAAAAGGGTTGTGATAAAAAGCAACTTGATAATGCTAAGGTTTCCATGGATAATGTGTTTTATGTTTTATTTGCAAAACCTCCTGACACAAATACCTCCAAGGAAAACAAGTCTAAAGATGACAAAACCTAGATCCTATGCGTTATGCCTAGCTAGGGGCGTAAAACGATAGCGCTTGTTGGGAGGCAACCCAACTTGTATCTTTTTGCTTTTTGGTTTTCTTGTTGTTTTCAAAAAATACACATTTATTCCTCTGATTAGATGTGTTTTTGTGGTTTAAATTAGTGTTTGTGCTAAGCAAGGCCTTTGGGATGATTTGGGTGAGAGTTGATTTGATCTTGCTGAAAAAAATAAACTTTTGCGCTCACAAAATTATTTTTCATTTTTATCAGAAGAGTGATTTTGAGTTGATTCTTTTTGCAGAAGATTAATAAACAAATTATTCATGTCGTCCTGATTTTTCAGAATTTTTGGAGTTACATAAGTATTCTAAGTAGTGAGGGTGCTACAGACTGTTCTGTTTTTGATAGATTCTGTTTTCTTTGTGTTGTGTGCTTGTTTTGATGATTCTATGATTTTCTTTGAAATTTTTTTGCCATAGAAAATTTGGAATACAGTAGATATAATGCAAAAATTAAATATGAATGGGTTTGCAACAGTACTTATAGTAGTGGTTTGCTTTCTTATACTAACGGATCTCATGAAGGTTTTGTTGAGTTTTGTGTGATTGAAGTTTTCAAGTTTTGGGTGATCTTATGATGGATGAAGGAATAAGGAGTAGCAAAAGGCTAAGTTTGGGGATGCCCGAGGCACCCCAAGATAATATCAAAAAGTAGCAAGCAACTAAGCTTGGGGATGCCCCCGAGTGGCATCCCCTCTTTCTTCTAACAACCATCGGTATTTTACTTGGAGCTATATTTTTATTCGTCACATATTATGAGTTTTAATTGGAGCGTCTTGTGTGAGATGAGTCTTTTCTTGTTTTTCTTTGTGTTTTAAGTCTTGAATCCTTGCTGGACACACCTTTTTGAGAGAGCCAAAAATTATGCTATGCTTGCTCCTATGCTTCACTTAAATTTTTTAGAGCCATTGAATTGCTCAAGTGCTTCACTTAATTCTTTTTGAGCACAATGTGCTTTGTTATTTTTGAAGAAATGCTCTCAAGCTTCACTTAGATTATTTTGAGATAAAGAAAATTATGCTCATGATCTTCACTTAAATTTATTTGAGCTTATTAAAAAGCAACATATGAAAATAGTCTCAAAGTGATAGATATCCAAGGAGGATCTAATAAAAACTTTCATGAAGATCATTGGAAAAAATAAACTTGGTTCTTAGTAATTGTGCTTTAGTAAGAATATTGGTGTTAAGGTTTGTGATTCCCTGTGCAAGCATGAAAGTCAATAGTTATGGAATGAAATTTATATCCTACTTGTGGTGCATCATTCAGTGTTACTTATGCTTAATGCTTGGGTACAAGAATTTTCGTTTCTTGGTTGGGCGCTTCTCAATCTTTTTGGTAGCCTTCATTTTTGCACTAAGTATGATCACTACTTGTGCATCCAAAACCCTTTTAAACCAGTTTTGCCATATGAGTCCACTATACCTACCTATATGAGGTATTTCTGTGCCGTTCTAAGCAAATTTGCATGTGCCATCTCTAATTTTCAAAATAAATTTCTCTTTTGTGTGCTCGTACCGCTCGTGAGGCGATGAGGGGTGGCGGATATTTTCCCTGCTAGATTTGTTATTCTCACGATGAGTGTTTATTCACTTGGCATTGAACGAGAGTGTGGCAAAGGTATTAGGGATGCCCAGTCCCGAAATGAAAAAATGAATTTACTTTATGTTGTCAAATACTAAATTCCTTGGGAAGTGTTGGTATGGAGGGCACCCATAGATACGGATAAGCCATGGAAAGTGAAAGTATGGTGGAAAAAGGAATAAACTTTATTTTCTATTTGGGAACCGCCTATGATGTGTCTAGCATGGAAAGTGTTGGGAGCTCTAAGTTGTTTTCGTTGGTGGGAAAAGTATGCCTCCCAAAATGTTTTTCTCTCTCAATTTTCGCTTTGAGCTCTAGCACCTCTACAAATCCCTACTTCCCTCTGCGAAGGAACTTTCTTTTACTTTATGCAATTTTTATTTTGAATTTGAGTCACCATGATCATATTTGAGCATTGGGTGTAGCTAATATTCGAGTGTGTTTCATGAATGGATCAGTGATTGAGCATAATGGGCTAGGGATAACTTGCTTTAGTGTTGATATTTTGAAAGACATGGTTGCTTGTTGGTATGCGTGAGTATTAACACTGGTACAACGACGTGCTATACAAATGGTTTTTAACCCCTTTCCGCGACGACGTTTGGAACCATCACCAAGTGAGTCTGGGCGATAGAGGGGTCCTTCCCACACGACCCAGAAACTGTCGGGGATAGGCCCTCCTGGCACACAAGCTAGCTCGTGTGCGATTGAGCGAGGCATCGAAACCCAATTGTTTCCCTTCGTATGTACATCCCACACGGTGAATCCCAGAAATAGATTTCCGCTCGTATGTATATCACACACAGTTTTTTGTGTGGAAACGTTTGTGCAAGGTGGCCTAATGCAAACAGTTCTCTGCCGGAAGCTGTGTGTGATTGTTAGTTGACCGAACATGCCTACTTTCTAGAAACCGTGCGTGTTGTTTGAGTTCATCGCCCATGGTGTTGTCTGAGTAACTGTCTGCAATAGAAAACCCCAATGAGCAGGGTAATTAGCCTATTATTGATAATCCATGTACTAATCAAATTGATATTTCTTATAAAAACACAGCAGATATTTCATATCTGTATAACAGCAACCACGATTTCATAATCAAATTACATCAGATAGCTTCGGCACTCAGTGTCGCCATTACACAACAGCACCAAGTTTCACATGCAACATCAAAAACCTTTGGAAAGTAACATCATACACGGTAAATAGACAGATGAATCTCATCTTGGAAACTGCAGAAGCGGAAGGCAAATGTTGAGCCTTCGGTGATGTTGAATGTCCTTACAACTTTAGGCCGGTGACTATGGATAATTTCCCACCCAACCTTCGTCCTCTTCAGCAAGACTTCAATATTATACCATGGGTGTTGAAAGAATACCTTCCTCACCTCTTGACCATGTAGGTGGTTTGAGAGGTAATCATCGGTGAACTGCTCGGAAAAGTACCAAAAACAAAGATACGCAAACAAGGTAAAAGAGTTAGTACCATCCTATAGTTAACTGATGGCGCAAGGGGTATAAACAAGGTAAAGGAGTTAGTACCATCCTATAGTTGATTGACGTCTTCTTCATTGTGCAAAAAAAGATCTTGCTGTTATTCTTCGCAAGTTTCTTCATCTTAACAATCTTTCTGAGTTTCTTAACTTGACTGATATTCATGGACATCTCATTTCCCCATATGCAAAATGGGTCAAACAGTGGGTCTAAGCCTCTGATAGCAGGGCCTACATGTGCAAGACCAAATTGTAAGAAACCAAAATATTAGAATGATTCCTGCAACTGCATAATAATGTGCTATTATCCAAAGGACCATGCTTGAACGAACCTCGATGGTAAACCGCAGTGTCTCCCATTGTTTCCCTGCAACACACATAAGGAAGATCTTGATCAGGTTAACTGAGAGTTGTCATACTATCAGTAGAATATGTATTGAGTACAGCCAAATTCAATTTATTTCACATGAGTAACAATACAAAATTGTACCCACAGCAAATGAAAATCAAATTGCAGAATTGAACCAAACAGTTAAATGGACAGCAGACCAAATGGACCAAAATAGTTAACTAAGCATGACATTGTAGAATAGAAACATGTACTAGAAGATAAGATAGTTAACAAAACAAAGAATGCTTGAGAACACTATTACGAAATGTGGCAATTGTTGGACCAAACTGTTAACTAAACATTACATTTCAGAGGACCAAAGTGTTAACTAAACATTACATTTTAGAGGACCAAACTGTAAACTGAACATCAGATTACATATCAACATTACAGAGGACAAATCACTATAAGGCATTGGCGGTGGCCTCAAGAAAACAGGACGAGTTGTATTTTAAAGTAGACAACCGCCTGGCGGTGTCGACGGTGGCCTCAAAGACGATGTGCTCCTCCAAGATCTGGCGGTTGGCACGCATGGCAGCCATAGCGACCTCGTGTGCGCGTGCGACCGCAATTTGCTTCTCCACTGCCAGATGCTACTAAGCTCCATGTTATACTGCGTGCAAAATGGCTGTGGGCGGCACTTAATTGGAGGGGGGACAGTGATTTCAGTGGAAGGTGTCGTGCCGTCGGTCGGGGCATGTGGGACGGGAAAGGAGGAGGATGGTGTGGGCGGGGTGTGGATTACCTGACCATATCGACGAGGCCGGGAAGCAAGAAGAACGGTCGGCGGCGAGGAGGCGGCGCTGCAAGAAGAAGGGTCGCCGGTGGGGAGGCGGCGCTGCAAGAAGAAGGGTAGCCGGTGAGGAGGCGGCGCTACAAGAAGAAGGGTCACCAGCGAGGAGGCTAAGCTGTTAGTAAGCAGAAGTGAAGGTTTGAACTTGGAAAGCAAGGAGGAATAGTGGAAATGTGGCTTTTGGTGGGAGGGAGGGGGTGGGGAGATAGATATTTCCCCGGTGGCAGAAACAATTCGCTCGGTGCCACGTGAAACTGGCGCGCAAGTGTGGTTCAAGCAGGGGCGGTGGACTGTAGACGACGAAGCTTCCTACATAAGCTAGACAAGACGGTGCGCCAAGATATTTTATATCGCATCCCACACGATTCTTTCTAGTAAACTGTTTGTGGTATACCTAATTTTTTCATTATGTTTTGAAAGACAAAACGGTGTTACGGAGGGAAAGGGCGGTGTTTGAATTGCTAGACCATTTATTACAGTGAACATGCAACTACATCAGTGCCGCGTTTAAATTTTGAAGTATTCCGGGTTCGTTTGGTATTTTATGGATTAATTGAGTTTCTAGGCATTTAATGTGCATAATTCAAATTTGAACTACAAGCACATGCTCTAGTGCCCCAAAGTTTGTTAAAAAATCACATGTGTGTCTTTGGGTGAATTTATAGGTCCCATGCAAGAAATGGGAATGAAATTCAAACATCTGGGCGTCGTGGCTCAGTCGGGAACATTGAGAAACTTGGTTTTTAAATTCTTGAAAATTCAAAACTCGCCTGGAAATCATGAAACTTGGCATGGTGTCATGTCATGGCACCAACATGCTATGGTAAAAAAGTTGGCCGCATTTGGACAAGTTTTTGGTATAAGCTTCTTGCAAACTGGAGCTTCTCTTGAGAAGACTCGTGGTTCCCGAGGGGGACATGTCACCTTTGTGTTCGAAACGATATATGCTGCCTCCCCCCTTATTGTTTTTACAGAGGCAACATAGAACTATATGAGTGTCGTGTTAAAATTTGGAATTATTCCGGGTTCGTTTGGACTTTCTTATACATTAATTGAATTTCTGGTCATTTAATATACATAATTCAAATTTGAACTACAAGCACATGCTCCAATGCACCAAAGTTGGTTGAAAACTCACATGTGTGTCCTTGGATGAATTTCTAGGTCCCATGCAAGAAATGGGAATGCAATTCAAACATCTGGGCGTCGTGGCTCGGCCGGAAAGATTGAGAAACTTGGTTTTTTAATTGATGTAAATCCAAAACATGCCTGAAAATCATGAAACTTGGCATGGTGTCATGACATGGCACCAACATGCTCCGGTAAATTTTTTGGCCGAATTGGGACAAGCTTTGGTATAAGCTTCTTGCAAACCGGAGCTTCTGTCAAGAAGGCTCGTGGTTCTGAGAGGAACATGTCACCTCCGTGTGCGAAACAACATACGTACACTGCCTTCTCCTGCCTTAATTTTTTACACAGGCATATTAGACCAAATAGAAGTATCGTGCTAAAAAATTTAATTATTCTGGGTTCGTTTGACATTTTTTATACATTAATTGAATTTCTGGTCATTTAATGTGCATAATTTAAATTTGAACTACAAGCACATGCTCTAGTGCACCAAAGTTGGTTAAAAATTCACATGTGTGTCCTTGGGTGAATTTCTAGGTCCCATGCAAGAAATGGGAATGAAATTCAAACATCTGGGTGTCGTGGCTCGGCCGGAAAGATTGAAAAACTTGGTTTTTTAATTCATGTAAATCCAAAACACACCTGAAAATCATGAAACTTGGCATGGTGTCATGACATGGCACCAACATGTTGCGGTAATTTTTTTGTCCAAATTGGGACAAGCTTCGGTATAAACTTCTTGCAAACCAGAGCTTCTCTCAAGAAGGCTCGTGGTTCCGAGTGGAAACATGTCACCTCCGTGTGCGAAACGACATATGTACACTGCCTTCTCCTGCCTTAATTTGTTTACACGGGCAGATTAGACCAACTGTCGTGCTAAATTTTGGAATGCAAGTTAGAGTCCAAAACGAGGGCAAAAGTGTTTGGAAAAGTAGATACGTTGGAGATGTATCAATGCTCTGGTAGTTCAAATTGTACGGATAGACATCACGAGCTTTTTAAATAAAGACCACTCTTTACTGTCCTTTTACAGTTTTTTATATCGCACCTTTCTTTCAGTCTCTGAAACCACTATAAACTAGTTTGACACAATTTTTCCTTAAGGCAACAATCAGGTAATAGACCAGGGGCTCGACCATAATACTCGCCCTATGCCTCAAGTCCGGCACTACTCTTTCTTTACATGTTCGGTGTCTCGGGTATTGCATTATTTGCATCGGTTCCGAATTATGTCTTGGGTCAATAGTTGGGTTGCCCGGCTCCTGTGCTTACCCTCTTATGTTCCGCTCGTATGGCTAAGGAAGTAAAGGGAGAACCACTACGATTGTACTTCCGGCTAGCCTGGTTATGTACCTCAGTGGATAAAGCCAAAAGCTGACTCTCATAATAAGCGAGAACTGGTCGGCGATCTGATGACAAGTATCAAACTAAAAATCATTGGCGATTACAACGTGTAATACAAAGGGTTTGTGTCTTCGACCAAGCCAAGTGATATAGGTATAGACCCCGAATCTCCCGAATATCACACTGGGAGCTAGTCACTAGCCCCGGCAGTCAAGCTCCTATGGCTAAGTGAAGGTAATAAAGCTGCATAGTCTGATTGCCTTGTTCCCTCACGCACTTTTGCTTACAGACACTGAGACGTCGACTAAGGGTCACAGTGCGGACGGAGGAACACCCCTCATAGCATCTACATGGGGGCTGAAGCCGATGACTGGCAACCTTCAGATTCAAACCGGACGCACGGGAGTCAAAATCTCTACTACCTAAAAATTACGTAGGGTTTCGTTTCCCCCCTTACGTTGACCCACTGTTCGTCCTTCATCGACCCCCCCTCCCCTCGCGAGCGCTTGCTTTCCCAATTTTTCTTTCAAAAGAAAACAATGCACGCATGTCAGCCCAGTATTCTGTTCCATCCTGGCTCAACCTTTCGCCCGCTCCGTTGCGACGAGAATGCCCTAGTGGCTAGCTCTACCCTCTCCTGCCGCCACCACCAGGGACATCGCCCACCTCCTCCCTCCTCCCTCCTCCCCTATCGTTGCACGAATGCACGATCCTACCAAGGAGGACGGCGTCCTACGATCCAGCCACGGTCGCCCAAAATCTCGATGGGATGAATCCGATCTGGGCCTCGTCCCAACCGCCGCCTATTCTACATATGTTGAGGTGAAGATGCCCACGTTCTCCCCCTCCTCCCCATACCTCCGTGTCATTTGATGCCAACGAGGACGACTTCCTTTGATCTAGCCACGACTACGTGGAATCTCGACGAATCCGCCCGGCCTCACCCCATCCGCCGTCGGTAGGCTATTTTCCATACGCCAAGGTGAGCATCCATGTCCGATGGTGCGAATTTAACCTGGTCCTATGAGCACTTCTTTCCTCGTCGTGCAATCTTCGTTGGTTCGGAAAGATGGGGGATGTCTGTTTAGCTAATTCAATCTTCCATTGATCATGCTAATTCTTATTATATTCAGTTATATTGCAAACAACATGAACATGTTGCTCCTTTTTCCAATCAGAATACTTCTGCGGGGAGAGCTCGGGCGTTAGTAGCAGAGCATGGCCGGCTGATTTGCGAAAGTGAGCTTCACATACTTGTGCGCGTACGCGTAGGTAACTCACTATCTTGCCCGCACAAGAGCAAATTCACAGGTGATAAACTATACTCATGATTTCTGTGTTTACTTTCTACCGCAATCGGTGACATGTTGAAACTGCAACTATCCCTAGGTGGTTTTGGTAATTCATAACAACATATAGCTCATTGAGCTAATGCTATTCCAAGACATATATTTCAGGAAAGCTCAATGAGTGGCATGGCATGGATGATGAAAGTGGATCCCTCAAAATATCAAGGACAAAGGATTGGCTCAAGCTCAAAAGCTCAAGACTCTTCATTTTATATTTCAGTGATCCAAGATCACATTGAGTCTATAGGAAAAGCCAATACTATCAAGGAGGGATGAGGTGTTGCTTAATGAGCCTCTTGCTTCATGTGCTTAGTGATATGCTCCAAAACCCTCAACTACTTTCTCACATCCTCATATGACCTAAACCTAAAGCTAAAATCGGTCACACCAATTCTTTCTATCCGGCGCCACCGAGTTCAGATGTCATAGCCACTGCCACAAACCCTAGGCAAATCGGTCTCACCGATAGGGATCTCGGTCTCACTAAGATGGGATTGTAATCTCTCTGTTTCCCTTCGTAACATTTCGGTCTAACCGAAGTGAGCGATCGGTCCCACCGAGATTGCAATGTAAACTCTCTGTTTCCCTTTTGTAACATTTCGGTCTCATCGAAAAGAGCAAATTGGTCCCACCGAGTTTACCTGACCAACTCTCTGGTTAGCTAATTACCAAAATCGGTCTCACCGAGTTTATGTAATCGGTCTCACCGAGATTATGTTATGCCCTAACCCTAACCATATCGGTCCTACCGAGTTGCATTTCGGTCCCACCGAAAATCCTAACGGTCACTAGGTTTATTAAATCGGTCTGACCGAGTTTGTTGATTCGATCCCACCGAGATTGGTAAATTGTGTGTAACGGTTAGATTTTGTGTGGAGGCTATATATACCCCTCCACCTCCCCTTCATTCGTGGAGAGAGCCATCAGAACAAACCTACACTTCCAACTTACCAGTTCTGAGAGAGAACCACCGACTCATGTGTTGAGGCCAAGATATTCCATTCCTACCATATGAATCTTGATCTCTAGCCTTCCCCAAGTTGCTTTCCACTCAAATATTCTTTCCACCAGATCCAAATCCTATGAGAGATAGTTGAGTGTTGGGGAGACGATCATTTGAAGCACAAGAGCAAGGAGTTCATCATCAATGCACCATTTGTTACTTCTTGGAGAGTGGTGTCTCCTAGATTGGCTAGGTGTCACTTGGGAGCCTCCGACAAGATTGTGGAGTTGAACCAAGGAGTTTGTAAGGGCAAGGAGATCGCCTACTTCATGAAGATCTACCGCTAGTGAGGCAAGTCCTTCGTGGGAGACGGCCATGGTGGGATAGACAAGGTTGCTTCTTCGTGGACCCTTCTTGGGTGGAGCCCTCCGTGGACTCGCGCAACCGTTACCCTTCATGGGTTGAAGTCTCCATCAACGTGGATGTACGATAGCACCACCTATCGGAACCATGCCAAAAACATCCGTGTCTCCAACTGCGTTTGAATCCTCCAAACCCTTCCCTTTACTTTCTTTCAAGTTGCATGCTTTAATTTCCGCTGCCTATATACTCTTTGCATGCTTGCTTGATTTGTGTGTTGATTGCTTGACTTGTCCAAAGATTGCTAAAATCTGCCAAACTCTAAAATTGGGAAAAGGTTAAGTTTTTAATTGGTCAAGTAGTCTAATCACCCCTGAGGGAGTTCCGGACTAGGGGGTGTTCGGATAGCCGAACTATCATGGTCGGCCGGACTCCAAGACTATGAAGATACAAGATTGAAGACTTCGTCCCGTGTCCGGATGGGACTTTCCTTGGCATGGAAGGCAAGCTTGGCGATACGGGTATGTAGATCTCCTACCATTGTAACCGACTTTGTGTAACCCTAGCCCTCTCCGGTGTCTATATAAACCGGATGGCTTTAGTCCATAGGACGAACAACAATCATACCATAGGCTAGCTTCTAGGGTTTAGCCTCCTTGATCTCGTGGTAGATCCACTCTTGTAACACACATCATCAATATTAATCAAGCAGGACGTAGGGTTTTACCTCCATCAAGAGGGCCCGAACCTGGGTAAAACATCGTGTCCCTTGTCTCCTGTTACCATCCGCCTAGACGCACAGTTCGGGACCCCCTACCCGAGATCCGCCGGTTTTGACACCGACATTGGTGCTTTCATTGAGAGTTCCTCTGTGTCGTCACCGATAGGCTCGATGGCTTCTTCGACCGTCATTAACGACGCAGTCCAGGGTGAGACCTTTCTTCCCGGACAGATCTTCGTATTCGGCGGCTTCGCACTGCGGGCCAATTCGCTTGGCCATCTGGAGCAGATCGAAAGCTACACCCCTGGCCGTCAGGTCAGATTTGGAAGTTTGAACTTCACGGCTGACATCCGCGGGGACTTGATACTCGATGGATTCGAGCCACAGCCGAGCATGCCGCACTGTCACGGCGAGCATGATTTAGCTCTGCAGCCGGACAGTACCCTGGAGGCCGCACTCGAACCCGCTCCAATCTTCAATTCAGAGCCGGCTGCGCAGATCGAGGACGGATGGCTAGACACTGCCTCGGGGGCTGCAACCTCTACGGCGATAGAGCCGAACACTGACCTTGTCCCTCATAAAGCTCGTGACTCCGAGGTGCCGGACTCCGAACCTCCCACGCCCCCTCTGATCGAATCCGATTGGGCGTCGATCATGGAGTTCACCGCAGCGGACATCTTTCAACACTCACCTTTCGACGACATCTTGAGTTCGCTAAAATATCTCTCGTTATATGGAGAGCCCTGGCCGGACTGTGGTCAGGACGGTTGGGATGCAGACGACGAAGAAATTCAAAGCCCACCCACCACCCACTTGGTAGCCGCTGTCGATGATCTAACCGACATGCTAGACTACGACTCCGAAGACAACGACGGTATGGACGACGATGCCGGAGACGACCAAGAACCAGCACCGACCGGGCACTGGAAAGCCACCTCATCATATGACATATACATGGTGGATATGCCAAAGGATGGGAATGGCGAAGGAACAGAGGAGGATGACCCCTCCATGAAACAGCCCAAGCGCCGGCGTCAGCAGCGCCGCTCTAAATCCCGCCACAGCAAGAATGAAGATTCCGGCACCGGAGATAATAATACACCGGACAGTGCCGAAGACAACCCACTCCAGCAAGACCCAGCGCAGGAGGATGGAGATGCCAGCCCTCATGAGAGAGTGGCAGAAGAAGAGGTAGAGGATTATATGCCTCCCTCTGGAGACGAAGCAAGCCTCGACGACGATGAATTCGTCGTGCCTGAGGATCCCGTCGAACAAGAGCGTTTTAAACGCAGGCTTATGGCCACAGCAAACAACCTCAAGAAAAAGCAGCAACAGCTTAGAGCTGATCAAGATCTGCTAGCGACAGATGGACTGAAGTCCTCGGGGCCAAAGAGCATGAGCTCGAACGCCCCTCCAAAAGCTACCCTAAACGCAAGCTGCTCCCCCGATTAGAGGAGGAAGCATATGAACCTGCATCACCAGGAGACAATACGACTGACCGACCACCCCGTGGTCGCGACAGAGAGGCTTCTAGGCCCTTCACTAGACCCGTACCCCGGCATCGCTCAAAAAGCACAAGGCCACAGGGGAACGCTCCGGACTTGCGAGATATATTGGAGGATAAGGCAAGACAATCAAGATCGATCTATGGATCGTGTGGGCGCCCCACGGTACGCGACCACAACCGTCGCGCCGGACACAGCAAGTCCGGTCGGGCCGAACAAAACAGACAAAGCTCTTTTGAGCTCCGTCGTGATATCGCCCAGTACAGAGGCGCCGCACACCCACTATGCTTCACAGATGAAGTAATGGATCATCAAATCCCCGAAGGGTTTAAACCCGTGAATATCGCACAACAGACCCCGCGGTTTGGATCGAAGACTATCTTCTTCACATCCACATGGCCCGCGGTGACGATCTTCACGCCATCAAATATCTCCCCCTCAAGCTTAAAGGACCAGCCCGGCATTGGCTTAACAGCTTGCCAGCAGAGTCAATTGGGAGTTGGGAAGACCTGGAAGCCACATTCCTCGATAACTTCCAAGGCACGTATGTGCGACCACCAGACGCTGATGACCTAAGCCACATAATTCAGCAGCTAGACGAATCGGCCAGACAATTCTGGACACGGTTCTTAACCAAGAAAAACCAAATCGTCGACTGTCCGGATGCGGAGGCCCTCGCGGCCTTCAAGCATAACATCCGCGACGAGTGGCTTGCCCGGCACCTGGGACAGGAAAAGCCAAAATCCATGGCAGCCCTCACATCACTCATGACCCGCTTCTGCGTGGGTGAGGATAGCTGGCTAGCACGCAGCAACAACCTCAGCAAAAATTCTAGCAGTCCGGATTTCAAGGACCGAAATGGCAGGTCGCGTCGTAACAAAAACAAGCGCCGCATCAACGGCGACAATAGTGAGGATACGGCAGTCAATGTCGGATTCAGAGGCTCTAAACCCGGTCAGCGGAAAAAGCCATTCAAAAGAACTACTCCGGGTCCGTCCAATTTGGACCGAATACTCGACCGCTCATGCCAGATACACGGCACCCCCGAAAAACCAGCCAACCACACCAACAGGGACTGTTGGGTATTCAAGCAGGCAGGCAAGTTAATTGCCAAAAACAATGACAAGGGGCTGCATAGCGATGACGAGGAAGAGACCCAACCGCCGAACAATAGAGGACAGAAGGGTTTCCCCCCATAGCTGCGGACAGTGAACATGATATGCGCAATGCACATACCCAAAAGGGAGTGGAAGCGTGCACTCAGGGATGTATACGCGATGGAGCCAGTCGCCCCGAAGTTCAATCCATGGTCCTCCTGCCCGATCACTTTTGACTGAAGGGACCACCCCACCAGCATCCGCCATGGCGGATTCGCCGCATTAGTCTTAGACCCAATCGTCGATGGATTTCACCTCACCAGAGTCCTGATGGACGGCGGCAGGAGCCTGAACCTGCTCTATCAGGATACAGTGCGCAAAATGGGCATAGACCCCTCAAGGATTAAACCTACCAAGACGACCTTTAAAGGCGTCATACCAGGTGTAGAAGCCAATTGTACAGGCTAAGTTACACTGGAAGTGGTCTTCGGATCCCCGGATAACTTCCGAAGCGAGGAGTTAATCTTCGACATAGTCCCGTTCCGCAGCGGCTATCATGCCTTGCTCGGACGAACCGCGTTTGCAAAGTTCAACGCGGTGCTGCACTACGCATACCTCAAGCTCAAGATGCCAGGCCCTGGAGGAGTCATCACGGTCAACGGAAACACTGAACGTTCTCTCCGAACGGAGGAACATACAGCGGCTCTCGCGGCAGAAGTACAATGCAGCCTCTTAAGGCAATTCTCGAGTCCGGCCGTTAAGCGGCCGGACATAGCCAAGCGCGCCTGGAGTAACCTACAACAAGACCACCTGGCACGTTCCGAGCACGCGTAGCAGTGCGGCCCCAACCCCAGCCCCTGCAAAACGTCAAAACAGGTCCTTCACGTACACCATTACGCTCTGAAGATACCATGGGCATGGGGAGAGGGGCACGACCACGATAAGCCCAAACTGCGGCTCAACCACACCAGGGGCTCTCAAGTGTGTCGTCCTTTTTTTTCTTTTTACCTTTTATTTTTTACCCATAGGACTCCGCTCGTCAGAGGCCCTGTCCGGCAGCAGACCTGTCGAACTCACGATGCAACAGCCAGGGAAGGATAAAGGCTACAACGAATATACAGGTGGTCTCCATTACGAGCATTTTTATACACCAATCCGCAGCCTACCCCTGGAGGGGGACATGTTTAACAGTCCCATCCCTTGCTTATCGCACTATTTGTATCATTCTGCATTCATAGCAGCACTTATTGAATAAAACAATGCAGCACCTTTATGCTTATAATTAAATTTCTTTTTCATACATATGTTCATTTACGACATGTCGCATCCGTACACTTTGGTACAGTTAAAACACACTAGGGGCTTATGTTTCCCGCGTCATGGTGTGATAAGTCCGAACACTTTCACAAGTGTGGCACCCCGAACTTATAGCATTATATGCATCGGCTCCGAATCATGTCTTGGGTCAACAGTTGGGTTTGCCCGGCTCCCATGTTTTGGTACCTTACGTTCCGTTGTATCGGCTAAGGTAGCACTGGGAGAACCACTGCGATTGCGCCCCAGTTGAGCTGGGTTAACGCCTCAGTGGAGAAAGCTAAAACTGACCGTCATGATGAGGCGAGAGCCGGTCGCTGTTCGAGAGGTTTTTGCGAGTCCTTAAAGACTTATGCCGCTTAGAGCGAGGAGCCGGATCTTGTCCGGCCCAGGCATGGATAGCGCCCCAAATTCGGCCTTCCGAAGACTAGGGGCTTCGCCGAAATTTAAAATTATAGAATTCTATGGCTAAGTGAGAGTGTTCAAGCATTATAAGTCCGGTTGCCTTGTTCGCTATGTTGAGCGCCTCCCTAGATGGACCCAAAAATGGGAACAAGAGTGCTCAAGTTTATCCTGAACACCCCAGCACTCGTGGCATGGGGGCTGAAGCCGACGACTTGCCATCTCTTAGATTTGATAAACAGCCGCACAGAAGGTGATATTTTAAATTAACAAGCGTTGCTTAGCGCATATGAAGTAAGTTTTCAGCGCACAGGATAACAAAATGCGAGTCTACTAAAAAAATACATCTTTGGAGCACTCCCCCGCAATAGTGCGGGCGCCCTTCAGCACACTCTTATAATACATCTCGGGCGTGCGATGCTCCTTGCCCTCTGGTGGCGGGTCCGTCACAAGCTTCTGGGCATCCATCTTGCCCCAGTGCACCTTTGCGCGGGCAAGGGCCCGACGGGCACCCTCAATACAGGCGGAGTGCTTGATGACTTCAACCCACGGGCACGCATCCACCAGCCGCCACACCAGGCCGAAGTAGCTCCCAGGCATGGCCTCCTTAGGCCACAGCCGAACTATGAGGCCCTTCATGGCCTGTTCGGCCGCCTTGTGGAGCTCGACCAGCTGCTTCAGCTGGTCGCTAAGGGGCACCGGATGTCCGGCCTCAGCGTACTGAGACCAGAAGACCTTCTCCGTCGAGCTCCCCTCCTCGGCCCGGTAGAATGCGGCAGCATCGGACACGCTGCGAGGAAGATCTGCGAACGCTCCTGGAGAGCTCCGAATTCGGGTAAGCAACAGGTAATTAACACTCACATGCTTACTTTGCATGAAAAATGCCTTACCCGCTGCTATTTTCTTCACCGCCTCAATCTCCTGGAGGGCCTTGTAGGCTTCGGCCTTAGCGGCTTTGGCACTCTCAAGAGTCGTTGCAAGCTCAGACTCTTGAGTCTTCGAGTCACGCTCCAGGCTCTCATGTTTTTTCACGAGATCCTGGAGCTCTTGCTGTACCTCCGCCACCCGCGCCTCCTGCTTCTCTCGCTCGGTGCACTCCGCGGCCGCATTGCGTTCGGTCGCGGCCACCGCCTCTTTCAGGGTCGCCACCTCGTTAGTGGCCCCTGCAATACCCACGTTATCCTTATCATTCTTTTTGCAACCAAAATCCTTTTTCTGTAAGGTACAATTTTAATAAGGTGTTACTCACCTTCCTTGTCCTCGAGCTGCTTCTTGGCACGGCCGAGCTCGTTCTCGGACCGCTCGAGGTTTTCCTTCAAAGTATTGACCTCCACAGTCAGTGCGGCAGAGGTCAGCAACACAGCCTGCAATCCCATATTGACATATTTTTTATGACTCCTGCGTATATCTTTTTAGATCCTCAGTCCGGTTTTTCTTTCTGAACACCGAACCGAGCATCAGGGGCTACTGTCTATGCGGTACCATTTTATACATATCGAAATTCTTACCTCAAAGCCTGTTAGAAGGCTGCTGCAGGCTTCGGTCAGCCCGCTCTTGGCGAGCTGCACCTTCTGAATCACCGCACTCATAACGGTGCGGTGTTCCTCTTTGATGGAGGCGCCATTGAGCGCCTCCAGTAAGCTATCCGGTGCCTCCAGTTGGACGGAGGCTGCCGGCGTCACGGTCTTGCCCTTCTTACGAAGGGGTCGCCCGCTGGACTCCGGAGCCACTGTGGGTTCCGGGGCCGAGTCCGGTGCAAAGTCTGGGAGGATGTCCTGCGACACCTCCGGGGCCCTCTCCTCATGGTGGGTCCCTTCCTGGGATCCCACCTCGGCATCGTCCGCATCACGGGGGGGTGGAGGCAGTCGGAAGAGAATCCATATCCGACGCACCTAAGGACCCGCTCGATGAAGCGGGAAGATCATCCTTAGACGGACTGCAGGGTTGTATGCGGCATTAGAAAGGCATTATGTGGCGAAAAGGAAAAACCTTGAAGTTATTCGGGAGTCCGAATACTTACGATCTCGCCAAGGGCTTGGCCCTTGGAGGCCAGTCCTCGTCGTCGTCACTGGCGTTGGCAGAGCAGTTCGGGGGAAGAGTTTTTCCCTTCTTGGACCCTTCAGCCTCCCTTGTTGGGGAGGCCTTCCTTTTCTTCCCTCCCCCCGCTGGGGGAGAGGCTTTCTTCTTCTCCTCCTCGCCTTGGTGGGAGGAGTCGGCCTCGAATTCATCATCCGATAGCACCTGAAAATGGGAACTCTTCCGAGTCCCCGTGGCCTTCTTCTTGGCCTTCTTCTCCGGCACCACGTGGGGTGCCGGAGCTAGCAGCCCCGTTAGGCGGGCGTCCGCTGGGTCCTCTGGCAATGGGGCCGGACAGATAGTCCGTTCGGCCTTCGCCAGCCAGTCCTGTCAAAGGTAAAGGGAGTTTAGATCCTGCATAGAGTCAAACTATGGAAAACAAGTGGCAAAATCACTTACCTCGTCAGCTGGACGCTGCGAGTGGAATCCGCGATCTTCGGTAGCGGATGCGGGAGCCTCGGCGCCCTTGAACAGCACCTTCCAGACATCTTCGTACATAGTGTCGAAGAGCCCGCTCAGAGTCTGGTGCTGCGTCGGATCGAACTCCCACATGTTGAAGCCCCGTCGTTGGCACGGGAGAATCCAGCGGATGAGCATGACCTGGACTACGTTGACAAGCTTGAGCTTCTTGTCCACCAGCTTCTGGATACAGGCTTGGAGTCCGGTCAGCTCCTCCGAATCCCCCTAGATCCGGCCACTCTCTTTCCAGGAGGTGAGCCGTGTAGGGATGCCAGATCTGAATTCGGGGGCGCTACCCAATCAGGGTCACGCGGCTCGGTGATGTAGAACCACCCCGATTGCCACCCCTTAATGGTTTCCACGAAAGTACCCTCCAGCCACGTAACATGGGACATCCTGCCACCATGGCGCCTCCGCACTCCGCTTGGCTGCCCTTCACAACCTTCGGCTTGACAATGAAGGTCTTGAGCCACAAGCCGAAGTGGGGCTGGATGCAGAGGAAGGCCTCGCACACGACGATAAACGCCAAGATGTTGAGGATGAAATTCGGGGCCGGATCATGGAAATCTAGGCCGTAGTAGAACATGAGCCCCCTGACAAAGGGATGAAGTGGAAAGCCCAGTCCGCGGAGGAAATGGGGAAGAAATACTACCCTCTCATGCGGCCTGGGGGTGGGGATGAGCTCTCCCTCGTCGGGGAGCCGGTGCGCGATGTCGCTGGACAAATATCCGGCGTCGCGCAGCTTCTGGATCTGCCCCTCCGTGAGGGAGGAGGCCATCCACTTGCCTCCCGCTCCGGACATAGTTGGAGAAGGTTGAGGTGAGAAGTGCGGACTTAGGTGCTGGAGCTCGAGTTCGCGGAGATGGATAAGCCAAGGAGGAAGAAGGCGCAGGTAAAAGGATTGGATCTTTATCCCCTTATATGGGCGGACAAAAACATGTGTCCCCACCGGCCTGGTAAAACTCGCTTATCTCCCAAGCGTCACAATCAATGGCGCGGTTGGGTTACCCACGTCCGTATTGATGGGAATCCCGGAATAAGGGGAACACGATCTCTGCTTCAACAAGACGTGCCAAGGAAACCGCTTCGCTAAACGCGCGGAGGTGGAACAATAAAAACAATTTGGGTAAAGGCTTGGTAGTGGTATGACGTCACGCCACAAAATACGTCAGCGGATTGAACTTGTGTAATGTTATTCTCTCTACGGTGGTACGTGGAATTTATTTTTGCAGAGCAGGACATTATCATGGTGTTCACAATCTTCTATAAATTATTCAGAGGAAGAACCCGCCTTGCAACGCCGAAGACAATATACGCGCCGGACTCGTCATCGCTGAAGCCCGGTTCGGGGGCTACTAAGGGAGTTCCGGACTAGGGGGTGTCCGGATAGCCGAACTATCATGGTCGGCCGGACTCCAAGACTATGAAGATACAAGATTGAAGACTTCGTCCCGTGTCCGGATGGGACTTTCCTTGGCATGGAAGGCAAGCTTGGCGATACGGATATGTAGATCTCCTACCATTGTAACCGACTTTGTGTAACCCTAGCCCTCTCCGGTGTCTATATAAAACGGATGGCTTTAGTCCATAGGACAAACAACAATCATACCATAGGCTAGCTTCTAGGGTTTAGCCTCCTTGATCTCGTGGTAGATCCACTCTTGTAACACACATCATCAATATTAATCAAGCAGGACGTAGGGTTTTACCTCCATCAAGAGGGCCCGAACCTGGGTAAAACATCGTGTCCCTTGTCTCCTGTTACCATCCGCCTAGACACACAGTTCGGGACCCCCTACCTGAGATCCGCCGGTTTTGACACCGACAACCCCCCCTCTAGACATACTTTAAGGTCCTACAAGTGGTATCAGAGCCTTGGTCTCCATTTGCTTTGATTTCCATAGCTTTTGGTGGTCATAGCCTTGGTTTCACAACCTAGGAGAGTATGGCGTCTAGCGAGCGAAATTATCACCGTAGAGGTCCTTACTTTGATGGAACTAATTTTGCTAGTTGGAAGCATAAGATGAAAATGCATATTCTTGGACATAACCCCACTGTTTGGGCTATTATTTGTATTGGCTTGCAAGGTGAATTCTTTGATGGGAGAGAGCCGAACCGTGAAGCTAATGCGGAAGAATTGAAGATGCTGCAATACAATGCTCAAGCTTGTGATATCATCTTCAACGGTTGTGCCCCGAAGAATTCAACAAAATCAGCCGTCTTGAGAATGCAAAGGAAATTTGGGAGACTTTGATTGATATTCATGAAGGTACCGACTCCGTCAAGGAATCCAAGTTGGATGTGCTCCAAAGTCAGCTTGACAAGTTCAAAATGAAGGATGGTGAAGGTGTCGCTGAAATGTACTGTAGGCTTGCTCTTATCACAAATGAGATTGCCAGCTTTGGGAGTGAAGAGATGACCGACAGATTCATCATCAAGAAGATCTTAAGAGCATTGGATGGAAAGTATGATACTGTGTGCACATTGATTCAAATGATGCCCAATTACAAGAATCTCAAGCCAACGGAGGTCATTGGTAGAATTGTTGCTCATGAGATGTCACTCAAGGATAAGGGGGAACTTCACAACAAGTCAAGTGGTGCTTACAAAGCCTCATGTGAAGCTCCCACATCATCAAGTGAGAAACAAACCTTCAATGAAGAATTGAGCTTAATGGTGAAGAATTTCAACAAATTCTACAAGAGTAGAAGCAAAGAAAGAAGCTCTAAGTCAAGGTCCTACAATGACAAGAGATCTTCCAGTCAAGAGCGCAATTGGTACAATTGTGGGAGACTCGGACACTATTCCAATGAGTGTACGGCACCCTACAAAAGAAGAGAAGATTCTCCTAAAAGAAGAAGTAGAAGAGAAGAATCACCGCCAAGAGAGAGAAGGAGTAGAGATGATCGTTATGAACAAAGACCCTCACGAAGAAGCAAAGATTCGGAAAGGAAGGACAATTCATCAAAGAGCTACACAAAATGAAGACATCAAGCTCATGTTGGTGAATGGGTATCCAGTTCCAACTCTGAACATCACTCCGAGAGAAGCTATCACTCCGACTCCGAACATACTCAAGATGAAGGTGTTGCCGGTCTAGCACTCATGACAACCAACTCCTACGACATATTTGACTCACCAAATGAAGGAATTGGAAGATGCTTAATGGCCAAAGGTCCAAAGGTAACACATCCCGAGTATGTTGATTTCAATAGTGATGAAGATGACTTGCTAGGTGATGATGATTTACTTATTGACAACTCTAGTGATGAATACTATGATGGAGCGTCAATTAATCATGCTAAACAAGATAAAACAAATGACAATGATAAGGAGAAGATTGAGCTTCTAACTAAAGAACTAAACACTCTTAAGTTAGCTCATGAAACTATCTTCGAAAATCATCGAGAACTTTTAAGGGCTCATGAGAAGTTACGCTTTGAAAAGCTCAATCTTGAGCAAGAGCATGAGTTCTTAAAGGCAATCAATGATGATCTTCGCAAGAAAAGTTCTTCTTATATTGCCAAGCGTTTACTCTTATCAACTTACATGCCTCAAGTCAAGTCTAGTAACAAGAACAAGAAAGATTCTTCCTCTAGTAGTAACAATAACAATGCTAAATCAAATATTGTTGCTTCTAGTAGTTCTCTTGATTCCACTAATGATTCTCTTAGCCAAGTTACACTTGAGAAAGAAAATAGCTTATTGAAGGGAATTAGAGAGAAAGGTGTATACAAGAGCCTTGCCGGGAGTAAGCAATTCGAGGAAATTGTACGCAAGCAAGGGAGGCACCGGAAGAATCAAGGTGTTGGTTTTGAACGAAAGTTCAATGCCAATGGAGTTGAGTGGGAAGAAGATCAATACCCCAAGACGAAGTTTGTTCCTCAATAAGAGAAGTATGATCCTACTTCTTTCAAGGGAACACAAGCTCAAGATGATCTTCCACCACAAGACCATAAAGTCAAGGACAAGCTTCAAGAGGAGATTGATGCATTTGAATAAGCACCTAAGGCCTTGGTCAAGTGGGTTCCCAAGACTACGTCAAGTTCTACTTCATCAAGTACAACCACAACTCCAAGGATTCCCATCAAGATGATGTGGATCTCGAAGAAGGAGAACTAGAGAGTTCTTGAGGGTGACTCCGCCAACATTCTTCAATCATATCATTACGGCAAGAGCAAGTGCAATCAACTTCCACATCTTGCACTAGTTCAAGAAGTCACAAACCCTCATGTTGGTAAGACAAGGGAGAAGGTAACCAAATGATTTCATGGACATCATCTTGTGTGTGCATCACTCTATGTCTATGGATATTCTTGTTTTGTTCCTTGTGGCACTAACCCGTGTAGGTATTGAAAGTGCAACTCACTCCAAACGATTGCTCCAAATGATCTACATCAACTTTGAGCATTCACATCTTCAGCACCTACATGAAGTCATCATCAACAAAACCCAAGGTTAGTTCATCCCTCTAAGGGGGGATCTCCCATCTAGGGGGAGCTTAACTCTAAAGAATTGAGTCAAAGCAACTCTAATGGTGTGAACACATCAATGCATTATGTAAAAGTGGTAACCCCACTTGAGCTTAAACGATGAGTATGACCTATGATCAAATGTTCTCATTTTACTCCTAAGTCAATATACTCATATATAGATGACCTAGTCATCGCCAATTGTTTGATATATGCTAGTTTTGGTTGTGCATGTTTTGCCACATATTTCATTTGTCACTTTATTGTGTGAGCATGTTGGTTGCATATTTTACTCATTCAAGGACATCCACTTGTTGTTTTGATTGATTGGCTTCCTTTTCTTTGGCCAAGTGGATGGACAAGAATTCCTAAGAACCTTCTCTAGCTATCTATGCTTATCTCGTCTCAAACTCTATTCATGCTACATCACAAAATTTGATCAAGTCAGATTCGAACCACTCTGTGTGAGGAGCACTCGGAGTCCCCGATTCTCATAGACTTAAACTTCCAAAACTTCTTTGTGATTCTCGGTCTGACCGATTCCTCCATTTCGGTCCCACCGAGATCACTAAGTTGATCTAGGTTTTCAATCTCGGTGCAACCGATATGAACTTTTCGGTCACACCGAGTTGCTGTAACTGTTAACAGTTATGCATCTCGGTGCCACCGAGTTGTTCAACTCGGTCACACCGACAGTGTCGGGCTATATATAGTCACGGGAATTTTTTTGGAAATTCCTCCAAACCCCTTCGCCCGCGCGTAGCTCGCTTTGCCTACTAGGTCTACGGATCGTCGACTTCGTCACCAGCCGCCTCCTGTCGCTGGTCTCCGCCGCCGTCAATGGATTTCTTCTCCGCCGTTGCCGCCGTAGCGAGTTCACTGCTGAACTAGGGTATGAACTCGATCACAATGCTTTCCTCATCTGATTCTCAGCACAGTGTGTTCGTAATGCATCTTTCCACGATTGAAACACTCCTATCCAGTCAATGTGATCCTTAGAATAGATGCGATTCAAAAATTTAGGGTTAGGTTTCCGCCGAAACCATCTCGGACCCACCGGGTTGAAAAACTCGGTCTCACCGATTTGGCTAACGCCATTGCACTGTAAGTCTCGGTCCGACCGAGAATTACAAATCGGTGTGACCGATTTTAGAACTTTGTGAAACCCTAGCAGACTCGGTGCCACCGAACTGTGACTCGGTCTGACCGAGTTCACTAGTTTAGGTTCCAAAACTGCTTCGGTATCACCGAGTTTGAAAATTGGTAGATCCAAAATGCTTTCTGTGGAAACTAAAACTAAGTTTTTGAATCATTCTTTTGCAAAAATCTCTGCATTTTGTGATGCTCATCCACTCTATCTCATCTATAACTATTCACAGGGTCAGCAGTCAGTGTTTTGCAGCATGTCAGACCAAAGTGACAGTCAGAACAGGGAAGAAGAGCAGATTCACATGAGTGAGGGCACTAGTCCCTCAAGTTCTTCAGATGAAGGCAGCAGAAGTACTCCTAGAAACTTGCCCAAAGCACCCACAAGAGCAAGAAAGAAGAGAACCTCAGACTCAGAGGATGAGGACTATGTGGCAGCAGAAGATGAGGCTACTTCCAAGAAGGTAGTGCTCAAGAAAGAGTATGGCTCAGCAAAGAACATAAAGCCAGGCATGAAGATCAAAAGGCCAGCAGGAAGACAGCCAATGTCCAAAGCCAGAGGATCAACTCAAGTATCTGAGATGCCTGAAGAGCCAGCTGCAGAAGGAAAGAAAAGGAAGGAAAGGGTCAAGAAGACCATGGCCAGAGTTGTTGGTCAACCTTCCATGATGGAAGAGGAAGAAGAGGTTGCTGCACCAGCACCAAAGGCACAAAAGCTTATGGGTGATGCTATAAAGTCAGGGGCTGCAACATCAAAGCTCAAAGAGGCACCCAAAGCTGCCCCAAGCCCAAGATTGCACCAAAGAGAAATACCAGGAGCATACCAGCATCTGAGAAGAACAAGGCCCCAATGCCTGAGGTTGCTGCTGAGGAAGATGAAGAAGGGCAGATCCTAAGAAAGCTCAAACCCAAGATTCCAGACCGCAATGATGCGCATCCTGTGGCTGAGAACATGAAGATCAGGAAAGACTCAGGGTTGAGGCTATGGAGATTGTCTGATCCATATGCCACCAGGAGGAGGACTTCTGTAGATTACAGGTTCCACACCAAGGAGCAGAAGGACTTCTATGAGACAATCTTGTTGGACAAGAAGCCCATAGTGTGTGATATGAGGTGGGTCGACTGGACCTACATGATGGAAAATGAAGAACATTATCCTGGAGTGCAAGACAGTTTCATTGCTTGTGGAGTTGCAGATTTTATTGGGCAGAAGCTCACCAACTGGAATGATGAACTCATTATGCAATTCTACTCCACAGCACACTTCTATCCAGATGGCAGGATAGTTTGGATGTCTGAAGGAACAAGATACCAGTCAACCATAGAGGAATGGGCAAGTCTGATCAAAGCCCCAAAGGAGAGTGAAGATGACTTGGATGTATATGCCAAGAAGAAGATGAGACACAATTCTATGTCACATATGTACAAAGAGATCCCAGACAAAGCCCTTGAGACTTTCTCGTTTGGGTCAGTCCATTTTCTTCTGTCAGGGCTGCCTACGATCAACTAGATCTTAAGGCACACTCTTTTTCCCAAATCAGGTGACCACAACATAATAAGAGGGCATGCAATTAACATGCTTCACATTTTTTATGTGCCCCAGAAATTCAAAGTCATGAGCCTTATGGTAGAAACCATTAAGAGGACTGCACCAGATCAGAAGAGAAGTTGTGGATATGCCCCACAGATTCAGGAGTTGATTAACTCAAAGATGGGCACAGGAAAATATCTATTGGATAAAGAACATTTTTCTCTCTATCCAGACTTTGAGGACAATCAAGTTGCCATGAATGAGAATGATTCATCATCAGTGCAAGCTCAAGAGAAGAGGGAGAAGGCAAGGAAAGAGAAGGCTGCCAAGATGCCAACTCAAGAGGAGGCATCTGAGTATTTCTTGAAGAACAAACAGGAGCAGCTTAGTTACTTGATAGCATCAACACTGAGGATTGAGAAGGGGTTGGCCACCCTAACTCAAAACCAGGAGAGCCTGGAAATAATCATGGAACAAAAAATTCTATGATCTTGATGTCAAAGTAATTGAGATTCAGTCTGTTGTGGAACAGCTTTAGGATGACATGCAGGAGAGGAAGGGCAAGACAACCACAGATGCATTTGCCAGAGTGCCTAGAGCTCAAAGGTCAGCTGAAGTGCCTGGAACAGACACAAGAGCCACATCATCTGCACCAGCTACAGCTCCTACAGCTCCAGGGCAACCAGCTCCAGCACCAACTCCTCTAGCTCCGTCTACATCAACTGAAGTCTTCGTCCAAGGAGCCATCTCTACACCACCAACCGAAGACCAAGCCTGAGAGACGATATAGATCATAGGCTTCGAGAGAGAGATTTGCTGTTTTTTTTGTTGTCTTCTTGGTTAAACTTGTTTGCTTTTGATTGCTTGAGGATACTATGCATTACCTGTGAGACATTGATGATCATGTGTTTGATCATAAGCTACACTTATGCTTGATTATATGTTATTATCTTACCTATCCTTATATGATCATTCACTTTGCTTGGCGATGAGTGCATGTATTCAATCTTTATTATTTTGAGCACTCCACCAAGATGTATGTCACATGGAAGAGTAACCCATGAGCCTAATTCCTTGTGCATTTGCAGTCCAAAGCAAATCTTAAACTATGCACAAATTTAGGGGGAGCTCTTGCTTATCACATACTTCTCAAAGCAACGATGTTTTTCAATCTTAAAATTTATTGTCGAAGCTTTGATATATATGTTGTCATCAATTACCAAAAAGGGGGAGATTGAAAGTGCAACTATCCCTAGGTGGTTTTGGTAATTCATAACAACATATAGCTCATTGAGCTAATGCTATTCCAAGACATATATTTCAGGAAAGCTCAATGAATGGCATGGCATGGATGATGAAAGTGGATCCCTCAAAATATCAAGGACAAAGGATTGGCTCAAGCTCAAAAGCTCAAGACTCTTCATTTTATATTTCAGTGATCCAAGATCACATTGAGTCTATAGGAAAAGCCAATACTATCAAGGAGGGATGAGGTGTTGCTTAATGAGCCTCTTGCTTCATGTGCTTAGTGATATGCTCCAAAACCCTCAACTACTTTCTCACATCCTCATATGACCTAAACCTAAAGCCAAAATCAGTCACACCGATTCTTTCTATCCGGCGCCACCGAGCTCAGATGTCGTAGCCACTGCCACAAACCCTAGGCAAATCGGTCTCACCGATAGGGATCTCGGTCTCACCGAGATGGGATTGTAATCTCTCTGTTTCCCTTCGTAACGTTTCGGTCTAACTGAAGTGAGCGATCGGTCCCACCGAGATTGCAATGTAAACTCTCTGTTTACCTTTTGTAACATTTCGGTCTCACCGAAAAGAGCAAATCGGTCCCACTGAGTTTACCTGACCAACTCTCTGGTTAGCTAATTACCAAAATCGGTCTCATCGAGTTTGTGTAATCGGTCTCACTGAGATTATGTTATGCCCTAACCCTAACCATATCGGTCCTACCGAGTTGCATTTCGGTCCCACCGAAAGTCCTAACGGTCACTAGGTTTACTAAATCGGTCTGACCGAGTTTGTTGATTCGGTCCCACCGAGATTGGTAAATTGTGTGTAACGGTTAGATTTTGTGTGGAGGCTATATATACCCCTCCACCTCCTCTTCATTCGTGGAGAGAGCCATCAGAACAAACCTACACTTCCAACTTACCAGTTCTGAGAGAGAACCACCTACTCATGTGTTGAGGCTAAGATATTCCATTCCTACCATATGAATCTTGATCTCTAGCCTTCCCCAAGTTGCTTTCCACTCAAATCTTCTTTCCACCAGATCCAAATCCTATGAGAGATAGTTGAGTGTTGGGGAGACGATCATTTGAAGCACAAGAGCAAGGAGTTCATCATCAACGCACCATTTGTTACTTCTTGGAGAGTGGTGTCTCCTAGATTGGCTAGGTGTCACTTGGGAGCCTCCGACAAGATTGTGGAGTTGAACCAAGGAGTTTGTAAGGGCAAGGAGATCGCCTACTACGTGAAGATCTACCGCTAGTGAGGCAAGTCCTTCGTGGGCGACGACCGACAAGGTTGCTTCTTCGTGGACCCTTCTTGGGTGAAGCCCTCCGTGGACTCGCGCAACCGTTACCCTTCGTGGGTTGAAGTCTCCATCAACGTGGATGTATGATAGCACCACCTATCAGAACCACGCCAAAAACATCCGTGTCTCCAACTGCGTTTGAATCCTCCAAACCCTTCCATTTACTTTCTTGCAAGTTGCATCCTTTAATTTCCGTTGCCTATATACTATTTGCATGCTTTCTTGATTTGTGTGTTGATTGCTTGACTTGTCCAAAGATTGCTAAAATCTGCCAAACTCTAAAATTGGGAAAAGGTTAAGTTTTTAATTGGTCAAGTAGTCTAATCACCCCCCCCCCCCTCTAGACATACTTCAAGGTCCTACACATGTCTACAAGTTCTCAGGGCACTCTTTGGCAATTACAGTACACAGACAAAAGAACAAGAGTATACAAGGCAAAACTCATTGGAACACACGGGAGCATTGGTGCAATGCCACACCTGATTTGTTCTCAGCTTCACTTATGTTACCCTCTTCATTGGCACTCAGAGCTTGAGTAGAAAGGATTGTGTGTCATGGAGGCCGCACGAGAGTAGAAGGGGACCAGCCTCCACATGAAGATTCACAGGATTAGTGCATCGCATACAAAACTCCCCGCTATGTAATTAGGGCTTTGCACTCAATAGATTAGAAGACGGATTTAGGGTTCACTCAGATCCGCAGCCATTGAATGGCCTTGGGCCTGTTCCTTCCTCACTAGAATGGTTCTTGCCATGAACTAATGGTCTCTATTATCTCGGCCGAAGAGCTAAACATGTTGTGCCTTTTCATTTGTAGTATTGGGCATCTTTTGCACTTGCTCCATAACAAAATGATCTTGTATAGTACCCATAGCCTAGTCCTAATTTGTGCCATCTGTTGTAGTGATTGCGAGGGGAGAGATGTGCAACACTTACGTCAGTAATCAGGGCATGCCCATATCTATTACTCCCTCCGTTCCGAAATGGATGATTTAACTTTCCATAGGTTGTTTGGTGAACATTTCATGGCCGCCTTGAGCATGCAAAAAATGCTTTTGAATGCCTCTTAGTCACAAATCACGTCACACACAACATCTCTATTTTTTTATTTTAGTAGTTTAAAAATAACCATTCTAAATGTTCTTTTTTCATTATCAAATTTTCACCAAAGAGGAAACGTGGTGCTATAGACCGAAGTTAGAATATTGCTAAGCTAATTCTTTTCGTAAGCTATATGGAGAGAAAAACATGAAGTTGATGAGTTGTGTGAAGATGAAAGGAAGCCAAGGGAATATACTATGTTAAGCGGTGACCTTGGAGAGTCCATCTTGCCCCTATGTAGACTTTCCTGAAAGGTTGCTATTCAATGTTTTTTTTCGTTAGAGAAAAGATCACAGTGGGCAGAACTGCAGAAGCAGTGATGCAATGTTTTGTACAGTTTAACCATGACTATTCTTTTCATGCAGATATGCGATGAACTAAATTATGTACCTTCTTCGCCCTTGAATTGGATAATTACCGTGGTTCCATCTTTTGACTCAGATATGCGCAAGGAGTTGAATAATGCTGCTTTTTTTATCATAATCTGTCCACGGAAAATGCATAAGAAAGTAGATATGAAGGACTATTTTATTAGTACTTTGATACCATTTGATTGTAACACTAAACTAGGTTTTGTCGGTTCTTGAGTGAAAGTATAGTACATGGTGGAACAATGCCCCAGATTAATTAGGAAATGAGAAAGATGCATTTTGGTGATCATATTATTTTGTTCTCCGTAGCAATGCATGTGCATTTAACTATATACAATCTTTCTTTTGCGGGGAACTATATACAATCTATATATGTCTATTTCAACTAATACATGTTTTATACTGTAACAATAGGAGGGTAAAGAGATCTTGGTTGATTTATTTTTGAAAGCATGACCTAAATATATCACCCATGCATGCATCAATGTTGTTCTCCCGCTGCAACGCACGGGCAGTTACCTAGTAAAATTAAAACAGATTCAAGTATGATAAACTATACAAAAGGCTGCATTAAGTAAAAGGACTAATTGTCATTACATGATATTTCACTCAAGGATTACATCTTTAGGACACTGGTCCTCTATCGCCCGAGCACAATCCATAACAACGGGGAAATACTGATCGGGATGGCAATGCTCCTTTCCAATAGGAGGGGGACCGGTGGCCATTTCAACTGGCTTGATCTACGACCACGTGCACAATGGTCTTTGCGAAGGCCATCCGCGCCCCTTCGATGCACGTGGAGCGCTTCATAGCGTCAATCCGGGAGGACGCATCGTGCAACTTCTCCACCAGGCCAAAGTAGCTGCTTGGTATGGGCTCTACGGACCACAGCCAGATATGGAGGTCCTTCATGGATGGCCCAGCCATCCGATGCAGCCCCATTAGCTGCTTCATCGGGTTGCTAAGGAGGGGAGGACGTTCAATGGTTTTGGCGCTTGGAACTGTGCCCAGAACAGTTTGTGTTCGGTATCACCCTCACGAGTTTCATAGTGCCTTGCCGCATCCTCCGCACACCTTGGTAGCTCCACAAATGCGCCTGAAAAACGCCAGACTTGCGTGAGCAACCCGAACTTCTGACCACCAAAGACACTTTGCAGTAAGTACGGCATACCATCTGCAATTTGCTTCACTTGGCGAAGCTCCTCCCGGGCGCCTCGCGCCTCCGTCCTTGCCTCCCAGATCTTCTGCCCTATCTTGGACAGCTCGGTAGTTTGATCCTTATTTTTCTGCTCAAGGTCCTCGCTTTTAGTGATGGCATCCTTGAGCTCTTGCTGCACTTCCGCCACTCTGGCCTCGTGCTTCTCACTAACAGTTTCATTGTCTTGAGTTCGGCGATTGCTCGATCGACCGCCGCCTTCTGTTCGGCCGCCACTTCCTTGGCCTTCTTCAGTTCGGCCCTAAGGCCCTCGACCTCTGCGGCGGAAGCTGTAAACAAAATTAAACACCTTTTGCTTAGAGCTACTCCCGAACACCTCGACCAATGAAAGAAACATAAAAGCCTCGACCAGACTAACCGTGTGCCTCGTAAAACCACTTATTGACGAAGTCAAGCTATTCATCGGAGCTCTTGATCTCGGATCATCTCATCCAGCGTTGCGGCATTGGCAGCCGCCGCAAGAGAGGAGGCCTGCAATAACAAAAAAACTCATGTAGTTCAGACTCCCGAGTTCATGATTTTTTTTCGATCCTCTGCCAGGTTTTCCCAAACCTGACAAAGTCTCGGGGGCTGCTATCTACAAGGGATGTACAATTCTGTTCAAATGCTCTCTTTATGAAAGGAACATTACATGGCTTACCTCGAAGCTCGTCAGGAGGCCACTGAAGGCTTCCTTCAGTCTGCTATTAATGCATCGAATACTTTGCAGCACCACGCTCATTAAGGCGTGGTGCTCCGCAACGATGGAGGAGTTGTTCAAAGCCTCCTCCATCACCTTCGTCCACCCAGCCGCAACTTGGTCACCAGTGCTCGGCGCCTGCGGTGAAGCCCCGGCTCCTCCTTCGGTGGAGGGCGGAATTGACGCCTTCAGGGGCCTTGGGGGCTCCGAGGCCGTCTTCCGGGAGGGCTCGGATTTACCGTCCCCTTTGTTCATGAGGAGGGATCCCTCCTCCTGGTATTCATGGGCTGAGGTATTAGCCTCGGCCATAATCTCGTCGCCACCACCTCCCATGTCAGGCCCGGGAGGGGTCCTTCGGGACAGCACCTGGCCGGTCTCCCCAGCGACCGGAGGAGGCACGAAGCACGATGCAGACCCGCTCTCCACCAGTTCAGCTGGCGAAGAAGTCCCCTCTGAGGTTTGGTCAGCGGGGTGAGCGCGCGATGGACAGTGGACTGCAACATAAAAGGCACACACGCTGCCAGCAAATATAATATTAAAACTAATATTTGGAGAGTATCCGAATTCATACCTTTTGGCAGGGGGGTTAACCATGGGGTTCCTCTTCGGAACCTCTTCGGACGTCACTGACTCCTTATCGAAATCCGAGCTGTCATCAGGCATGATAATCTTAGGCCTACGCTGCTTCTTTGGGGCATGAAGGGGATGCTCCTCCTCTGCGTCGTTCGATGCCGCCCTCTTCTTCAAATGGGAGGAGTTGCTCTCCTCCTCGTCCTCATCCTGCTCCCCCTCTTGGGCGGTGGGAGACGGGGTGTCTCCGGATTTGCTGCCCAAGTGCCTTCTTAGGCGGAGGCCTTCCCTGGCCTCCGACACCCCCTTCTTTTTCTTCTCCTTCTTCTCGGGCGCATTGCATGGCGCCATGGCCAGCATCTCCTCCAGTTGAGCCGATCGGGGGTCTTCGGGCAGTGGGGCCAGACTGTTGATCTTCTTGGCCTTCTCGAGCCAGCCCTGTGGAATAAGAAAACAGGGATTAAATCTCTTATAAAAACAACATCCAAACGTTGAACAGATAGAGCTTTGTTACCTCCTTTGGGGGGTTTGCAGCATCGAGGCCGATGTCCTCCTTCTTATCCGGCCACACCATTTCAGGCTTAAACAGCACCTTCCACAGCTTGTCATGGGTGGAGTCGAAAAAGTACTATACGCTGGCCGGGTCCGTAGGCTTGTAAGACCACATTGTGGTGGCCCTTTGTTGGCAGGGAGAAGTCGGCGGCGGAGCATCACCTGAACCATGTTGGTCAGCTGGGAGCCCACCGTTATCATATTGAAAACACACTTCTACAGCGCTTTCACATCTGCGGTGGACCCCCAGTCGAGACCCTTCTTGGTCCATGAGTTTAGCCTCGCGGGGGGTCCGGATCTGAATTCGGGAGCCGCTGACCAGGCCACATCCCGTGGTTCTGTGATATAGAACTACTCATTCTGCCAGATTTTGACAGTATCAACAAACGTGCCCTCTGGCCACTCAACCCGGGCGAGCTTGCTAATCATCGTCCCGCCGCAGTCCGCCTGTTAGCCATCAACAATCTACGACTTGATGTTGAAGACCTTTAGCCACAAGCCAAAGTGTGGTCGGACTTGCAAGAAGGCCTCACAGATGATGATGAAGGCCGAGATGTGGAGGAAGGAATTCGGGGCCAGATCATGGAAATCCAGCCCATAGAAGAACATCAGCCCCCTGACGAAGGGGTGGAGCAAAAGGCCTAGCTCCCGGATGAAGTGAGGGATGAACACCACCCTCTCGCCTGGCCGAGACGTGGGGACGGCCTGGCCCTCCTCTGGGGCCCGGTGAGCGATTCCAGCCGAAAGGTAGCTGGCGCGCTTCAAGTCCTTGATGTCGCCGTTGGTGACGGTGGAGACCTCCCACTTGCCTCCTACGCGGGATCCGACCATGGCTGGATCCAGGGAACGGCTGGAGAAGTACTTGAGGGGAGAAGATTTGGGGGCGCTAGAGCTCTGCGGATGGGGAAAGTGATGGTAAGAGGAAGGAGAAGGCATACTCTAGTAAGTGGTGTCCGCTCCTCTTTTATAATCCACCACGAATACCAATAGTCCTTTAACTACGCCATAGGCCTCGCCGCTTCCTGATATTATCGCGATGGGCATTGGTAGCATTGATCGTATCCCTTAAAAAAATGGGCACAATCTCCGCCTCGATGGGACGTGCCAATAGAGGTGTTTCCTTGAACCGTAAATCAAGTTCTCACAACGGTTTGATGCCTATGACCGGGTGTGACCCTTCACTGAAAAGTTGTCAGGCGAAGGTACTGTTCACATTTGGGCAGCTAGCCTTAAAGGCTAAGTAAGGTCTGTAGTTTGGATTCTGAGCACTATCTGGTTAACACGCAGCCAAGCTAAAGTTAAGCAGCTCTTGAAGCCTGATTGAAGGATATTATGCCGGACATGAATAAGGAGAGGAACTCACCGTGCAAGCCGGAGGCCCCGGGTACATCAGGATCTCAAGACGTAATGAATCACCAGCGTTGGAGGCTAGTTCGGGGGCTACTGAGGGAGTCCTGGATTAGGGGATTATCGGCCTACCGACCTATCCCTTGTGGGTCGGACTGTTGGGCCATGTTTCTAATATTAGGAGGCCAAATTATGAGAAGACCCCGTATCCGAACATGAAGCTTTTTGGTACCTTGGTGTGTCCTCTAAGTCAAGATGAGCAGAATCGGCATGTTTTATCCTTTCCTTGTAACCGACCTCGTGTAACCCTAGTATCCCTGGTGTCTATATAAACCAAGGGGTTTAGTCTGTAGAGGCTAGAACAACCATCATCCTACGAGTTTAGGGATTACTTCATCTGATCTCATGGTAGATTGACTCTGTAATCCTCATATACACAAGCAATATAATCAAGCAGGATATAGAGTTTTACCTCTTAGAGAGGGCCCGAACCTGGGCAAACATTGTGTCCCTAGCTTGTTCCCCATTGATCCAAGATCCACAGCTCGGGACCCTCTACCTGAGATCCGCCGGTTTTGACACCGACACCCCCGTTGTTTCACCACCTCTCCTCTTCCACCTCCCTCTCGCCATGAACTCCAACCCCAACCCTTTCCCCTGGGCATTGGATGGAGGGCCTTCTTCCTTGGGTGCTCGCTCGGTGTCCGCAAGAAGTTCGGGCACACCATGGAAGTGTTCTCAAACTTCAGCAGCATCTGTGACATGCACAAGGAGGCCGATGATGTGATGAAGAAGGCTACGCCGGACGAGCTGAAGACACTGATTTCGGACCCATGCAAGGGTGTGATGTCAGTGGACATCCTGCGTTGGGCCATGAATCAGGCAGATTCCAGCGACACTGGACAGCAGGCAAGATGAGCCAAGTACAATCAATACAAGGCGCCTCAAGACTAGTGTGTCGCCGCGTACTGGAGTAGCACGTTCGGGTCGCTGGAGGCCGACAATGACGAAGTGCAGATAGTGGCCAGGGCGCCGACGGTAGGCGACCATGAAAGACCCATCTTTCTTGACGAAGAAGACGAGGACGAAGACGATGAGAAAGAAAA
>NC_041389.1:285468741-285476048 GCF_002162155.2 Triticum dicoccoides
TCGGCGCGACTCTAGGGTCGCCGCGGCTAGACAAGAAAGTTTGTACTCCAATCCCCGCCTCCGTTGTAATCAAAAAATAACCTATGAACCCTAGTAGCCGTCGATGCAGAATCGATTGATGGCAATCCTCCACCCCCGATGTGTCCAATCCGCTCCCTAACTCTTCAATCGCGTGCTCTAATCTAATCTAACCCGAGTTGGAAGCAATGGATGTATAGAGAGGATGAGGTCTTGCCACCGTGGTCGATGTGCTCCGGTGGAGATCTTACTCCACAAAAACGACCGATTTGAGCATTCCTCTGGATGAGAGCCCAACGGTTCTTTAATGTTCGTGCTATGCAGGCCCAATGCGAGAAACCAAACGGGCCATTTCCTTCCGCGCAGCTGGCTAAGGTATATGTAGCCTACCAAACGCGTCATAAAAATCTCATGCTCACTTCTTGTGCAACAACCAAAGAGACATTTTATAAAATTCATGTACTTTGAAATCCCATTGGAATTCACAGGGCATACCGTCTACTCTCTCCGTCTCATAACTTAAATGTGTCAAAAACGCTCTTACATTATGAGCATCTTCTCTTAATGTAAGACGTTTTTTTTACTCTTTTAGAGACTGGCTGGTGGACCCCACCTGCTAATGACCTTGCAATGGAACCGAGGCCTTCGCCTCTCCTTTACAGCAGAGAGCAAGTTTTACTACATGCAAACGTTACAGAAAGGGAAACGTTCCCACCCGGTCCGCCGGCCGAAACGCTCGCGCCGGACCCACGCGGGCCTTGCGATCGCTCGATCGTGGGAATAGTAGGCCCCGTTTGAATCGCTTTTTTCACTTCCTCATTGTTTTCTCATCCCCTTTCTTCGTCTGGCCATAGAGAGAAAGAGCGAGGGCCTTTCGAACCACCAAATCTTGCCCCGTTTCGGTTGTGCCCGTCGGTGGCTCGCCGTGCCGCGCGCCCCATGATTGCAACACCACGTCATGATCGTGCCCTCGCCGTGCAAACATCTTTCCCCTTCCCCGAGGTTGTAGCTCGTCGCGGTCGCCATTATAGCCTTGATCTATTTTGGCCACAATTCTAACCAATCCCGATTGCAACACCGCGTCGCTCGTTGCCTGCACAACAGACACGCCATCCGTGATTCACAACATCCCACCCCCTATCGACCTCGTTGTGCTGGTCGGTGCACTTTGTAGCACCATGGTATCCATAAAAATGGTTTGTAGCAAATTCCATCGTTGGTTGTAGCAAAAACCGACTATGGTTGCAGCAAAACATCATCATTGCTGTCGCAGGGGTCACAGTAAGACATCAAGTTTGAAGCTTTTATCACTGTCGGTTGTAGCTTTTGTAACCGTCGTTTGAAGCTTTTTGTTGGCATCCATGGCTTTCGTCGTCTACGGTTGAAACTTTTTCCATCGACGGACGAAGCTTTTTTACTTGTTAGATGAAGCTTTTTTTGTCACCGGTTGCAACGTTTCGTGGTCGTCCATAGCTTCCGTCGTATACGGGTTAAAACTTTTTTCATTGTCGATTGAAACTATTTTTGTTACCGGTTGTATCTTTTTGGTAGCAACGACCCACGACGAACGGAGACGGTTATTTTTGCTGCAATCATAATCGGATTTTGCTACCACCACGAAGAAATTTGCTACATTCATTAATGATGGAGATGCGACCTAGGACGGCGGCGACGACATTTTTTGCTGCAGTCATTGCTGATTTTTGCTACAACCTGCGAGAATTTTGCTACATCAATTTAAATGGAGTTCATTGGCAGCCATCGTTCGTTTGACCCTGCAAGCGCGTCGACGGGTGGAAAAAAGCTTCCACCGGCATGAGAAAAAGCTTCAACCAGCATGAAAATAAGCTTCCACTGGGTGCGAGCGGCGACACTGAGTGCTGCGGCCGGAGGCATGGTGGTGCGGCGACGAGCGTGCTACGATGGCGGCGGCTAGGTGCTGCAACGATAGATACGTCGAGCGTTTTGCTACGAGTGGAGGTGAGGAACCGGCGAGGACGTGGATGCGATGGCGACCACCACTGACGAGGGCGGCGTCCTATGGAAGCGGCGGGAGTCAGCCGGCGGCAACGAGGGCGGTGGCTGGCAGCGATGGGCAGCGCGACATGGACGGCTGTCGAGTTGGCATACGTATTTAGGAATTAGGAACACATGGCTGCTCGGGCTATTTTTTAGTAGCGAAGTAATTGGAAAAGAAGGAATCGTGCGGCTGTTATAAACCTAATCATATGTGCGCGATTAGACCGGCCGAACTTTCAGCCCGCGGACCGGCGCGTATCAGTCGCCCCTACTATAGCTGGCCAAATGGGCCGGGTTTTTCGGGCCGGCCCGTGAGCACGCCGGCACGGCACGGGCTAAACGGGCCGGGCCAGGCACGCGGCACGCCCTGGGCCGTGCCTGGGCCTGGAGGCTGGGCACGCGGGCCGGCACGGCACGACCCGATTACTTTTCTTATTTTTTTTATACATTTATATATGGCCCAATATGTAAAAATAGGCTTAAAAACGCTTACTGCGTCAAACAGGCTAAAATATGCAGCCCACCGTGCTAAACGGGCCACGTGCCGGCCCGTTTACTAATTGGGTCGTGCCTGGGCCTAGGGGCGCAGCACGCGGGCCAGCACGACACGGCCCGTATAGTAATCGTGCCCTGACGGGCCGTGCCGGGCCAGGCACGATTATGATGGGCCGGGCCGTGCCGGGCCGGGCCGGCCCGTTTGGCCAGGTATAGCCCCTACCTTGGACAAGCACGGCACACGCGCGTGGGGCCCACAGATCAGCCAGCGGAGACAGTGCGCTTCACTCAGCTCAGCCTCCCACTCCCAGGGCCACAAGGGTAACTTCCGGTGCCGTGACAGCTGTATGCCTCGCGTCTTTAACACCCACTAAACCTCTTAAAAAATGTAAATTCCCACTATAGCCCTCACCAAGAATTCTCTCCGCTCCTCCACTTCACTCCCCGTTCTCCTTCGATCTCAATCCGCAAACCCTCTCCTCCTCCTTCCCCCCGCGTCGCAATCGTCTCAAATCCCGTGGCCACCGGTCTCTCCGCTCTGATTCCTCCGAGACTGATTCGCTCCAGAACCTATTCTTACTCTCTCGGGGGTAAAGAAAAAGACCAATCTTGTTTTCACAGTCCTGTCTTTGTCCCGTCGTAGCTTCCATCTCCATTGCTGCTGTGCTCGAGGTTGCTCCGTAGAGAGCTGGCCCGCCCGTGCGGGGTGGGCTCAGTAAATGCGCGTCCTTGTAGAGAATCCCAAGATTTCCCGCGCCGAATCTCGTCCTTGTCCCCCCGAATTAAGAGGTGGAGGTGGTAATTCTCGTACGCGCGCCAATCTTTGCCGCTGTCGTGGATGACGAGGGGATCCTCCTGACTCTTCTTCTCGAGCTTGCCTCCCACCCTCCTGGCTTTCTCACCACTCCTGGATTCCTGACGGAGCCGTGGCGCCCATGGATTTCCTATTATGCGTCTGCCTCCTCCAACTGATGTTCTTGAGCTGTTCTCCGGTGGCGGCGCAGCAGCCGACGCCGCCGGCGGCGAGGGCCCTGGACGCAAAATTGCAGGAGTACGCGTACCGGGCCCTCCTCCGTCCGCGCACCGGCATTGTCTACAATGCCACCGTCCCCGGCCTCGCCGGCGTCTCGGCGTCCGCGCTCCGCCTGCGCAGCGGCAGCCTCCGGAGGAAAGGTTTGTCTCAGTACTTCCAGTTCGGCCTGCCCACCGGCGTCATCGCGCAGCCGCGCGTGGAGAGGATAGTGCTCGTGTACCACAACCTGCGCAATTGGTCACAGCACTACTACCCGCCTCCGCCCGGGTACACCTACCTCTCGCCGGTGCTTGGGCTGCTGGCCTATGATGCTGCCAACCTTTCGGCAGTGGGGTTGCCGGAGCTGAACATTGTCGCGTCAGGAAGCCCGATTCTTGTACATTTCAGCAATGTCAGGGCGGCGCCGGCAGGCGGCCCGGCACCACGGTGTGTGTGGTTTGACTTGGACGGTGTGCCGCAGTTCCGGGACCAAGAGGCAAGCAACGTGTGTGCTACGTATCGCCAAGGGCACTTCTCGGTAGTGGTGAACTCCAGTGAGGTTGCTCCTGCTCCATTGCCACCAGGCGCAATTGCCCCGCCGATACCGGCTGCCGGAGGTCCTACCAAGGGGAGCTCGCAAGCTTGGAAGGTTGCCGTTGGCGTGGTTGGGGGCGCCATAGCATTGGGGCTGTTATCTTCAGTTCTTCTGTGTCTGGTGAGGCATAAAAGGGCCAAGAAGTTGGAGGTGATGGAACGGAATTCAGAGGTTGGGGAGACACTGCGCATGGCGCAGGTTGGGCGGGCGCAAGCACCTGTAGCGTTGTGGACACGAACAAAGCCGGTGATTGAGAGCGAGTATGCTGCATAGTTTGTTTTGGATTTTTTGCAGAGTTCAACCATCACTAACAATGCCGGGAGACAAGGAATCTGTCCATCAGCTGGTTGCTAATTACTGAAGTCAGGGCTCAGCTTCTGCCCTTGTAGGTTCGAGGCACTCTTTTGGTTCGTTTATTTCGAAGGTTAATTTTCGTGCGATGGCTATAATTGATGTTCATAGTTGTCATGTTCATGCCAAGGAGCCCTGTTTGTCTCCAAGCAATGGAGAAGTGAATGTATCAAGTCAGATTTGGAATTCCTCAAAAAAAATTGGGACGCTGTATTTCAGAGGAAGTAGGTTAGCGGTAAAGCTGGGTAACACTCACTGCAAACGACATGGTTTTTGTTGAAATTAATTCTAGTTTGGGATCAGTTCCATTTTAGCACTGTTTGGTTTTTCTGTTCAGACACCTGTTGAGATGATTACATGATGATGTACATGCCGTTTTGGTAATTAGGCTGATAACACAGATTTCATGGTGACTTGTTTTAAGATACAGTCTGTATGTGGTGTGAACTTCCCGCTATCTTCTCGGTACATTTCTTGTTCCGCAATCTGTTGATGATTTGGTGTTATATGACAGTCGAAGTTTACTAGTTTATCATTATCATTCCCTAAAAAAAAGGGTCGCATAATTGTTGTTTAGAAATTAGCACCAACAATGTTGTCATAGGGCTGTTGCTGGCTGAAGCTTTAGATGCCTGACGGTTTAAACAAGAGGCATTCTATTCGTGGTATAATTTAGTACGATATCGTTACACAACTCTTCACTTTTGAAACATGTACCTGGACTGATTTAGGAAAGTGTAATTCTTATGCTTTAACAATGTCATTTATCAAAGGTATGCATTCCTAGGCCCTCTTGTCGCAAAATTTCTTCGGAAGTGGGCTTGAACATCCTCCATCTTGTGAGCTGGCTTCAGTTCATAGTACTTTCTGAGCATGTGTTTCATATATACTATATACTTTGCACACGTTTATTCTTGTGTTGGAAGATTATGTAATCTCGAGGAAACCAATGATTAGCTGTTGTCATAACTTAAATCATTACTCCCTCCGTTCCAAAATAGATGACTCAACTTTGTACTAACTTTGTACTAAAGTTAGTACAAAGTTGAGCCGTCTATTTTGAAATGGAAGGAGTATGTTTTAGCTGCCAGATGTGTGTTGCCAGTTGCCAGTTTCAAAGTTGAGAGTGCACATTCTTTATAGGTGCCCTGTTTTCAGTGGATGTGTTTGCGGAAGTGTGCGGCAGAAGCAAACCGGAGTGCTGAATTGGTAGCACATGATGCATCTGCAAGCAAATGCATCGGTTTATTCTGGAACATATATAACGCATATATGGAAGCGGTTAATCTGAGGTCGAGCTCATGTGACATGTGAGCTCGGATGCACAGTAAAAAAGTGAAAACATTTTAAAAAAAAATCTGATTCTTTTGTGTAAACATTGACAAAAGTTTTGCTTGCTTGTGAAGTTTCATCAAAGTCTTTTTGTTGTAAACATTGTCAATGTTTGCTAGAAAATCTTAGTTTTTTTTTACTGTTTACCCGAGCTCATGTGAGCTCGAGCTGATATAGATTGCATGAAAAGAAAATAGACGAGTGAGTGCTACAGGAAATATGCTCCAGTGAGTGCTACAGGAAATATGCTCCTGCATCTATTAGTCAGCGTATGTGATACTATCACTTGTTTTGAAACTATGCGGGCCTATTCAAAAAGGACAAGTACTACTGGACTGGTTCGTAATACAGTATTTGAATGGAGGACTGGCTGTGGTTTGGTGCCTTCATCCTTGTACAAGATTCATTTGTCCATATTTTCTCTTCCGGACGTGGAGTTTCTATACCCAGGAGCAAATGCTCCTGGTGTGAACAGTAAAATCAAATAAATTCAAAATAATTCAAGAAATTCTAAAAAATATTGTGCAATACTTTCACAAATGTTTGTTGTCCATGAAAAATTTCAACGTAAAATCACATTGATGGAAGGCATGGTAAAAAACAAAATGGATGTTCTGAAAATGTTACTTACAAAAGCATTTTGGAGCTCCGATTTTGTTTTTTTTTTGGCACCCCTTCCACCTATGTGATTTCGCGATGAAATTTTGCATGCACAACAAACATTTGAGAAAGTATGTCACAAAATAATTTCAGAAATTTTTGAATAATTTTTCTATTTTTTTTATTTTACTGTTCATACCAGGAGCATTTGCTCCTGGGTGTAGAAAGGTATTTCCGCTTCCGTCCAGAAGTATTTCTTTCCTGTCCTTCCTCTTTTTTTTTTGGAGAAGATTCTTGTCCTTTTCGGCAGATGGAACTTCAGATTTTCTTTCAATCCCAACATGATTAGAGCCCGACAGCCCCAAGTGAGCCCATGTAGTACTTCATGGGCTGCCCCATGAAGTATGTTATCAACATGGGCTGCCCGCCTTCTGGCCCAATAAAAATCCCAAATGAGACACCCCTCTCTGTCGCCTTAAAAGAAAGGAAATCTCTCTGTCACCTTAAAAAAACCTCTCTGTTGCCCTCAGCTTTTGCCTGCAGCTTCCATCCATACGTTTGAGAAATCTGTGTATTTTTTTTTAACGGTTGGTGTGTTCATCCTGCTCTCTTACAGAAATCCGCAAGGGCACGTAAAAGTAACTCTAGCAGACCCCATATCCCGCCCCGGCCCGCAAAATAACCGTCAAATTGCGGGTCAGGGCCGGAAAATCCGCACGATCAGACCCCGCATCCCGCCCCGGCCCGCAAAATTTTTTGCGGGGCGCGGCAGATCTTCTCCCCCAATCTCTATCTTCACGGGCTGGGAGGCCGACCCGAGCTGAACCTCTATCCGGCGCGAGATTTGGCGGGAGGGACATTTTCGCGCGCCCTTTCCCGCTCCCC
>NC_041389.1:285476385-285578377 GCF_002162155.2 Triticum dicoccoides
TCCGGTTCCTCCTCCCGGCCGTTCCTTGCCGCCATGGACGACCCCATGCTGTCCCCCGTCATCGTCGAGGTCGCGCATGCTCCTTCCCCTCGGGCGGATCTCGTCGCCGGCCATGTTGCCCCCGCTGCCGTCGCCCAAGCACACACCACGCCTTCCCGCAAGCGGCAGGGCAACGTGGTCGTGCAGGGCGGGAATCCGGCTGCCCCCGCCGCGACGGCCCACGCTCCGGGCGCCAACGCCGTAGTGAAATCCCGGCCGACGGCGGAGAAGGCCGGCAAGGCCGCGGGCGTAAAGCGAAGGAAGGTTCCAGCTTCAAGGAAGCCACCTTCTTCAACCTCTCACTCCATCCCCCCGCAAGGAGGTGCTCCGGCGATGCCGTTCAACGGTGCCGCTCCCCCCGTGAGCGAGGTGTTCGACGAAATGGCCGGAAGGTATGCCTCTTCGGTCTTGGCGATTCCCTTTAATTTTTCGCCATTAGTTCGATAGCTTGTGACTTGTTATCATTCGCTATAGCGGTAGTTCGAACAATGCAACAACCGAGTTCGTGAATTTGTTGGACATGAACGCGGTTGACATTGATCAAGCCCCTTTCAAACCATTCGAATACAATGAAATGGAGGGCGGCGCGGATGATCATTGTTGTGCGGACGAATTGAAGGAGATCGAAGCGGAAGCGTCTGAGCAATCGCAAGCAAAGACTGGGAAAAGCCAAAGATCGAAGAACTACACGATCTTAGAAAATCAAGCTTTGATCCAAGCATGGAGTGCGGTGTCTCTTGATGCATGCACGGGTACTTCTCAAACCTCCAAGAGATATTGGCAAAGGCACGAAGATCAATACTTCTGCATTATGAAAAAGTATCCCAACAGGACTCCACACCCATTTCGGTCGCTTCAAGGGCGTTGGGAGAATATCAAGCCTATGTGTTGCCGTTGGGCAGCTTGCTTGGAGCAAGTACGCAATGCACCTCCAAGTGGCACCGTGGAGTCCAACTATGTGAGTTTGTTTTCCCTTTGTTCAAGTTGTGCATCATCATAATGATGGGAAATGATTGCAACACTTTGTTCATATTTTGTAGGACAAGATTGCTCAACATAGATACAAGGACATGAAAGCTTCGGAAGGCAGATTCTTCAAATTAGAGCATTGTTGGGAGTTGCTCCAAAAGTGCGAGAAGTGAAAGTTGATCGACAAAGAATCTCCATCAAAGAGAGACTCACTTATAAACATGGATGAAGATGAGGATGATGATGGCCCAAGAAATTTGCACAAGCCCAATGGCGATAAGAAGACTAAAGAGAAGATGAAGAGAGAGCAAGAAGCATCGAGCTTGAGGGAGAAGATTGATGCCATGGTGCAATCAAACGAGTTGATGTTGTTGAAGTCGTTGGAGATCAAGAAAGAGTTGGCCGAGAAGAAGGCAAAAGAGAAGCAAGGAAAATGGCAAATGCTCAAGGAAGAGGGGCTCCGCAAAGCTGCCATTGAGGAGAGAAAAGCACGCGCCACTGAAAACAAATCGATGTCATTGTTGCTCGCCGAAGAGAACAAGATCATGTCAATGAACCGCAATGACATGGACGACCTCACCAAAACATGGCATGATATGGCAAGGAGAGAGATCTTGAAGAGAAGAATGGTCGCCTCTGCCGGTCCGCGTTCCAGTTCTAGTGATGTTTTCTCTGCTCCATATGGTGGCAATGTGGATGATTTCGGTGCGGGAGTTGGAACAAGCGACGGAGGTGGATTCGGTGGCGCCGATGAACTTCAATATGGACTCCATGGCGCAGAGTGAAGATCGACCCCCAAGATGATGCCGGACATGGGCGCAAACCTCTGCATGCCCTCTTTTGCGTAATGAACTTCGCTTTTATTTGCGCGCAAACTGTTTATGTCGTTTGAATTTGAACTTGTTTGCCAAACTCTATGTCAAATGCGAGATTTGCAGTTTTTCTGTTGGTGCAGTGGTGCCTGAGCAGAACCCGCAGAAGCCGACCCGTAAAAAAAGCATATTCCGTGAATATACTTTTTTACGGATCCGTTTGGGGGGTCTGCATCTGTGCCAGCCCGCGCCGGCCCGCAAAAGTGGTTTTGTGTGAACTGTTTTGCGGGCCGGCGGGATGCGGGGTCTGCTAAAGTTGCTCTAGTTGTGGGGGCACTCACCTGTCAAACCTGCCATTCGCTTGATTTGCCTCGCGATTCATGAAGTAGATGAATCCCGTTCTAGGCACATCAAAAAAGAAAATCCCTCAAAAACCTTGAAGTTTCAATGATGAAACTTATCGTTTTTGCTTTAAAAAATGCTCAGTCTCACCAAGTTTCAGAGATATAATTTCAAGCAATATTTTTGTCGGTCGTAGATATAAAATAATTGATTTTTACCGGTCGCTCGTACTAAGTGTCAAACACTGGAACTTGCATTTTTTTTCCAGAAGTCGTTAAAATATGTTTAATATGGATCTTATTTGAAAATGCTATTCGGGAGAAACAAGAATATGAAAACAAAACTTAATTTAAAAAATTCGTTTAAAAGATATAGAACTTAAAAAATTGAAAGCCAAAATAAAAAGTTGGCACCAGATACCTGAGTGGCCCCGCACTTGCGCCGTACAATCCTCGTCCTGCTTTATTATACCACATGGCCGAGCCTCTGATAACGATCTGTATTTCAATACTCGATTGAACAGGAAGCGGATTGTCTGATCGTACGATACCCTGCCGATTCGCCACTATGCTCGTTGGGAACCTGGCCCACATGTCAGTGGGCCAATGGCACACAGCGCCACGGCAGGGGAGCCGCCTCCGATTGAACATACACTCCAAAATCGTCACGTCTGGAGCCATTCCAACCACGTTTAAGCATCATGAAACGAGACACATCAAGTTTGGGAACGATCAAGAAGGACTATTCTTGAAGTAGGAGTATAGTAGGTCCGAAAAGAAGCAACCCAGAATTTCTTGTCTCATTCTTTCTCTCTCTTTTCTGCTTGTATGTATGTGAACTGAAATCATAAGCTCACAGATTTTGGACTTGTGAGCGGCTTCTGGGCACTTGCTTAAGCCAGAAAGGGCTAGCTCCTATCCGTTCCACAGCAGAGCAGCATATGGATGCATGTGGCCCCTGGGTGGCTGGCCTTGGATCCTGAGCTACAAAACAAAAGCGCAATCTTGGTTCCCACTCCATGATCGATCTTGACCACATGCAAAGGGACAAAGATGCCCATGGTTCGATACAGCATCATCCAGTCCACACCACGCATCATGTAAAGAAGATACGTACAAGTTTGTTTGTTAATCTCAATCAGAGCATGCATGCATGCAAGAAAACTCTCGAATTAGCGACCCTACGTGATTTACCTTCAGCAGCCTTGACCCTTAGAAAAATCAAATGAAACCTCACAGGCATTGCAAATTTGAAGGTACCCTCCCACCTTCTTTAGCTCAATTAAATGAACTAAGTTTTCAGAATTCACTTCGGTTTTTTTTGCAATTTTAGTTCATTTGGTTAAACTAAACAGAGTCGGAGGGTGCCCTAAAGATTTCAAATTTGCAACCCTAGGAACTCATAAGGTCTCCTTTGATTTACAGGGTTTGCGTAGGAATTTTACAAGATTGACACCCTCTGGAATTTTCCCTTTACATGTTGTTTGATTCGCAGGATTGCATTCCTCAGGAACCAATCATATAGGAACTTCTTATTTCATTTTCACAGGAAAACAAGCATGAGGTTGGACTTAAATCCTATGTTTTGCTATCCATCGTAGGATTTCAGTGGACAGTACATCCTATTCTTGTATGTTTCCTATTCCTGCGCTTCCCAAACCCTATGAATAAAAGGAGCCCTAAGTGTATACATAGTCCATGGAACGGTGGAAACTAGGGTACGGGCATCTCCAAAGTGGACACCCATTTCTCCCTGCATGTTTGGACTGGTCAGTTCAAACATTTAACATAGATGCTCGTATTGGGTCAGATCAGTTCTAATGTACCAAATCCCCAGCCCAACCACAAATCTAGGAAGAATTACTGGAGTCTAGACATCTGGCACATCGGACTACAATAGTCCGGACCCACCCAGAAAACTTGGATGCCACATGTGACTTTCACACCTCCCTGCCCGTAGACGAGGTGTCGCACCAAGTTTACTAAGATCGAGGAAAGGTCGGGGACGAAGGCAACGTCAATGTTGCCAGCACCCGGCGTGCATACATGTGGACCAGCATGAATTGTACACCATGTCGAAGGGACTAGCAAAGGAGGCATCCACGACAATTGCGGTGCAAAACGACATGGGGGTATAGGGTGCGAATGTTGCCCACAGTTGTCGAAGAAGGCGAAATAGTCGGTTAATAAACGGTGTCAGGCGATGAGCGTACGATAAACAAATACAAATATGTGGTCGGTGAAACAAGAGATAATCTGTTTTGGAGTATGATGTTCGGCCCTCCCGCATAGTTCTAACTTATGGAGCAACTGGCTAGAGCATGAACTCAATATGGCATTGCAGACAAGAGGTGAGGAGTTCAAGACTCTGTCGACGCAATATTTAAAAAACGCGCTCTACATCCTTCCCATGTCTAAGGACTAAAAAAATTAGACTTAATGGGCATGTTGAAATATATTGCATGCCTCTCTCATCAGCTTGGAGTTTTGAACAAATTGACAGGAGCATCAATACAATAGTCTGAAGGGGCCACATCAGTTGCCTGTAAAAGCGCGACGACGGTGCTTGAAGTAGGATGAACCCAATGACATGACGAAGACGCAGACAGTGACGATCTTGTGACTAGGGAGGCGGCACAATGAATGCCAAGGTAGCTTATGTGCCTAGGATGACGATCTTGTGCCTAGTGACATGTCAATGGTACAGAAGCTACCTTGGCATAGGGAGGCGGCACAAGATCGTCATCCATATGGTGTACGCTCTGTGAGTACGTGCACATATGGAGTACGCATGGTGATTCCCTATATTTGTGATCGTCATCCGTCATATGGAGTACACTCCATACGGATACGGAGGGCACGACGGGTGTGTGTAAACATAAAGTCGACATATTGCAGCCTTTATATCTTTCATTTTATTTGATTTTATTGTCATTTTATTAAGAAAATGCACGGGCAATTTAAGCTCAAATTAGACATACAATGCATGTTTTAACACAATAAATTTATAGAAACTGTGATAAAATTATAACGGTGGACAAAATTCATCGCATTTACATATAATATGCGACTACAAATGTCATTTAGTGACATTTAAAAATAAGCAATGTCGCCCACTACCAAGACTACCTACAATACTCAATGTCTGGCACCGTCTAGTCATCGTCGTCCTCCACATAGGCATCGGCCTTGGCATCCTCCTCCATCTTGGAGGAGATATCCACCATCCAGGCATGGAGGTCAAACTCGGGAGCGCTAACCATTACTCCTCCTTGTCTGTGAGTGCATGGTCGTACCCACGGATGACTCGCGCCTCGTTGCAAACTTGGAGGGCGGTGAGCTCGAGCAAGACGTGGATTGGGTCATCGGGATCCCTGACACACCTCAAACATATCGACTTTCCCCAATAGTTTCTGCTATTATTTTTAGCCTCTAATCTGCATGATTTGAATGAAACTAATCCAGATTGGTGTTATTTCAGCAGAATTGTAATGGTGATATTTTTGTTCAGAAATAAAAGCGCTCAAAATTGGATGGGATTTTTTGAGAATTGTTTTAGAATATATGATAAATTAAACAACGACGATGGACCAGAGCACCAAGACTCCACTTGGCCTGCCGGCGCAGCCACCCCGAGGACGCGCCCCTGGCCATCGCCTTTCGATGATTCCAGTGCCCAAGAATCCTATATATGCATAAAAAGTTCACAAAAAATCACAGGCACGTTTTATGATGCGGAGTCCCGCCACCTCCTGTTCTCCCTCCAGAGATCTGAATTTGTCGGCGCTCTGGGAACCGGGGCACCCAGACTTGCCTGCCTACGGCCCACGACAGGGCTCCTTCGACAGCCTAGTACGGCCCACCTTTAAGACCATCAAGGCAAGACCCTCGCGAGGGACATGCCTTACGAGGTGGACGACACCAAGACCTCCCAAGGGAGCGGCCAACGGATATTTCTATGTAGGTACCTAGCCTCATGAGGCTCTGATGATGTAAGCCACGACGGCCGAGGCAGGCGGGCGCCAGCGGGCACAAAAGAGGCAGTTTCCTCTTTGGTGCTAAGGAGGCAAGAACAGACGTGGGTTCCCAAGGAATCTGGCAAAGGTTTCCATTCTGGTGCAACAAGATCAAGACCGTCAGCACGGCAGGACGGATGTCATCGCCGAGCCCACCGTTGCGTCATGACCAGGAGCTTTGCAGGCGAAGACCACCTTTCGTCAGGATAAGATGTACTACTTGTCCTCTTTCAAATTGGCCACTGTGGGATCCCTTCCCGCCTACAATTCGTGGGAAGAGGACCGAGGCCACAATAAATATAGGTTAGCCACCACCGTAGAAGGGATAGGCTCATTGCCACCCTGCTCGACTCATTCTCTCCCTCGAGCCCTCGCGAGGCAGCTCAGCCACTGTACTAGTTCATCTTCCATCCTTCTCGTGAGGCCAATCCACCACAAAGCAGGAGTAGGGTATTACACCGCAAGGTGGCCCGAACCTGGGCAAATCGGGCTAGACTGTGGGGCGACGAGTTGATAGGCTTGAGGGGTTGAGTTCTTCGCTCACGCCCCAGAGTTCCAACCTTTCTTGGGTCCGCAAAGCCCTAAATCCGACATTTGGTGTGCCGGGTAGGGGCGTGTCGAAGCTCGACCTCTTAATCAACCGCGCTTCGCTCGTGATTCACGGTTCCTATGGCAGGCGACATCCCGCCCGCTGGCCGCTGGGCGCTTACGGAGGTGCTACACGCCTTCGGGTCTTTACCCCCAGCCTACGGCGGGTGTGGTGGCCGGAGAAGTTCAAGCCGGCGCTGCCCCCGCGCAACGTCGGCGCGGCGGATCCCGAGGAGTTCCTCCGGCTATACGCGCAGGCCGTCTGGGTGGCGGGTGGCAGTGACAAGGTCATGGTGAACTGGCTTCCTATGGCCCTCACAGATGCACCGCGCTCCTGGCTGCTCAGCCTGCCCGAGTCCTCGGTGACCTCCTCGGAGGAGCTGCGCGCCCTGTTCCTCACGCGCTTTGCGGCACCAGCGCCCCACGTGGTTGCATCCATCCTCGGCGGGTCGCAAGCGCCATCCTCAGGCCGTGCTACCTCTTGAGCACTGCATTGGATTTCCCCGAAGAGGAGAGGATGATGCAGTAAAGTAGCATAAGTATTTCCCTCAGTTTTTGAGAACCAAGGTATCAATCCAGTAGGAGACCACGCACAAGTCCCTCGTACCTACACAAAACGATAGCAACTCGCAACCAACGCTTAGGGGTTGTCAATCCCTTCACGGTCACTTACGAGAGTGAGATCTGATAGAGATAATATTTTTGGTATTTTTGATAGATAGATGCAAAGTAAAAAGTAAAAGCAAAGTAAAAACAAAGCAAGTAAATAGAGTGATATAGATTGATATGATGAGAATAGACTCGGGGGCCATAGGTTTCACTAGTGGCTTCTCTCAAGAGCATAAGTATTCTACGGTGGGTGAACAAATTACTGTTGAGCAATTGACAGAATTGAGCATAGTTATGAGTATATCTAGGCAATGATCATGTATATAGGCATCACGTCCAAAACAAGTAGATCGAAACGATTCTGCATCTACTACTATTACTCCACTCATCGACCGCTATCCAGCATGCATCTAGAGTATTAAGTAAAAACAGAGTAACGCCGTAAGCAAGATGACATGATGTAGAGGGATAAATTCATGCAATATGATAAAAAAACCCATCTTGTTATCCTCGATGGCAACAATACAATACGTGCCTTGCAACTCTTTCTGTCACTGAGTAAGGACACCGCAAGATTGAACCCAAAGCTAAGCACTTCTCTCATTGCAAGAACTACCAATCTAGTTGGCCAAACCAAAAAGATAATTCGAAGAGACTTGCAAAGATAACTCAATCATACATAAAAGAATTCAGAGAAGAATCAAATATTTTCCATAGATAATACTGGATCATAAACCCACAATTCATCGGTCTCAACAAACACACCGCAAAAAGAAGATTACATCGAATAGATCTCCACGAGAGAGGGGGAGAACATTGTATTGAGATCCAAAAAGAGAGAAGAAGCCATCTAGCTACTAGCTATGGACCCGAAGGTCTGAAGTAAACTACTCACACTTCATCGGAGGGGCTATGGTGATGATGTAGAAGCCCTCCGTGGTGGATGCCCCCTCCGACGGAGCTCCAGAACAGGCCCCAAGATGGGATCTCGTGGATACAGAAGGTTGCGGCGGTGGAATTAGGTTTTTGGCTCCTGTTCTGATTGTTCGGGGATACGTAGGTATATATAGGAGGAAGGAATACGTCGGTGGAGCTCCGAGGGGCCCACGAGGTAGGGGGCGCGCCCAGGGGGGCACGCCCTCCACCCTCGTGACCTCCTCGGGCACTGCTTGGAGTAGGGTCCAAGTCTCCTGGGTCACGTTCGGTTGGAAAATCACGATCCCGAAGGTTTCATTCCGTTTGGACTCCGTTTGATATTCTGTTTCTTCGAAATACTGAAAAAGGCAAAAAACAGCAATTCTGGGCTGGGCCTCCGGTTAATAGGTTAGTCCCAAAAGTAATATAAAAGTGGAAAATAAAGCCCAATATAGTCCAAAACAGTAGATAAAGTAGCATGGAGCAATAAAAAAATATAGATACGTTGGAGACGTATCAAGCATCCCCAAGCTTAATTCCTGCTCGTCCTCGAGTAGGTAAATGATAAAAAAAGTATTTTTGATGCGGAGTGATACTTAGGCATAATTTCGATGTAAATCTTCTTAATTGTGATATGAATATTCAGATCAGAAAGATTCAAGAAAAAAGTTCATATTGACACAAAAATAATAATACTTCAAGCATACTAATCAAAGCAATCATGTCTTCTCAAAATAACATGGCAAAAGAAAGTTCATCCCTACAAAATCATATAGTTAGGCTATGCTTCATTTTCGTCACACAAAGATGTTCCCAACTTCTATACCCCCGATGACAAGCCAAGCAATTGTTTCATACTTAAATAATCTCAAACTTTTTCAATCTTCACGCAATACATGAGCGTGAGCCATGGATATAGCACTATGGGTGGAATAGAATATGATGATGGGAATTGTGTGGAGAAGACAAAAAAGGAGAAAGTCTCGCGTCAACTAGGCGTATCAACGGGTATGGAGATGCCTATCGATGTGAGTGAGTAGGGATTGCCATGCAACGGATGCACTAGAGATATGTATGCCCAACAAAAGAAAACTAGTGGGTGTGCATCCAACTCGCTTGCTCACGAAGACCTAGGGCATTTGAGGAAGCCCATCTATAATGAAAAATTCCCACTAGTATGAAAAAGACAACTTATGAGACTCACTACACGAGGAACAAGGTGCTACTTTGAAGCACAATATATGAGACTCACTACATGAAGAACAAGGTGCTACTTTGAAGCACAAGTGTGGAAAAAGAGATAGTAGCATTGCCCCCCCTTTTTTGGGCCTTTCCTTTTTTTCTTTTTGGCCTTTCTCTTTTTTTTGGGCAATGCTCTAATAATGATGATCATCACACTTCTATCGATTACAATACAAGGATTATAACTCGAAACTTAGAACAAGATATGACTCTATATGAATGCCTCCGGCGGTGTACCGGGATGGTGCAATGAATCAAGAGTGACATGTATGGAAAATAATGCATGGTGGCTTTGCCACAAATACGATGTCAACTACAAGATCATGCAATGGCAATATGACAAAAGTAATGCATGTCATGATGATGGTGGTGGAAGTTGCATGGCAATATATCTTGGAATGGCTATGGAAATGCCATGATAGATAGGTATGGTGGCTGTTTTGAGAAAGATATAAGGAGGTTTATGTGTGATAGAGAGTATCGTATCACGGGGTTTGGATGCACTGGCGAAATTTGCGCCAACTCTCAAGGTGAGAAAGGGCAATGCACGGTACCGAAGAGGCTAGCAAAGGTGGAAAGGTGGGAGTGCGTATAATCCATGGACTCAACATTAGTCAAAAGAACTCATATACTTATTGCAAAAATTTAGAAGTCATCAAAAATTCAAGTACTACGCGCATGCTCCTAGGGGGATAGATTGGTAGGAAAAGACCATCGCTCGTCCCCGACCGCCACTCATAAGGATGCACAAGCCAGGTATACTTCATGTTTCAAATTTGTTACACAACTTTAACCATACGTGCATGCTATGGGACTTGCAAACTTCAACACAAGTATTCATCAAATTCATAATCACCCAACTAGCACGACTTTGATATTATCACCTCCATATCTCAAAACAATTATCAAGCATCAAACTTATCTTAGTATTCAATTCACTCAAAAGAGAGTTTCACATATCTTGAACACCAAGTATATTAACATTAAGCAAATTACCATGCTATTAATGACTCTCAAAATAATCTAAGTGAAGCATGAGAGATCAAATAGTTTCTTTAAAACAAATACACCACCGTGCTCTAAAAGATCTAAGTGAAGTACTATAGCAAAAATTATCACGCTCAAAAGATATAAGTGAAGCACTATGAGCAAAACTATCAAGCTCAAAAGATATAAGTGAAGCACATAGAATATTCTAACAAATTCTAATTCATGTGTGGCTCTCTCAAAAGATGTGTACAGCAAGGATGATTGTGGTAGACTAACAAGCAAAGACACAAATAATACAAGACACTCCAAGCAAAACACATATCATGTTGGTGAATAAAAATATAGCTCCAAGTAAATTACCGATGGAAGTGGACGAAAGAGGGGATGCCTTCCGGGGCATCCCCAAGCTTTGACTTTTTGGTGTCCTTGGATTATCTTGGGGGTTCCATGGGCATCCCCAAGATTAGTCTCTTGCCACTCCTTGTTCCATAATCCATCAAAAGAATTCACCCAAAACTTGAAAACTTCACAACACAAAACTCAACAGAAATCTCGTGAGCTCCGTTAGAGAAAGAAAACAAAAGACTACTTCAAGGTACTTTAATGAACTCATTCTTTATTTATATTGATGTTAAACCTACTGTATTCCAACTTTTCTATGGTTTATAAACTAATTTACTAGGCATAGATTCATCAAAATAAGCAAACAACACACGAAAAACAGAATCTGTCAAAAACAGAACAGTCTGTAGCAATCTGTAACTAACGCAAACATCTGGAACTCTAAAAATTCTACCAAAATAGGAAGTCGTGGACAATTTGTTTATTGATCAGCAGCAAAAAGAATGAACGCAAAAGCACGTTCCTGTGATTTATCATAACTAAATTCGTGCGCGCAAAGTTTCTGTTTTTCAACAGAATCAAATCAACTATCATCGTAGGTTATCCTATAGGTCCTACTTGGCACAAACACTAATTAAAACATAAAACCACATCCAAACATAAGGTATATGGATTATTTATTCCTAAACATAAGCAAAAAAAAAACACAAAATAAAATTGGGTTGCCTCCCAACAAGCGCTATCGTTTAACGCCCCTAGCTAGGCATAAAAGTAAGGATAGATCTAGGTATTGCCATCTTTGGTAGGTAATCCATAAGTGGCTCTCATGATAGATTCATAAGGTAATTTTATTTTCTTTCTAGGGAAGTGTTTCATACCCTTTTTTAAGGGAAATTAGAATCTAATATTCCCTTCCTTCATATCAATAATTGCACCAATCGTTCTAAGGAAAGGTCTACCAAGAATAATAGGACATGAATGATTGCAATCTATATCAAGAACGATAAAATCTACGGGCACATAATTCCTATTTGCAACAATAAGAACATCATTAATTCTTCCCATAGGCTTTTTAATAGTGGAATCCGCAAGATGCAAGTTTAGAGAGCAATCATCAAAATCACAGAAATCTAGCAAATCACATAAAGTTTTGGGGATAGTAGAGACACTAGCACCCAAATCACACAAAGCATGAAACTCAAAATCTTTAATTTTAATTTTAGTAGTAGGTTCTCACTCATCATAGAGTTTTCTAGGGATAGAAACTTTCAACTCAAGTTTTTCTTCATAAGATTGCATCAAGGCATCAACAATATGTTCGGTAAATGCCTTATTTTGATTATAAGCATGAGGAGATTCTAGCAAGGATTGCAACAAGGAAATACAACCAATCAAAGAGCAATTTTCATAATTAAATTCCTTGAGATCCAAAATAGTGGGTTTAGCAACATCACGGTTTTTATTTATTTCAATCCCACTTTCATCAATTTCATCATCAAGATCTAGAAACTCTGAATTCTTAAAACGCCTTCTAGGTAAAGGAAGACAATCTTCAGATTCATCAAGATTCATATTGCAAAACAAAGATTTAATGAGGGACACATCAATAACTTTTAGATCTTCATCTTGATTTTCATAGGGATTCGGTTTAGCGGCCATCTATTGACTAAGGTAGCTTGCATATCCGAAATTTCAGCGGTCATCTTTTCAAGACGAGCAATTTGGGCCCTTATACCATCAAATTCCTTAGACATATCATCGAGTTCTTTATTCATAAAGCTCATAAAACTTTTTTGTTCCTTAAGTTCGTTTCTAAAGAAATTATTATGCTCGAATTGCAAAACCATAAATTTTCTAACATTGCTTTCGATCTCCTCTAGCCTTTTAAGGTGAAGGTCACCAAATCTAGGTAGAGCCATCGCAACAAATAGGCAAACTAACACACGGGCAAGCAGAAAGGCAACGAGAAAGAGGCAAAGGAGAGGAGGAGATTGGGAAAGAGAGGGCAAATAAAACGGCAAGGGTGAAGTGGGGGAGAGGAAAACGAGAGGCAAATGGCAAATAACGTAATGTGAGAGATAGGGATTGCGGTGGGTACTTGGTATAGTTGACTTGCTTGCGTGAGCCTCCCCGGAAACGGCGCCAGAAATTCTTCTTGCTACCTCTTGAGCACTGCGTTGGATTTCCCCGAAGAGGAGAGGATGATGCAGTAAAGTAGCGTAAGTATTTCCCTCAGTTTTTGAGAACCAAGGTATCAATCCAGTAGGAGACCACGCACAAGTCCCTCGTACCTACACAAAACGATAGCAACTCGCAACCAACGCTTAGGGGTTGTCAATCCCTTCACGGTCACTTACGAGAGTGAGATCTGATAGAGATAATATTTTTGGTATTTTTGATAGATAGATGCAAAGTAAAAAGTAAAAGCAAAGTAAAAACAAAGCAAGTAAATAAAGTGATATAGATTGATATGATGAGAATAGACCCAGGGGCCATAGGTTTCACTAGTGGCTTCTCTCAAGAGCATAAGTATTCTACGGTGGGTGAACAAATTACTGTTGAGCAATTGACAGAATTGAGCATAGTTATGAGTATATCTAGGCAATGATCATGTATATAGTCATCACGTCCAAAACAAGTAGATCAAAACGATTCTGCATCTACTACTATTACTCCATTCATCGACCGCTATCCAGCATGCATCTAGAGTGTTAAGTAAAAACAGAGTAATGCCGTAAGCAAGATGACATGATGTAGAGGGATAAATTCATGCAATATGATAAAAAAAAACATCGTTTTATCCTCGATGGCAACAATACAATACGTGCCTTGCAACTCTTTCTGTCACTGAGTAAGAACACCGCAAGATTGAACTCAAAGCTAAGCACTTCTCCCATTGCAAGAACTACCAATCTAGTTGGCCAAACCAAAAAGATAATTCGAAGAGACTTGCAAAGATAACTCAATCATACATAAAAGAAATTCAGAGAAGAATCAAATATTTTCCATAGATAATACTGGATCATAAACCCACAATTCATCGGTCTCAACAAACACACCGCAAAAAGAAGATTACATCGAATAGATCTCCACAAGAGAGGGGGAGAACATTGTATTGAGATCCAAAAAGAGAGAAGAAACCATCTAGCTACTAGCTATGGACCCGAAGGTCTGAAGTAAACTACTCACACTTCATCGGAGGGGCTATGGTGATGATGTAGAAGCCCTCCGTGGTGGATGCCCCCTCCGGCGGAGCTCCGGAACAGGCCCCAAGATGGGATCTCGTGGATACAAAAGGTTGCGGCGGTGGAATTAGGTTTTTGGCTCCTGTTCTGATCGTTCGGGGATACGTAGGTATATATAGGAGGAAGGAGTACGTCGATGGAGCTCCGAGGGGCCCATGAGGTAGGGGGCGCGCCCTTCCCCCTCGTGACCTCCTCGAGCACTGCTTGGAGTAGGGTCCAAGTCTCCTGGGTCACGTTCGGTTGGAAAATCACGATCCCGAAGGTTTCATTCCGTTTGGACTCCGTTTGATATTCTGTTTCTTCGAAATACTGAAAAAGGCAAAAAACAGCAATTCTGGGCTGGGTCTCCGGTTAATAGATTAGTCCCAAAAGTAATATAAAACTGGAAAATAAAGCCCAATATAGTCCAAAACTGTAGATAAAGTAGCATGGAGCAATCAAAAATTATAGATACGTTGGAGACGTATCAGGCCGCCATGTCAAGCAATTCCTCCGTCAGCTGGGAGCCGCTCGCCGGCACCAGGGGGCTCCTCCAAGCCGCGCAGTACCTGAGACCGACATCACCTTCGACTCCAGGGATCACCCCAAGACCGTCCAGCGCCGATGCACTACCCATGTTGTGTGCACCCACCATCAGCAATGTCGCGGTCACCAGAATCCTCATAGATGGCAGAGCCGGCCTCAACGTCCTCTCCGTGGAAGCCTTCGACCTGCTTCAAGTGCCTTACGACCAGCCCGCGCCTGCCAGGCCTTTCTCGGGGGTGGTTGGCGGCTCCACTGCCCCCTTGGGGCATATACGCCTCCCAGTGACCTTAGGCACGCGCTACAACTATCACACCGAGCTCATCGACTTCGACGTCGGCCACATCGGCCTCCCGTACAACGCCATCCTTGGGTATCCGGCTCTGGCCAAGTTCATGGCAGGGACACACCCCGGCTACAATGTCGTGAAGATGTCTGGGAGCAGCGGCATCATCACCATGGTGGGGGACATCAGGGATGCACTCCTGGCCCTCAAGCTCGCCTACAAGGCCGCGGCGGCCTTGCGGCCAGGCGATGGGGACGCTCCAGAGACCCTAGAGGCCGCGCCCGCAAAGAAAAGGCAGTTGTTCTCCCAAGACCGAGCCGAGATGAAGCAGGTGGCCGTCGACGATGGAGGTTCAGGCCCCACCTTCACCATAGGTGCTGGCCTTCCTCTGGAGCAGGAAGAGGCCTTCGTCGGTTTCCTCCGCGCAAACAAGGATGTGTTTGCATGGGAGGCAACAAACTTGGTTGGCGTTCCGCGGGATGTCATCGAGCACCACTTAATGGTGTGCCCCAGTGCATGCTCGGTGAAGCAGAAGGCGAGGCGGCAGACCCTGGAGAAGCAGTCGTTCATTGTTCAGGAGGTCCGCAAGCTGTAGGAAGCCAGTGTAATTTGGGAAGTGCGGCACCCGGATTGGCTGGCTAACCCGGTCACCGTCCCCAAGAAGGGCGGCAAGGAGCGCATGTGCGGTGACTTCATGAGCCTCAACAAAGGCCTGTCCTCAGGACCCGTTCCCTCTTTCGCGCATCAATTAGATCGTGGATTCCACCGTCGAGTGCGACTTGATGTGCTTCCTGGACACCTTCTCGGGCTACCACCAAATCAAGATGACAGTGCAGGATGTCGAGAAGACGGCCTTCCTCTCCCCGTGCGAGGTGTACTGCTACACCTGCATGCCCTTCTTCGAGTGGACTTCGGAGGCCGAGGAGGCCTTTCAAGACCTCAAGAGGTACCTCACGATTCCGCCGGTGATGGTGGCGCCCCGTCCTCTTGAGCCCCTGGTGCTCTACCTGGCCGCCACGCCCCACTCGGCTAGCGCAACGCTCGTGGCACTTAGGAAGGAGCGCGCAGGTACGGGCACGCGACGTAGCGCCCCGTGTACAGCCATGCCATCGCCACCTCAGGATGGTGCCCCATATCCGCCCCATATTTGGGCTGGATATGAGGGGTGTCGGTCAGCCCAGGCGTTTGAGGCCTGTTTGAGGGGCCCGTCTGGCTCGAAAAATCGTTACCGGTCGGTGACTGGGTGACCCGCCCGGGCGTATGAGGCGGGTTTGGGGTACCCTGCTGTAGATACCCCAAGCCTTTCCTAAAGTTAAGGCGGGAAATATATTACAAATACTGTTGTACCAAATACAAATGTATATGGTTGTAGACTTGTAGTATGCTCTTAGGCCAACTCTAGCGCGCGACCTCATCCTATCCGGTGCGTCCGTTTGGGGCAAACGGACAAACCAGACGGCCCAGCGCGCGGGCGCAAATGGACTTTTGTCCATTTTTTGTCTGCTTTCGACCCATCCCCGGCCCAAATTTGCGCCGCTTTTGAGGTGAAACCGACAGCGCGCGGATAAGCGGGACGCGCGCGCATGTCCTCCCCTGGCCCGCCTATCGGTGGCACAAAGCAAAACCCCCGCGCCCCATTTGGCGCCAGTTCCCCTCAAACCCTCCCACATCCCGCCCCCACTCTCCCCCGTCCATGCCCGACGCCCCATCGAATTTCGGCGGCCTAGCCGTCGACCCGCCCGGAAAGGTGAAGAAGAAGGTGGCCAAGGGTCCAAGGAAGCTACGATCGGAATGCACGCCAGAGGAGCTCGCCAAGATGGACGCGGAATCGGCGAAGAGGAGGAACCGGAGGGCGGCCGTCAAGGGCAAGACCGTCGCGGCCAAGTTCGACGCCGAGCATGATGCGGTGGAGGCCGCGCGGCAAGGCCAAGGTCGACGAGAAGGAGGCCATCTTCAACCAAGCGCATGCCCTCCTAATGCTTGGCCTTTGCCGTCCGGCAGGTTTCTCTGGTGCGGCCGTCGGCCCGGTGAGCACAGGCTCGTCGGTCGCCAGGCCTCAGCACTGCTCGTCGCCAATGTCGCGAACCACGCCTATGTCGCCCGGCTTTCCCCTGCCAAGGCACGATGGCTAGACCCGTTTTTCGGGCTCGCCAGATGTTGGCGTGATCGCGCCGTCCACCCCGCGCCCCTCGGCCGTCATCGACGTCAACGTCACGCCGGGGTCCAGCAGCGGCGGCCGGCCATCCGTCGAGATGCAAAGAAAGCAAGCACGACCACCGTTTACGGGCACCATGCAGCCGCCCCGCGTCCTGTTCGACGAAATGGCAACACCAAGGCCAACGGTCGACGACCCCTTCTACAACCAGTTCATGGAGAATGTGATCTACGAGGGTGGGCATGGCGGTGCCTACGATCCCGACGAGACCCAAAGTCAGGATGGCCGCGCCCAGTACGTTGCGGATGAAGAGGCCCACGAACATGCTGACTACGGCCATGGTGACTCGTGGCATGAAGACGATGACATCTATTGCGAAGGTGATGGTGATGAAGAAGATGGCATTGATATTGATATCGGGGCGAGCCATTGTTCATCGACGAGCTCACCCAAAGAGCAGAAGCACAAAAGAGGAAGAAGAGCACTTGCACGGGTTCATATTCACAAGACGATGACAAGTTGATTTGCCAATGTTGGATGGAGATTAGCCAAGATCCGAGGACCGGCGCACAAGAAAAGGGCCTTGTTTTTTGGACGAGAGTCCACAAAACATTTTACGAAATAAGGATGTTTGAGCCCTACCGAATTACGAGCAACCGTGGCATCACCTTGATTCAAAAGAGGTGGTTGTTCATCCAACAAGAGTGCAACAAGTATTGTGCCACACTTGAGAGCGTTGAAGCACGACCCATGAGTGGTCTCGGCATTTGGGACTTGGTATGCTCTCCTCATCCTACTTCTTTCGTTGCTACAGCCATGAGACTTCGGCCTTGTATATGTTTGCATGTTCAATTGTTGTTGATCATGTGGTGTAGGCATTTCAATCTTTGGAAGCATTTAAGGCTCGGCACAATGACAAGCCATTCACTCTTGCGCGTTGTTGGATGCTCATCAACAATTTCCCAAAGTTCAAAGATCAATATCGTGAACTTCAAAGGAAGAGAGGCAAGAAGGCGGCCGCGTTTGCCGGAGGTGGAGATGATGAGGCGTTGAAGAGGCTGAGGGGCAAGACCAACTCCAAGGTGGACGACATACGTGATGCGTCATCCATGGCCTTGCATGAGACTTTTCACGACATGATGTCTCAAAAGGATGTGAGGGACGAGAAAAAGAGACAAAGCAAGGACGAGCAAATGAAGCAATACCTAGAGTTTCAAAGGAAGAAGCTTGAGATGGAGGAGGCGACCAAGAAGAGGAAGATCGACATGGAGGAGGCGTCCCGGCAAAGGCAGCTCGACATCGAGGCCGCCAACGTCACGGCCAGGCAGAGGCAGCTCGACATCAAGGCCACCAACGCCGCAACCAAAGCAAAGGAGGTGGCCCTAGCGATCATGAGTGTGGACTTGAGCAAGATGAGGGAGAAGACGAGGAGCTGGTTCGAGGCCAGACAAAAGGAGATATTCGACGTCGGCGGCCTGAACTAGGTCGTCTGTTCGGCCATGGTTGTTCTTTTGGAGGCTGGCATGGGTGCCGGCCGCTGGGCCGATGGTTGTGTGCCGGTGAGAAACCTATTCATTTTGAGGGCTGACTATGTTGCCAGCCGATGGCTTTGTTGCTGACGACAAAACTATTCATTTTGAAGGCTGTCTCTGTTGCCAGCCGCTGGCTGTGTTGCCGGCAAGGACTTGTAGGGTGGGCGTTGACTGTGTTGCCGACGAGGACGTGTAGTGACCGCTAGCTGTGTTGCCAGCAAGGACGTGTAGTGGCCGCTGGCTGTGTTGCCGACGTGAACCGGGGCTGCTGGTCTGGACTTGGGCGTGCTTTCAAATATTGGCCTTTTAAAAATGATGCGAACAGGATGGGGCCAAAGGATGCGTCCGCGCGTTGGACGCACAGCCGCCGCATCTCAGGATAAACCCGGACACGACCTCATTGTCCTACCCAAACGGACAAAATTCGGGTAAAACGAACGTCTGTTTAGAGTTGTGCGCTGAAGTTGGCCTTAACAGTGTTGATGAACATTTGAGTGTGTCTTTTTAACGATGCACGTTGAAGATGCCATGGAGTCAATCACGAGGAAGGGGGAAGCAAGCACTAGAGGCTGCTGGAGCTGGGCAGGTCAGTGGCTGCTGCCATGATGGTTCTCTCCTCTCCTTTGGTCCCGTCTCTCTCCTTTTTATGGAGCTCCGCGCCCCGTCGTGTCACCGTGTCGCTCTCCCTCCCCTCTCCCACATTTTATTCCCATCCAGCCATCCATCCACTGACTCACGGGTCACGGCCTCCAGTAGCAACGATTATTACGTTCTACGGCGTGCTCTGCTCAAGCTCAGCTCGGCTTCTTCTCCTTGCCGCCGAGAGGTTTTATTTTCATCTCTAAAGCATGAGCATAACCATTCCTCCGTTTTCACAAAGAAGAAACAGCTTGTTATTGAACCCCGTGACCATACTGTAACAGAAACGCATCGTTTTCGAACAGAAAGGAGAGAAGAAGAAAGGAAAGCATCTCGCCAGCAAAAACAGCCTAAACCTTTGTTGCCATTTCTCGATGCGTGCCCCTTTGTTGTTCTCTCTCTTTCGTCCATGGGAAAGCAGAGACTCATCAGCACAAAGCCTCGAATAACCCATTGCACGTCGACGCCACTGATTGCATCATAATGCCGCGGATATTCGTGGAGATGGACAACGTTCTGCTTGCACGAACACAAGACCCTTGCGTGCATTGCACATACATCAGATCGGCCCAGCCCAGCAAAGCTCTCAGAGCTAGCTTCAGGGAAGGGGGTAGCAATGGAGTGTGAGCGGCAGTGCTCTTGTGGCTTTCTCGTGGGTGGACCAAACTCCGAGGCAGCTAGCTCTTTCTCCTCTCTGCTAAAGTAAAGTGGTGTCCATTGTGGTGTGGGTGGACAAGACAGGCAGCAGCAGCAGCCGCCCGAGCAAGCAAGGAGCATCACAATCATTCCAGCACCGACAGCCTTCCACCCGACTCCACTCTCACAACTATTCTATACTACTACAGCTGCTATGTTTTGCATTTTGCGTCGATTTCCTGTCTGTTACGAATGACTGAGCCAATACCACAGATTGCAACCCGTCGTCGCATTATACTTTCCCTGTAAAGAAATATAAAAGCATTTAGATCACGAAAGGAGTACAGTATTATTTACGATGCAAGGTATTTTTGTTTATTAGGATAACCCAGAAATTAAATTTTCTGGCCGAAGTAAAAGGAACCGCAGCAATCTGTTTCAAGGAATACCCAAACATGGCAACATGGCTAGACCCATAAGCATGGCCGCACAGGATCAAGTCTCTCTTGGGCACCTACCCATAGGCTGACAGTAGACCAGCCTTTGTCCCCTAGTCACCCAACTATTCATCTCTCATCAGTGTCACTTTCTCAGCCAATCCCCTGAACCAGCACACAATACCAAATACCCTGTCATCTACCCCTCCGTTCGAAATTATTTGTCGTGGAGGTGGATGTATCTAGACGTATTTTAGTTCTAAATACATCTATTTCTGAGACAAGTAATTCCGAACGGTGGAAGTAGCAGCTCCTTCCTTGCTCTTCCACATTTTTGTCTTGTCACATCTTTCTTGAGTTGCACCCTCATACAAAACAATATTCAGACTATAGCATCCTTCTTCGAATGTACTTCTCCGTTTCAAAAATAAGTATCGCTGATTTAGTTCAACGTTATATCAGATTAACGACACTTATTTTAGGACGGAGGGAGTAATAAATACTCTGAATTTCAGACTAACCTATTTTTTCTTCTTTTTTGTAGCCACCCTTTTTGTGTTTCTTTGTACGCAAGAGAAAAAGAGAAGAAGGGCGTGTGAGTAAATAGCACGAAAGGGCAACGCGGAAAACGAAAAGGGAGCAATCAAACCAAGAAACCGGAATGTTTGTCATTGAATATCTCTCCCTCACGCCGACGACCAGCCGTTATTCCTTACTCTCGTCCTTTCCTCCTCCTCCTCCCGCTCCTCGCTCTCCGTGTGGGAGCTGTGGCGTCTCCTCCATTGCTCATCATTCCGAGCTTTGAGTTCTTTTTTTCTTCTTCTCCCCGAGAAGCAGAGTAGGTAGGTAGGTAGGTGGCAGTAGCATCCGTTTGGCAAGGAGGAGGAGGTCGGGCAATGGGGTTGGCCAGCGACAGCGCCGGGTTCCCCTTCTCCGCCAAGCTCTCCGCCGCCAACTCGCCGCGCTTCTGCAACCCCATGAGCAGGAGGTGAGTCCTCGCCTCCCATCTCTTCATCGTCGGTTTCTTTTCACCCCTTCTCCCAGGTGGGCTTTGCCGCGGTTCATTTTCTAGCAGCAAATGCGCGTGTGATTGTCTGGGAATCTTTTTTGGGGCCTCAGAAACTCAGGATCCTTACCAGTTTAGATCATTTGGAGCTAATTTCATGGGTTTCAGGCCAAGGGAAAAGAATGGCATCTGAACTTCTGAAGCTCCAGTGTCCAACTCAAGAAAACAGTGGAAATGTTACCCTGAAAATGTTCTTCCCGTAGCTCCCTCAAAGGGTTACTGTCAGATGGTCCTGGGTACAACAAAATGGCTGCACATTTATTATTTTAGATCGTCCCATGATTTGCATAGATTCAGTTCTCCTTTAAAAGCTACTACTAGGACACTTCCTTTGTTATACTCCTCAGCTTCTGAATAAATTCATCTGAAAAGATCCGTGTGTGGCAAACTTGATGCACTAGCAGCATTAGTTCAACATGATCTGTTTATGTTAGTCTTAGTTTTTCTTTTCTGTTAGCCTGAAAAGTTTTTCATCACTTGGTCATTCTGAACCCATAATCTGAATATGTGTTGGCGAACTGAAGGAATATGCACTACAGTAGTATTTGCTAGATGCAAAAGTGACTTGTGCCACATTGTTCGGTTCCGAGGTAAAAAAAAAGGGGTTGTAGTTCCAAGCATTATATGCCCCAATAACAGTAGAGCGAACTAGTGTCAAAAGAATTATGCTTGGCTTGATCTTCACTTCACATGTTGCACATTAAAATGAAATTCTTGGGTGTTTTAATTCCCTACCGTTGCTTGTTGTGCAGGATATTTTCAGATGTTGCTGGCGATATAACGGTATCGGTGGATGGCCAATCTTTCCTACTGCACAAGGTGCCCCTCATCTTTACCTCTTCTGAAGTTTTTGTGGCCATCATTCTTCTTCACCTCTTCTGAAGTTTTTGTGGCCATCATTCTTCTTCACCTCTGTATTGGAGTGTGTATTTCCCTCTTGGCCTTTTGAGTAGAAAAAAAAAACTCTGTTGTGTTTTTCATTTGAAGCTTAGCTTCAGTTATCATGGCTAAAAGGTGTAAAGAAATAAGAACATAATGTGGGAGAAACAACTAATGGGTTCGCGTTGCGCATGTGGGGAGAGGGTGGTAACAAGCAAACAAATTGTGATTGGTACTTTTCTTTTCTGATGCCTATTGTTTGATCATATCTACTTACTTTGCAGTTCCCTTTAGTCTCTTGGTGCGGAAGAATAAGACGAATGGTAGCCGACGCCAAGGATCCAGATCTCTCAAAGCTTGAGCTTGTAAATGTACCAGGGGGAGCTACAGCATTCGAACTCGCTGCCAAGTTCTGTTATGGGAGTAACTTTGAAATAACCACTGCCAATGTAGCTCATCTACGGTGCATTGCAGAATATTTGGAAATGACAGATGACTATCAAGATGAGAACCTCATTGTTCGAACAGAGATGTACCTGAATGACCTTGTGGTCAAGAACCTTGAGAAATCACTACAAGTTTTATGCGCGTGTGAAGGCTTGGATCCTATGGTGGAGGAAATCGGATTTGTCGATAGGTGTGTCGATGCAATTGCGATGAACGCAAGCAAGGAGCAGCTGGTTTCAGGTTTGGCTCACTTGGAATGCGACGCAGGATCCGGGAAGTTGCGGATGCATTGCCAGGATTGGTGGGTTGAAGATCTTTCTGCTCTAAGAATCGACTATTATCAGCGAGTGATTGCCGCGATGAGGAGAAGTGGAGTGAGACCGGAGAGCATAGGCACTTCTATCGTGCACTACGCTCAAACAGCTCTCAAGGGCATCGAAAGGCGGCACGTGTGGGATTCTGGCCCACTTGTCGGTGACAACCAAAGAGTGGTTGTGGAAACCCTCATCAACCTGATGGCAACCGAGAAGATCACAGCTGTTACCCTGTCATTCTTGTTCGGCATGCTGAGAATGGCGATAGAGGTTGATGCAGGACTAGATTACAGGATTGAAGTCGAGAAAAGGATCGGTCTCCATCTTGAGATGGCATCACTTGATGATCTTCTCATCCCCTCCATGCAAGCCAGCGAATCCATGTTTGACGTCGACACGGTCCATCGCATTTTGGTCAACTTCTTGCAAAGGATTGAGGAAGATGATTCGGGAGACTTGTCACCTTGCGGATACGAGTCCGACGGACTCAAGTCTCCGAGCCACGGCTCGGTGCTCAAGGTCGGAAGGCTAATGGATGGTTATCTTGCAGAAATAGCACCAGATCCTTATCTGAAACTGCAGAAGTTCATGACCCTCATCGAATTGTTGCCAGATTACGCTCGCATTGTTGATGATGGACTCTACCGAGCCATCGACATATACCTAAAGGTACAAAACTACACTATATCACAATGCTACATTTTGGTAGTTGTGTGTAGCAAACTTCTGAATTTGTAGGAGCAACTATATATACCCCGCCCAAAAAAAAAGAAAAAAAAAGAGGAGCAACTATATATACCCCGCCCAAAAAAAAAGAAAAAAAAAGAGGAGCAACTATATATATTTAGACCAAAAACATTCTCCTTGTAATTATATTTCTTTACGGAGGGAGTACTAGTATATGTATTTGCCATCAGAAACAGCATGATATCTTTAGATGAAAACGTGATGATGCATACAATCATCAAATATAATTTCTAAATCTTGATTCGAATAAAGTTCTGAACCTAACGTACGGCATATAGTTGATACCTTGTGTGTCTTATTCAATTGTGATGATCGATCAGGCACACCCATCTCTGATGGAATCCGAGTGCAAGAAGCTGTGCAAGCTGATCGACTGCCAGAAGCTGTCTCAGGACGCGTCGAGCCACGCTGCGCAGAACGACCGGCTCCCGATGCAGATGGTGGTGCGCGTGCTCTACTTCGAGCAGCTCCGCCTCAAGTCGTCCTTCTCGGGCGGCCACTCCGGCGGCGGCGGCGAGTACTGCTCCTTCTCCCAGCGGATCACCATGCCGATCAGCGGGAGCGGCGTGCCGAGCTCGTGCGTGTCGCCCCGCGCCGCCGGCGCCGCCGACAGCTACGCGTCGCTGCGGCGGGAGAACCGGGAGCTGAAGCTGGAGGTGTCGCGGATGCGGGTGCGGCTGACGGAGCTGGAGCGGGAGCAGGGGATGATGAAGCAGGGGATGCGGGACGGCCGCCCCGGGGAGCACGGCCGCGCCTTCTTCGCGTCGATATCGAGGGGGATCGGGCGGATGGCCATGTTCGGCCCGGCCGGGGAGAGGCGGAAGAAGAGCTCGAGGGCGACGGCGAGCTCGCAGTGCTCCGAAGGGAAGAGCCGGAGGAGGAAGAAACCATCGGTCACGTATGCGTAGCTAAGCTAGAAACTCTCTCAAGCCACGCGGGGGGAAACACTGTAGAATGTATGTACTGTGCTAGGTAGCTCGCGTATACATGATGCCGGTGGATTGCAACAATTTTCCTTTGCAGTTTTATCTCGTATCCGATGTGACACCGAGAGATACGGCTAATCCGATAACCTCTGCTACTGTCGTCGGCCTCTAAATTGCTTTTGGAACTGACTTCTACTCGGTTAGTGGACTAAATAACATAAAACTACCGCATTCTAGGGCTTCAGAGAACCACCGCATTGGACTACCCCTAAAAAAACCAACCGACCATGGCTGGATTCTAGGGTTTATCTGGTTGTTGTAACCAATACGGTTGAGATATCGTTAGATCATGTATCATGTATAAAAATCTTAGGGATCAATCCAATCTCAACTGAAACCGTAAGTTTCCTGGTTGTTAAATTACAGTGATGAATTGGTATCCCGAGGTAGCTAATGGAAGTTGCCAATCTCACAACCGAACAAGTACCTATTATTATCCTCTTCCTCCTTGGCATGTCCAACTGAAAGTGCTAGTTATCGACTAGAGGGGGGGGGGGGTGAATAGGCGATTTTTATGAAAGTCTTCAAAAACACGGGGTCTTTGAAGACAATCAATCCAGTCGAACCTATATGATATGCAGCGGAAGATAAACTACACTAGACAAGTCATAGTCAAGTGAGCATAGTAATGAAAGCACGAAGACTAAAGTCAGCTAGGTAGACAGGATCGTAATGGAAGACAATATGAAGCCAAGCAGGTAATAGTCTTCACACAGTGAAGTCAAACATAACAGGCAAGCAAGCAATGACTTCACGAAGACAAACTGAAATGTAAATGAGTTAGAAGATAAAACCTGTAAGTGCATCTAGTGCCATCCATAGTTGGTCTTGGAGTATTGACGACAAACCTGGTTGCGGGACTAATGTGTTTGTGAGAATTGCAGGATAACACAGGTAGTAGTCCCTCCTTGATTCGGTTTACCTACCGGAGATGACCCCTAAAAATGTGTGAAGACATTGAAGACAATGGTGGTCTGTGAAGATATTCACATTGAAGACTATGACATGAGAAGACATTGAGTGAAGACTATGGAGCGCGAAGACTTAGTTGTTTCGTTGTTTCCTTTTCTTCTTTGTAGAGTCATAGGAACCACCGCACTGTTAAGTGGGGTCCAAGTGAACAAAGTCAGAGTGACTGAAGTGATGCTCAAACCAAATCCTATGTCTTCGAGCGAAGACAACGAGAGCAGATCTTATCCTGTGTCGGATAAGTCAGCTTTACTTGTAGCCCAAGTCAAGCTGCCGCGTGTGTTTAAAATGTGACCGTAGCGACACGTGTCAGTTCCTTAGTGACCCAGAGTCATTTCGAACAAATCCGGTCGGGTTGCCTAGTGGCTATAAATAGCCCACCCCTACACCATAAATTGGTGGCTGCTCAGAGTTAGTACACGGCTTTTGTCGTTTGAGAGCAACCCACCGCCGAAGCTTTCGAGAGAGAATCCTTGCGAGGACAAAGCCCAAACCACCCAGAGCCTAAAGAGTGTTTGGCATCACTGAAGTCTTTCTGTCCGCGTGATCTGAAGACTTGTTACACTTGAGGACTGTGAATCCTCCAGCCGGTTAGGCGTCACGTTCTGAGCATCCAAGAGCCATTGTGGATTGCCGGTGAACGAAGTCTGTGAAGGTTCGGAAGTCTACCTTGAAGACTTACCAGAGTGACTGGGCGGGAACTAAGTGTCCTTAGCTCAAGGGGAATAAGGTGAAGATGTGGTCTTCTGAGTTGAATCTCAGCCTCCCTAACCAGACATACAATTGTCACAGCAACTGGAACTGGTCGAACAAATCCCTGTCCTTCTGAAGCCACTGGTTCTATCTCTTACCTCTCTTTACTTACAGTTTGTCTTCTTGAAGTCATTGCCTGCTTGCATTATCTGTTTGACTTCACTATGTGACTATTTATTCTGATTGGCTTCATACTATCTTCCATACTGATCTTTACTGCCTAGCTGCTATTAGTCTTCGTGCTTTCACTCCATTGAATACTTGACTATGGCTTGTCTATCATAGTCTACCTTCCGCTTCATTCGAATAGTGTTGCTTATATTGTTTGTCTTCGAAACTCTCATGTTTTGAAGACTTTTATAAAAATCGCCTATTCACCCCCCCCCCTCTAGTCGATAACTGGCCCTTTCAATTGGTATCAGAGCAAGGTACTCCCTTGTTCTGTGTGATTCGGTTTAACCACCTGGAGTTTAGCTATGTCGACTGCAGGGATAATCAAAGTCTCTGTTGTGTGCCCCATCTTCGATGGCACTGAATATCCCTACTGGAAGAATAGGATGCGCATGCATCTTGAAGCCATTGATGTCGATCTATGGTATGTCTTCAAGAATGGCGTTCCCAAGACTGGTGAAGGCGTCACCCCTGCTGATGTCAAGAAGTTCATTCAACTGGACTCTACTACCAAGAACATCATCTGTGGTCACCTTACCAAAGGACAGTATGGCCGTGTGAGTGCTCTGGAAATGTCGAAGCTAGTCTGGGACTGGCTCTCCAAGGTCAATGAAGGCGTCTCAACTCAACGAGATCAACGTATCAGTACTCTCCGCAACCTCTTCAACCGCTTCAATAGACACGACAACGAGAATGTCCAGCTCACATTTGACCGCCTCACTGATATCACAAATGAGCTCCAAGCACTCAGCGCCACTGAGATCATGAAGCATGAGATAGTGAAGACACTACTGAGATCTCTTGACAGCTCATTTGACACCTTAGCCCAGATGATACAAGAACGTCATGATTTCAAGACTCTCGATCCGTCTGACATACTTGAGAGGCTCAACACACATGAGTACCAGCTATCTGAGGAACGAGATATCTATGGCCCCAACTATGGCCGAACTCAAGCTTTGAAGGAAAAGACTGCTGCTTCCTCATGTGAAGAAGAATCCGACTGCAGTTCTGGTGATCCTGAAGACATTGGAAAGGAGCTTGCTATGCTTGTGAAGAAGTTCTAGAAATTCACCAAGAAGAAAGGCTTCAGAAAGTCCTCACGATCCAGCTCAAGGAATGATGAAGCTTCTGCCTATGATCACAAGAAGGGAACCTGTCACAAGTGCAAGAAACCTGGTCACTACATCTCTGAGTGTCCACAATGGGACAATGAGAAGAAGAAGAAGAAGAGACTGATGACAAGAAGAAGAAGAAGAAATCCTCAAAGTCTTCTTCCAAGTCTTCTTCCAGATCTTCATCACACAAGAAGAGCTCATCTGGTAAGGCCCGTGCTTTCGTTGGCGAGGAAATGGATTCTGAGGAGGAGTCAACTTCAGAGGAGGCGGAAGTGGAGTCTGAGGGGGAGTCTGACTCGGGTGTTGCGAGTCTGGCCCTAGCTACTGCCTACGTCGCGAAGTCCATCTTCAACATCGAAGACAATGGCTCCATCACCAACGTTGATGATAATGACAAGGACGACTCGCCTCCCACCTACTGCTTCATGGCACGTGGTGCCAAGGTAAAATCATGCGATGCTTACTTTCAAACATCAAGTGAAGATGACTCTGATGGTGAATCCAAACCTAGTTACAAAACACTTGCTAAAATTGCAACTAAACAACAGAAAGCTATGGAACATACTCAAAAACTGTTAGACAAAAGTGATGACCTGTTGGATGTGGAAATGACCAAGTCTCAGTCCTTAATTGTTGACATAAAAAATCTTCATATTAAGTACCAGGAACTTGAAGGTCGACATGAATCGCTCACAACTTCTCATGAAAAGCTTTCCTATGATTATCTTCAAAGGAAGCAGGAACTTGAGATTGGATCATGAAGATGTTCAAAAGGAAAATGAGTCACTTCGCGCCCAATAGATCAGTCCCGCTCAGGAAGGATTTGAACCACCATGCCTAAAATGTATTGAGCGTGATAAAGCTGCTTCTGTTGCTGGATGTTCTACTGCTGCCACTATTGCAATATCTTCAACTGCTGATGTGGTAACTAACCCCTCCGCCGAGGATACCACTACTATTACTGATGATAATTCCAGGTTGAAGACACTGCTTGAGACAGGGATGTACAAAAGTCTCAAAGGGCATCAGACAATGTGTGATGTCCTCAAAAAGCAGATTCTGAACCGAAACCCTAGGAAAGACGGTGTTGGGTTCGAGAGGAAAATGAATGCTGATGGGTCGTACTGGAAGCCTGAGCAGTACCCCAAAACCACATGGGTTTCTGCAAAGGAACCTCCAGCTGATCCATCCACCCTATCTGGTTTCACTTGTGCTAACCCCATTATCATTGATGAATCCTTTGATGCAAACTATAAACTGTTTAAGAATTAGAATGGTGAAGTGTTTGCCAGGTATATTGGTACTAACTACAGGAATGGGCCACCTTTGAAGAAGATATGGGTTCCCAAAAGTTGTCTTGAGAATCTTCCAGTGAATGTCATGATGACACCACCTGTGAAGAAGACAAATGCCATACCAAAGGCTTCATATGGTCCAAAAGCTTCATACAGACCGAGGACTCATCTGAGTCACCCTAACGTCAATGTTTTGCAGGAAAATCATACTCAGACCCATGAATATGAGCGTGTTTCCTCAAACCGCTATGTTCATAGAACAAAGAATTTTTTTGCTTATTCCTATGAGTATTATACACCTCCTGCAAGACTATTTACTAGGGCTCCAAAGCCAAAATTCTCAGATGCTGCACTTAGACTCATTGCTTCTAAGCCACCCCTGAAAATGTGGGTGGTTAAGAAAAATTAACTCTCTTTGCAGGGAAAGGTCTCCAACCGGAAATCAAAGGCGTCCAAAACTAATGATGGGGACCTTAAACATCTTGTGGGGCACAAGATAAAATGCCCAAATGGTCTTACTATGTACTTCGTTCCAGGATTCCTTGATACTCACCCTATCTATCCTAACCAAGATCTGAATTTTCATGTTCCACTTGTTTGTCAAATGTTTATGCTTCACAACTAGCTTGGTGAAGCCTATCCCCCAAACTGCACTATAGGCTACGACACCTCGTACTTCAGAATGGATTATGGACAGTGGATGCACTAACCACATGACGGGCGATCGAAGTCTTCTGATGGATTCAATGCTACATCCATTAGACAAAAGTAACATCACATTTGCTGACACTGGTAAAAGCAAGGTATTGGGTATAGGCAGAGTTGCAATATCAAGGGATCAGCACATGGATAAAGTGATGCTTGTTAAATCCCTTGGTTTCAACTTAATGTCTGTCTCAATGCTTTGTGACTTAAACATGATTGTGCTATTTGGAAAATATCGATGCCTTGTACTAATGGAATATGACAAGTCTCTAGTCTTTGAAGGGTATCGAAAAGATGATCTATATATGGTAGATTTCTCAGCAGGACCACAGATGGCCGTATGTCTTCTAGCAAAGGCTTCAAAATGTTGGCTCTGGCATCGAAGGCTTGGGCATGCTGGCATGAAGAACTTTTACACTCTCGCAAAGAAGAAGCATGTCGTGGGCATCGAAGGCGTCAAGTTCAAGAAGGACCATCTATGTGGCGCCTGCGAAGCTGGAAAGATGACTAGGGCCAAGCATCCCTGAAGACAATCATGACTACCTCTCAACCCTTAGAGCTGCTTCACATGGATCTATTCGGACCTACTCACTACTCTACTCTCAATGTTACTGCTTGCCTCTATGGCTTCGTAATTGTTGATGATTACTCTAGATATGCTTGGGTACATATAATCCTCTACAAGACTGAAGTGTAGGATGTCTTCAGACGCTTTGCCAATCGTGCCATGACGAACTATGGCGTCAAGATCAAGCACATCAAAAGCGACAACGGCACTGAGTTCAAGAACACTGGCCTCGACCTCTATCTAGATACACTTGGTATCACACATGAGTTCTCTGCTCCTTATACACCTCACCAGAATGGCATCGCCGAGCGCAAGAACAGACTCTCATTGAGATGGCCCGAACGATGCTTGATGAGTACAAGAGTCCACGGAAGTTTTGGCCTGAAGCCATTGACACTGCTTGCCACATCATCAACCGAGTTTATCTTCACAAGCTTCTGAAGAAAACATCCTATGAGCTCCTAACTGGTAAGAAGCCAAATGTAAGCTACTTCAGAGTATTTGGTGCTAGGTGCTGGATCAAGGATCCACATCACACTTCAAAATTTGCACCGAAAGCACATGAAGGTTTTATGCTTGGTTATGGAAAGGATTCGCACTCCTACAGAGTCTTCAACCTGTTTCACTATAAAGTGGTTGAGACTGTGGATGTGCGGTTCGATGAGACTAACGGCTCGCAAAGAGAGCACCTGCCAAATGTGCTAGATGAAACACCTCCAAGTGAATCTATCAAGCAGATGAGAATTGGAGATATCATACCCTTTGAGAATCAATCTGAAGAGGAACTTGTCATTTCTGCACCTAATCAACCTGAAGACAATGCTCGGCCTGAAGATAATCCCCCAAATGATGACATTGATCAGCAAGAGCAAAATCTTCGTCCTACTCATCCTCGTGTTGCAAATGAAGTTCAGATTGAGAAAATAATTGACAGCTTGAATGCACCTGGTCCACTCACTCGTTCAAAAGCAACTCAAAGAGCAACACAGCTTACCAACTTCTGTGGGCATTTTGCATTTGTCTCAATCTCTAAACCCAAGAAAGTTGATGAAGCCTTCATGGAACCTGAATGGATTTAGTCTATGCAAGAAGAGCTTCAACAGTTTGAGCTGAATAATGTGTGGGAATTGGTCAAGCGTCCTGATCCTCGGAAGCACAATATCATTGGCACCAAATGGATATATCGCACCAAGCAAGATGAGCATGGCCAAGTGGTCAGAAACAAGGCTCGTCTCGTTGTGCAAGGTTACACTCAAGTGGAAGGAATTGACTTCGATGAAACATTTGCTCCGGTGGCAAGACTTGAAGCCATTCGCATACTGCTAGCCTATGCAAATCATCACAACATTCTTCTGTATCAAATGGATGTGAAAAGTGCTTTTCTCAATGGAAAGATAGAAGAAGAAGTATATGTCGCACAACCTCCAGGCTTTGAAGATCCAAAACATCCTGATATGGTATACAAGCTCAACAAGGCACTGTATGGCCTCAAACAAGCCCCTCGTGCTTGGTATGACACGCTTAAAGAGTTCCTGAAGAGCAAAGGCTTCAAACCTGGTTCACTAGATCCTACACTCTTCACGAAGACATATGATGGTGAACTATTTGTGTGCCAAATCTATGTGGATGACATTATCTTCGGCTGCACCAACAAGAAATACAGTGATGAATTTGGTCACATGATGCAAGAGCAATATCAAATGTCCATGATGGGAGAGCTGAAGTTCTTTCTGGGTCTCCAAATCCGTCAACAACGCAATGGCATCTTCATATCTCAGGAAAAATACCTCAAAGATTGCCTGAAGAAGTTTGGAATGCAAGACCGCAAAGGATACACAACGCCAATGCCAACCAAAAGTCATCTGGGTCCTGACGACAATGGTAAAGAGTTCGATCAAAAGGTGTATCGTTCCATGATTGGTTCTTTGCTTTACTTATGTGCATCTAGGCCAGATATAATTCTTAGTGTTTGCATGTGTGCCCGATTCCAAGCGGCACCAAAGGAATTGCATCACTTAGCTGTGAAGCGAATTCTTCGATATTTGGCTTACACCCCAACACTAGGATTATGGTATCCAAAGGGCTCAGAGTTTGATCTAGTTGGATTCTCAGATGCTGAAAACTCTTGGTGCCAAGTGTGTTCAGGCGTACAACGAAGCTGAAAAGCACAAGGCTCTTGGGCGTCCTGGTATTGACCCTAAGATGGCTGCCAAGCACAAGAAGAAGCACATTGTGGCCCAGACTGAAGCTCCACGGCGGGAAGAACCTCACATTGTCTTCCCAGCCAGCATGACAGGCTCGAAGCCTAAGGTCTCCACAGTGGCTTTAGATCAGCAAAAAACCAAGGCAGCTAAAGCCGAAGCGAGAAAGCACAAAATTAAGCGCACCACTGATGATGCACCACCCCCCAAAAGAAAAAAAACCAAGAAGAGAGATCGGGCTGCTCCCACAGAGCCCCTTATAGTTGAACCCATTGCTTTCGCACACCCTGACCCTAACAATCAAGAGCGTCGGTTGATCATTCATGAGTCTGCTTCCACAGAGGCTCCTAAAGCTCAAGAAGTTCCAGTCGTTGACCCCATCGCGACTGCAGACATTGGTCCTCACAACAATGTAGAAGATGGTGTAGTTCTTCCTCAGATTGAGCGCCCGACGGTATCATCGGCTGTTCTCACGAACAACGAGCTCATCAGTATTGGTCATCCTTTGACGCCAATATCTCAAGATGCCTCGTGGGCTGATCACCCACAACCAGCAACCCCAAGTCAAGATTCACCAAGTACACCCCGTCCTCCACCAGCGCAAGCCACAAGTCCATTGGTGAATGATGATAATTACATGGAGACCACACCCTCGCCAAAGGCGTCGCCCGTTTTTCAACGGCTTCGCAAAGGTCTCAAGCCCTCGGTCTCCATGACCACCATCACAGAAGAAGACTCAAACCAGTCCAGCTCAGTGGCACGTCAAGTGTTCCCTGAAGACAATCCTTCTATGATGGTTCCCTCGTCTGAAGCAAATGTTGCTGGAGACAATCCGGCTGCATCATCCAAAGAAAGACAAGAAGAAGAGCATGTTGCTACTCCCCCTACCACCAAAGAAGTTGTTCTCGAGGAGAACGTATCTGTGCCCGACCCTCCAGCTCCTCAAGTGGAGGTTAAGAATCCTGAGGCGCCCACCAACAACACCTCTGAAGCCAATGACATTATCATGGCTGAAGACAATGTGGCGCCTGCAGTGAACAATGTGCTTGAAGCCACTATTGCTCCTACAACGAATGTGCAGCTTGACGCCTCTGTTGATGCCACTGCTCTTGTTCCACCACCAAGGCCCCACACCATTGAGCATGAATTTTACCAAGGCGAGCTTGTTCCTGTCAGATGGCCAATTCTGGTTCCTCCGCCTGCTCCTGGACCTCAGTTTGACTATCATGTGGAGCACAGGCCTCAGGTTCAGAAGCCAAAACCAAGGCTGCCAAGGTTCCCAGGAACTGCATCGGCACCAGGCTCATTCAATATCAACGGCTTCATTGCACACAACACCTTCTTCGATACTAGCAAGAACCCATATTCCAAGCCAAGAATATCATCAGATCGGTTCTGGAGCTATCAGCAGCACAGCTACTACTACTGTATTCTATACAATCAGGAGCGCATATTTCCTCATATGCATCTGGACGCTGAAGCCATTGCTGGTCTCCCCTGCCTAGAAGAAGCCCTAGACTGCTTTCATGATGCTGGCCTTCTGCAGTTTGTCACTGACAAGGAACATTGGAATGAAGAGCTTCTCCTGCAATTCTATGCAACCCTCCACATTCGCGGCTACAACAGGGATACAACGACATGGGTCCTTGAGTGGATGACGGGCAACGTTCATCATGAAGCCAAAGCCTTTGATCTCATTGAGCTTACTGGCCTCTCCACTCCAGGCGAATTATATGAACCTTGTTGTCAGCTTCATCGCGATGCATTGGAGAGCATCTTTCAGAAGCCAGAGCCCAACATGAGCTAGATGCTTAGTATGATGAAGCCACTGCCCCAGGATGCCGAGTATCCCAAGGAATTCTTTGTTGAAGACCTAGAGTATCTGCCCCACACTATCTATCATATCATTAGGCGAACTCTATGGCCCATCAAAGGGCATTCCTCCTCAGCAAAGCTTGAAGGTGCAATGAAGACATTGGTCTTCTACATTCTAAATGGCAAAAGCTTCAATACTCAAGATTTCTTCATTCACCAGTTTGCTGCATCAGGGTCTGACATTTTTGGTCTGAAGTTCTATGCTCCTTGGATCATGCGTCTGATCAAGCTCCACTCTGCCATTGACTATCAGCCCTCTGCTCGTAACCATCTCATATTTTTACCAGAGGTTGATATGTCCATTGAAGCCATTTACCCAGAGCCTGCCAAGGAAGCACTATATCTTCACAATATAGATCGTCAGATCTTTTCCCAGCATGTTGAAGGTATTCAGGTTGCTTCTCGTGTTTATCCACTGGCCGGCAACACTCGCCGTGCACGCACTGAAGCCACTGAAAGCACCATTGCTCCAAGGCCTCGGAAGCACTCTTGTGTGCTCAATGACCGAGAGCTTCTCGTGGCCTTGCATCAAAAGCATGACAAGCATCACTACTGGATGAAGCGTCAAATGCAAAGCCTCTTGGTGGATGTCAATCGCATTCACAATCTTGCCACCAAGAATGTCTTTGTCACCCATGAAACCTGTCGGAGGTCTTGGAAGAGTCTGACATTGCTAAATGCTGAAGCTGATCTTCAAGATGATGGCTTCACTGAGAGATTCAAGTTCGACTCTACTCCTCCTAGGAATGCTGTCTTACATCGAACCCCATCTCTTGAAGACTCAGAGTACTCCTCCTCCACAGCAACTATGAATGCCAGAGTCTTGGATGATGCAGATGATGCTACCTCACCACCTCCAACCTCAGCGCGTGTTGACACTGCACCAAGTTCTTCTGCACCACCAAACCTCAACGACGACCCTGCTGCTTCACCTACTCCTCATGGGAACGAGTAGAGCCTATGTCTTCAAACCTTTTTGGTCCTTACTGACAAAAGGGGGAGAAGCATAGGTTGATAGTATTCAAGCGGGTCCTGATGGGTGGTTGATATACTTTTTGCCTAGTGCTTACAACTCTCGTTTTGCTACATTTGGTTCTTTGAGTTGTAACACTTGAACTTGATGGTCGTCTGCTACTTTTTCTACTATTCTGTGTGATGCGATGATAAATTCCGCATATGCGATGATAAATCCTGCATGAAATCATTCCGTAGACGTCCATTTTTCATTATGCATGTCATTATTCCTGTGTATCTGTTCATGCATGATGTATTGTCTTCATATGGTGAAGAAGATCTCCACAAGTACAACCTGCCATGTGCATTTGCATTCCAACACAAAACAATTATATGCACATCTTCAGGGGGAGCCTTTTTGCCATCTATGAAGACAATATCTTAATCCTTACAATTTCACATACTTTTATCCCCGTTGAAAACTTCAACCAGTTTGTCATCAATCACTAAAAAGGGGGAGACTGTAAGTGCATCTAGTGCCACCCCTAGTTGGTTTTGGAGTATTGACGACAAACCTGGTTGAGGGACTAATGTGTTTGTGAGAATTGCAGGATAACACAAGTAGTAGTCCCTCCTTGATTCGGTTTACCTGCCGGAGATGACCCCTAAAAATGTGTGAAGACATTGAAGACAATGATGGTCTGTGAAGATATTCACATTGAAGACTATGACACGAGAAGACATTGAGTGAAGACTATGGAGCGCGAAGACTTAGTTGTTTCATTGTTTCCTTTTCTTCTTTGTTGTCATAGGAACAACCGCATTGTTAAGTGGGGTCCAAGTGAACAAAGTCAGAGTGACTGAAGTGATGCTCAAACCAAATCCTATGTCTTCGAGCGAAGACAATGAGAGCAAATCTTATCCTGTGTCGGATAAGTGAGCTTTACTTGTAGCCCAAGTCAAGCTGCCACGTGTGTTTGAAATCTGACCGTTGCGACACGTGTCAGTTCCTTAGTGACCCAGGGTCATTTCAGACAAATCCGGTCGGGTTGCCCAGTGGCTATAAATAGCCCACCCCCTACACCATAAATTGGTGGCTGCTCAGATTTAGTACACGGCTTTTGTCATTTGAGAGCAACCCACCGCCGAAGCTTTCGAGAGAGAATCCTTGCGAGGACAAAGCCCAAACCACCCAGAGCCCAAAGAGTGTTTGGCATCACTGAAGTCTTTCTGTCCGTGTCATCTGAAGACTTGTTACACTTGAGGACTGTGAATCCTCCAGCCGCATCCAAGAGCCATTGTGGATTGCCGATGAACGAAGTCTGTGAAGGTTCAGAAGTATACCTTGAAGACTTACCAGAGTGATTGGGCGGGGACTAAGTGTCCTTAGCTCAAGGGGAATAAGGTGAAGACGCGGTCTTCTGAGTTGAATCTCAGCCTCCCTAACCAGACGTACAATTGTCACAACAATTGGAACTGGTCGAACAAATCCCTGTCCTTCTGAAGCCACTGGTTCTATCTCTTACCTCTCTTTACTTACAGTTTGTCTTCGTGAAGTCATTGCCTGCTTCCATTATCTGTTTGACTTCACTATGTGACTATCTGTTCTGATTGGCTTCATACTATCTTCCATACTGATCTTTACTGCCTAGCTGCTATTAGTCTTCGTGCTTTCACTCCATTGAATACTTGACTATGGCTTGTCTAGTGTAGTCTACCTTCCGCTGCATTCGAATAGTGTTGCTTATATTGTTTGTCTTCGGAACTCTCATGTTTTGAAGACTTTCATAAAAATCGCCTATTCACCCCCCTCTAGTCGACAACTGGCCCTTTCAAAACCAATTGCTTGGTGAAGACAAGGATTTAGTAGACCAGTTCCAGTTGTTGTGTCAATTGTACGTCTAGTTAGGGAGGCTGAGATTGAACTCAGAAGACCACGTCTTCACCTTATTCCCCTTGAGCTAAGGACACCCAGTCCTCTCCCAAACACTCTGGTAAGTCTCCAAGGTAGACTTCCAAACCTTCACAGACTCCGTTCACCGGCAATCCACAATGACTCTTGGATCCTCAGAACGTGACGCCCAACCGGCTGGAGGATGCACAATCCTCAAGTGTAACAAGTCTTCAGGTCATGCGGACAAAAATACTTCAGTGATGCCTAACACTCTTTGGCTCTGGGTGTTTTGAGCTTTGTCCTCGCAAGGATCTCTCCCTCAAAGGCTTCGGAGATGGGTTGCTCTCAAACGATAAAAGCAGTGCACTAACTCTAAGCAGCCATCAATTTATGGTGTAGGGGGTGGACTATTTATAGCCAGGAGGTAACCCGACGTGATATGTCCGAAATGACCCTGGGTCACTACGGAACCGACACGTGTCCAACGGTCAGGTTTCAAACACACGCGGCAGCTTTGTTTGGGCTACAAGCAAAGCTGACTCATCCAACTCTGGATAAGGTTTGCTCTGATTGTCTTGACTCGAAGACATAGGATTTTGGTTGAGCATCACGTCAGTCTTCTGACTTTGTTCACTTCGACCCCACTTAATAGTACGGTGGTTCCTATGACTCCAGAAAGAAGAAAATGAAACTACGAAAGAAACTATGTCTTCGCACTCCATAGTCTTCAAGTGAATGTCTTCACATGTCATTATCTTCAACGTGAATGTCTTCACGAACCACCATTATCTTCAATGTCTTCATACATTTTTAGGGGTCATCTCTAGTAGGTAAACCGAATCAATGAGAGACTACTACATATGTTATCCTGCAATTAATTCTCACAAACACATTAGTCCCTTAACCATGTTTGTCGTCAATACTTCAAAACCAACTAGGGGTGGCACTAGATGCACTTACGCCAACGCAGAAAAGTTCACTTTTATGAAAATCAATCTTAAGGCCAAACAGTTGTTCAAACAGGCACACAAATAATTTCATATTTATGGTTGTTTCCATATCATGCTCCATGTAGATGATTGTGTCATCAACATATTGTAGGATAACCCCCCCCATCCACTAGATGCAGGACTAACCTACTTACCTGCTCGTTGCCTTGGCTCTACCAATGAGGACATCCAACATATCAGCCACAATATTGAAAAGCATTGGAATAGATCCATTGTTGTAACCCCTTCTGAGTCTGGAAAAATGTCCAATATCATCATTAACTTTAGCCCCCACACCACCCCCTTGAACAAAGTCTTGACATGTTGCTTCCAAGCCAGATCAAAATGTTCCATATGCAATGCATGTTGCAAGAAGGGCCCTTTAACATTATCGCATGTGAGGGAGTCCTGGACTAGGGGGTGTCCGGACAGCCGGACTATCATCGTCCGCCGGACTCCAAGACTACGAAGACACAAGATTGAAGACTCCGTCCCGTGTCCGGATGGGACTTTCCTTGGTGTGGAAGGCAAGCTTGGCAATACGGATATGTAGATCTCCTACCATTGTAACCGACTTTGTGTAACCCTAGCCTCCTCCGGTGTCTATATAAACCGGAGGGCTTTAGTCCGTAGGACACGACATACATTACAACAATCATACCATAGGCTAGCTTTAGGGTTTAGCCTCCTTGATCTCGTGGTAGATCCACTCTTGTACTACCCATATCATCAATATTAGTCAAGCAGGACGTAGGGTTTTACCTCCATCGAGAGGGTCCGAACCTGGGTTAAACATCGTGTCCCTTGTCTCCTGTTACCATCCGCCTAGACGCACAGTTCGGGACCCCCTACCCGAGATCCGCCGGTTTTGACACCGACATTGGTGCTTTCATTGAGAGTTCCTCTGTGTCGTCACCGATAGGAAGGATGCCTCCACCCGTCTTCAAGGACGGTATTTTCGCCGAAAAGGCCTTGGCCGCCGGCCAAACTATCCGGCTAGGCAGTTTTCTTATGGCCTCCTGTCCGGCCAGTGCTTCGACAATGACTTCTCAAGTCGTCAAAAGCAATCTCCACGTCAGCTCGGAATTCGCCGAGCAGCTGGATCCGATAGAGCTCTCGTCTGTCAACGAACTCTTGGATCGCATCGCCGCCCTGGGAGTCGCTACGGACTACAACCAGATTGGGCTTAAAACCGATCCGAGAGAGATCAACTCTCCCCAGGTTACCCACCACATCGCCGTGGTAGAGGAGCAATGCGGCGACCTTCCTCCTGTATTAAAAACTAGACATGTCCGGGCACCCGAACCCCCCACGCCGGATTTCCGCGGGGGAACGGACTACGATCGAGCACTGAACTTAAAGTCAGGCATCGGATCGGACTCGTTGGACAACGTCCAGCAATCCAGGCTTCCAAAATTGGAAACTTCACGGCCTTTAAGCCCCAAGACGGGTAGGGATCCGGATTTTATTCCACCCACCCGCCCAGACATATGCGATCTATCTCTAATACGGCAAGAGCCCGCTGAAACAGTACATCACTACTGGGCCAGATTCCTCCTGGTTATGGACAGGATAAAGGACTGCCAAGAAGAAAATGCAATCTCAATCTTTTGCAATAATTGCACGGACAAGGGAATATTGAACGCCATCGACCGTCATAAAATCACACGCTTCACCGATCTGGCGTCCATAGTACGAAAGTACTGTGCGATGGAGAGTTTCCGGAAAACCGAAAACCAGTTTTGGGACAATCCGGCCCCGAATACAACCCTAGTCCGCAACAAAAGGGTGCATTATACTCAGGCCCCAGATACAACAACCAAAAAACAAAAACCCCTTAAAGGGCACGAAACCGTACTGGAGGGATGGCTCAATGGACCCTGTAAGCTTCATAGTACAAAGGGAGCCGTCCCAACATATAGCCTTCGAGCATGTTGGATATTACGGCAGGTGGCCAAAAGTGGCGAGGAGCTTCTAGCCCCGGAAAACCACTCCAACAATACCGGTACGGTATCAACAGTCTTCGAGACCTTCGCATCAAACAATATGCGAAAACGAACAATCCGCGGCCTCGCCGAAGTCTACCAAGTAGCAACAGCAAATCCATGGAGCGACACAGCCATCACCTTCAACGCCAGCGACGAACCTAAATTCCGAACAGCCCGAGCACCAGCCGCACTGGTGCTTAGTCCCATAGTGGACGGCTTTCGACTTACAAAGGTCCTCATGGATGGCGGCAGCGGACTAAACCTCATCTACGAGGAAACCCTTCAAAAAATGGAAATCGATTGGAGCCGTATTGAGCGAAGCAGCACAACCTTCAGAGGAATAATCCCTAGCCGGGAAGCGCGCTGCATCGGAAAAATCACACTCGATGTGGTGTTCGGCTCGCCGGACAACTACAGATCCGAAGAAGTCACGTTCCAAGTGGCCCCGTTCAACAGCGGATATCACGCTATATTAGGACGAGAGGCATTCACAATTTTTCAAGCCGTACCCCATTACGGGTATATGAAGCTCAAAATGCCCGGGCCCGGCGGAATAATCACTCTCGCTAGTGATCCGGACATAGCACTCCGCGCCGAAAACAAGACAGCCGCACTAGCCCTAGAGGCACTATCCGAGGCCCTAGCGGCAGAAGAACTCACCGCGCTATGCTCCACGGTAAACAGGGACGATGTGATACTTGATAAAAGATCCAAGTCCACCTCCTTCAAACCAGCAGATGAAATAGTGAAATTCCAGGTCCATCCAACGGACCCAACAAAGACGGCCTCCATTGGGGCACAATTAAACCCCGAGATAGACGCTGCACTACACGAATTCCTTCGGGAAAATTGGGACATTTTCGCCTGGCATCCTTCGGACATGCTCGGAATCCCACGCAGATTGGCAGAACACAGCCTAAACATCCTAAAAGGATTCAAGCCGGTCAAACAGGCTCTTCGATGATTTTCCGAACCCAAAAGACAGGCAATGGGAGAAGAGCTAGCCAAACTATTGGAAGCCGGATTCATTAGAGATATCAAACATCCGGATTGGCTAGCCAATCTGGTAATGGTACCAAAGAAGGACAAATCCTGGCGCCTATGCGTCGATTTTAAAGACCTCAATAAGGCTTGCCCAAAGGATCCCTTCCCCCTCCCCCGCATCGACCAAATTATCGATGCTACCGCAGGACACGATTCATTGTGCTTCCTCGACGCATACTCTGGTTACCATCAAATCAAGATGGCAGAAGCAGACCAAGCCGCAACAGCATTCATCACTCCATACGGACCATTCTGCTTCAACACGATGCCCTTCGGACTTAAAAATGCCGGCGCAACATATCAGCGCATGATTCAAACATGTCTGGCTACCCAGATCGGCAAAACAGTCGAGGCATACGTAGACGACGTAGTCGTCAAAACAAAACACGTCGAAACTCTAGTAGACGATTTGAGGCTCACATTCGACAACCTCAGAGCATATGATATCAAGCTGAATCCGGAAAAATGCGTTTTCGGCGTACCAGCCGGAAAGCTGCTGGGCTTCATTGTATCCGGTAGAGGAATTGAAGCAAACCCGGCTAAAATCCGAGCTCTGTCACAGTTGGATATCCCAAAGGTCCTCAAACAAATACAAAAATTAACAGGATGCGTGGCAGCTTTAAGCCGCTTTATCTCCCGTCTAGGAGAAAAGGCATTGCCCCTCTATCGCCTCCTCAGGCGCACCGAACACTTCGAGTGGACGGATGCTGCCACTGCCAGACTCGAAGAAATAAAAGCCATATTGGCAACAAATCCGGTCTTGGCTGCGCCCAATCTGGGCGAACCAATGTTGCTATACATCGCAGCAACGCATCAAGTTGTAAGCGCGGTACTCGTCGTCGAACGAGAGACAGAAGGGCATAAATTCCCTCTTCAAAAACCAGTGTATTATGTATCCACTGTGTTAACTCCCTGCAAGTCCCGTTACCCACACTATCAGAAGATAGCGTACGCGGTGTTCATGGCATCTCGGAAGCTCCGACACTACTTTCAGGAGTGTTCGATAACAGTGGCCTCCGAAGTACCACTCAATGACATCATAAATAACCGCGACGCAACGGGCATGATTGGAAAATGGGCCATTGAACTCCTACCATTCGATATAACTTACAAACCTCGGCGAGCTATAAAGTCACAAGTTTTGGCTGACTTCGTCGCCGAATGGACAAAAGCCGAACTCCCTAAAGAGTACGGCGCATACTCCAATTGGACTATGCACTTCGACGGCTCCAAAATGTTGGCCGGACTGGGGGCTGGAGTCGTCTTGACGTCCCCAACCGGGGACACAGTCCAATACGCACTTCAAATAATGTACACGGACTCCAACAATGCAGCCGAATACGAGGCCCTCCTACATGGTCTCCGGATGGCAATCTCCATGGGCATTCAACACCTAGAGGTGCGTGGGGATTCAAACCTTGCAATATCCCAAATAAATGGAGACTTTGACGCCAAGGATCCGAAAATGGTAGCATATCGCAACGCTGTCCTAAAAATGTCGGCTCGGTTCGAAGGACTTGAATTCCATCACGTAGCCCGAGAAAATAACCAAGCAGCCGACGTACTGGCACGCATCGGCGCAAAACGTGACGCTGTCCCTCCAAATATCTTCCTGGAACGGCTCTTCAAGCCATCCGTACTATGGGAAGGGGAATCCGGAAATGACAAACCGGAAACAACCGCGCCAACCGGCGATTCAGCCGATGACATAACACCTTCAGCCCACGACCTAATGGCAGTAATTGCCCCGTGGACGGAACAATTCCTCGCCTATCTGCTTAGACAGGAACTTCCCGAAGACCAAAATGAGGCCCGCTGCATAGTCCGGCGATCGAAAGCCTACAAGGTCCACGAGGGAGAACTTTATAGGAAAAGTACAACCGGAGTCCTTCAAAGGTGTATCTCCGAAGAGGAAGGGCGAAACCTCCTGGCTGAAATTCATGCCGGACTAGGCGGACACCACGCAGCAGCCCGGGCCCTTGTAGGAAAGGCATTCCGTACAGGATTTTATTGGCCGACGGCCCGGGCAGATGGCCAGGACTTAGTCTAGAGATGCGTCGGTTGTCAGCTCTTTGCTAATCAGAGCCATATGCCGCCCACCGCCCTCAAAAATATACCCATTACCTGGCCGTTCGCGGTCTGGGGGCTTGATATAGTTGGACCCCTTAAAGGGGGAACCCACAAGCAAAGGTACCTATTGGTCATGGTGGATAAATTCACCAAATGGATAGAGGCCAAACCGGTCAAAACGGCAGAGTCCGGACCAGTGATAGACTTTATATCCGGGGTGGTACACCATTACGGAGTCCCCCACAGCATCATCACCGACAACGACACGAACTTCACGGCCGACGAGGTTAAGTCATGGTGCAAAAATATGGGCATCAAGCTCGACTACGCTTTAGTCTATCACCCTCAAACCAACGGTCAAGTGGAACGAGCAAATGGTCTAATAATGAGCTGTTGGGGAACGTAGCAGAAATTCAAAATTTTCCTACGCGTATCACCAAGATCTATCTATGGAGAGACCAGCAACGAGTAGAAAGAGAGTGCATCTACATACCCTTGTAGATCGCTAAGCGGAAGCGTTCAAGTGAACGGGGTTGATGGAGTCGTACTCGTCGTGATTCAGATCACCGATGATCAAGTGCCGAACGGACGGCACCTCCGCGTTCAACACACGTACAGCCCGGTGACGTCTCCCACGCCTTGATCCAGCAAGGAGAGAGGGAGAGGTTGAGGAAGACTCCATCCAGCAGCAGCACAACGGCGTGGTGGTGGTGGAGGAGCGTGGCAATCCCGCAGGGCTTCGCCAAGCACCATGGGAGAAGAGGAGGAGGGAGAGGGGCAGGGCTGCACCAACGAGAGATCAAATCATGTGTTATGGGCAGCCCCATGCCTCAATATATATAGGGGAAGGGGAGGGCTGCGCCCCCTTTAGGGTTTCCCACCCCAAGGGGCGGCGGCCAGCCTCCAGATGGCATCTGGTGCGGCGGCCAAGAGGGGGGGGGAAGGAGTCCAACCTCCCCAAGGCACCTCGGAGGTGCCTTCCCCTTTGAGGACTCTTCCCTCTAGGGTTCCCTAGGCGCATGGGCCTCTTGGGGCTGGTGCCCTTGGCCCATGTAGGCCAAGGCGCACCCCCTACAGCCCATGTGGCCCCCCGGGGCAGGTGGCCCCACCCGGTGGGCCCCCGGGACCCTTCCGGTGGTCCCGGTACAATACCGATGACCCCGAAACTTGTCCCGATGGCCGAAACAGGACTTCCTATATATAAATCTTTACCTCCGGACCATTCCGGAACTCCTCGTGACGTCCGGGATCTCATCCGGGACTCCGAACAACATTCGGTAACCACATACAAGCTTCCTTTATAACCCTAGCGTCATCGAACCTTAAGTGTGTAGACCCTACGGGTTCGGGAGACATGCAGACATGACCGAGACGTTCTCCAGTCAATAACCAACAGCGGGATCTGGATACCCATGTTGGCTCCCACATGTTCCACGATGATCTCATCGGATGAACCACGATGTCAAGGACTTAATCAATCCCGTATTCAATTCCCTTTGTCTATCGGTATTTTACTTGCCCGAGACTCGATCGTCGGTATCCAATACCTTGTTCAATCTCGTTACCGGCAAGTCACTTTACTCGTTCCGTAACACATCATCCCGTGATCAACTCCTTGGTCACATTGCGCATATGATGATGTCCTACCGAGTGGGCCCAGAGATACCTCTCCGTTTACACGGAGTGACAAATCCCAGTCTCGATCCGCATAAAACAATAGGTACTTTCGGAGATACCTGTAGTGCACCTTTATAGTCACCCAGTTACGTTGTGACGTTTGATACACCCAAAGCACTCCTACGGTATCCAGGAGTTACACGATCTCATGGTCAAAGGAAGAGATACTTGACATTGGCAAAGCTCTAGAAAATGAACTACACGATCTTTTGTGCTAGTCTTAGGATTGGGTCTTGTCCATCACATCATTCTCCTAATGATGTGATCCCGTTATCAACGACATCCAATGTCCATAGCCAGGAAACCATGACTATCTGTTGATCACAACGAGCTAGTCAACTAGAGGCTCACTAGGGACATATTGTGGTCTATGTATTCACACGTGTATTACGATTTCCGGATAATACAGTCATAGCATGAATAAAAGACAATTATCATGAACAAGGAAATATAATAATAATACTTTTATTATTGCCTCTAGGGCATATTTCCAACAGTCTCCCACTTGCACTAGAGTCAATAATCTAGTTCACATCGCCATGTGATTAACACTCACAGGTCACATCGCCATGTGACTAATACCCAAGAGTTTACTAGAGTCGGTAGTCTAGTTCACATCACTATGTGATTAACACTCAATGAGTTTTATGTTTGATCATGTTGCTTGTGAGAGAGGTTTTAGTCAACAGGTCTGAACCTTTAAGATTCGTGTGTGCTTTACAAATCTCTATGTCATCTCCTAGATGCAGCTACCACGCTCTATTTGGAGCTATTCCAAACAACTGTTCTACTTGGAGCTATTCTAAATTATTGCTCCATTATATGTATCCGGTCTCTCTACTCAGAGCTATCCGGATAGGTGTCAAGCTTGCATCGTCGTAACCTTTACGACGAACTCTTTTACCACCTCCATAATCGAGAAAATTCCTTAGTCCACTAGTTACTAAGGATAACTTTGACCGCTGTCCTGTGAGCCATTCTTGGATCACTCTTGTACCCCTTGACTGACTCATGGCAAGGCACACTTCAGGTGCGGTACACAGCATAGCATACTGAAGAGCCTACGTCTTAAGCATAGGGGACGACCTTCGTCCTTTCTCTCTATTCTGCCGTGGTCGAGCTTTAAGTCTTAACTTCGTACCTTACAACTCAGGCAAGAACTCCTTCTTTGACTGGTCCATCTTGAACACCTTCAAGATCATGTCAAGGTATGTGCTCATTTGAAAGTATTATTAAGCATTTTGATCTATCCTTGTAGATCTTGATGCTCAATGTTCAAGTAGCTTAATCCAGGCTTTCATTGAAAAACACTTTCAAAATAACCCTATATGCTTTCCAGAAATTCTACGTCATTTCTGATCAACAATATGTCAACAACATATACTCATCAGAAATTCTATAGTGCTCCCACTCACTTCTTTGGAAATACAAGTTTCTCATAAACTTTGTACAAACCCAAAATCTTTGATCATCTTATCAAAGTGTACATTCCAACTCCGAGATGCTTACTCCAGTCCTTAGAAGGATCGCTGGAGCTAGCATACCTTTTAGCATCCTTAGGATTGACAAAACTTTTCTGATTGTATCACATACAACCTTTCCTTACAAAAACTGGTAAGGAAACTTGTCTTGACATCCATCTGCCAGATTTCATAAATGCAGCTAATGCTAACATGATTCCGACGGACTTTAAGCATCGCTACGAGTGAGAAAATCTCATCGTAGTCAACTCCTTGAACTTGTCGGAAAACACTTTGCCACAAGTCGAGCTTCATAGATGGTGACATTACCATCCACGTCCGTCTTCTTCTTAAAAGATCCATTTATCTCAATGGCTTGCCGATCATCGGGCAAGTCCACCAAAGTCCATGGATCTGTTCTCGGATTTTATGGCCTCGAGCCATTTATCGGAATCCGGGCCCACCATCGCTTCTCCATAGCTCGTAGGTTCATTGTTGTCCAGCAACATGACTTCCAAGACAGGATTACATACCACTCTGAAGTAGTACGCATCCTTGTCATCCTACGAGGTTCGGTAGTGACTTGATCCGAAGTTTCATGATCAATATCATAAGCTTCCACTTCAATTGGTGTAGGTGCCACAGGAACAACTTCCTGTGCCCTGCCACACACTAGTTGAAGAGATGGTTCAATAACCTCATCAAGTCTCCACCATCCTCCCACTCAACTCTTTCGAGAGAAACCTTTCCTCGAGAAAGGACCCGATTCTAGAAACAATTCATATTGCTTTCGGATCTGAATTAGGAGGTATACCCAACTGTTTTGGGTTTCCTATGAAGATGCATTTTATCCGCTTTGGGTTCGAGCTTATCAACCTGAAACTTTTTCATATAAGCGTCGCAGCCCCAAACTTTTAAGAAACGACAACTTAGGTTTCTCTAAACCATAATTCATACGGTGTCATCTCAACGGAATTACGTGGTGCCCTATTTAAAGTGAATGTGGTTGTCTCTAATGCCTAACCCATGAAAGATAGTGGTAATTTGATAAGAGACATCATGGTACGCACCATATCCAATAGGGTGCAACTATGATGTTCGGACACACCATCATACTATGGTGTTCCAGGCGGTATTAATTATGAAACAATTTCCACAATGTCTTAATTGTGTGCCAAAACTCGCAACTCAGATATTCATCTCTATGATCATATCATAGACATTTTATCCTCTTGTCACAATGATCTTCTACTTCACTCTGAAATTACTTGAACCATTCAATAATTCAGACTTGTGTTTCATCAAGTAAATATTCTCAACATCTACTCGAATCATCTGTGAAGTAAGAACATAACGATATTCACTGCATGCCTCAGCACTCATTGGACTGCACACATCAAAATGTGTTACTTCCAATAAGTTGCTATCTTGTTCCATCTTACTGAAAACGAGGCTTTTCAGTCATCTTTCCCATGTGGTATGATTTGCATATCTCAAGTGATTCATAATCAAGTGAGTCCAAACGATCCATCTGTATGGAGTTTCTTCATGCGTATACACCAATAGACATGGTTCGCATGTCTCAAACTTTTCTAAAACGAGTGAGTCCAAAGATCCATCAACATGGAGCTTCTTCATGCGTTTTATACCATTATGACTTACATGGCAGTGCCACAAGTAAGTGGTACTATCATCACTATCTTATATCTTTTGGCATGAAAATGTGTATCACTACGATCGAGATTCAATAAACCACTCAGGTTCAATACTAATCTTGATGGTAGAGGGAGCGTGCGATGTTTGATCACATCAAACTTGGAAACACTTCCAACATATATCGTCAGCTCACCTTTAGCTAATCTCCGTTTATTCCGTAGCCTTTTATTTCGAGTTACTAACACTTAGCAACCGAACCGGTATCTTAATACCCTGGTGCTACTAGGAGTATTAGTAAAGTACACATTAACATAATGTATATCCAATATACTTATATCGACTTTGCCAGCCTTCTCATCTACCAAGTATCTAGGGTAATTCTGCTCTAGTGGTTGTTCCCCTTATTACAGAAGCACTTAGTCTCGGGTTTGGGTTCAACCTTGGGTTTCTTCACTAGAGCAGCAGCTGAATTGCCGTTTGATGAAGTATCCCTTCTTGCCCTTGCCCTTCTTGAAACTAGTGGTTTCACCAACCATCAACAATTGATGCTCCTTCTTGATTTCTACTTTTGTGGCGTCAAACATCGCGAATATCTCAAGGATCATCATATATGTCCCTGATATATCATAGTTCATCACGAAGCTCTAGCAGCTTGGTGGTAATGACTTCGGAGAACCATCACTATTTCATCTGGAAGATCAACTCCCACTCGATTCAAGCGATTGTTGTACTCAGACAATCTGAGCACAAGCACAACAATTGAGCTTTTCTCCTTAGTCTGCAGGCTAAGAAAATCGTCGGAGGTCTTATACCTCTTGACGTGGGCACGAGCCTGAAATCCCAATTTCAGCCCTCGAAACATCTCATATGTTCCGCGATGTTTCGAAAACGTCTTTGGTGCCTCAACTCTAGACCGTTTAACTGAACTATCACGTAGTTATCAAAACGTGTATGTCCGATGTTCACAACATCCACAGACGAGGTTTGGGGTTCAGCACACTGAGCGGTGCATTAAGGACATAAGCTTTCTACTGTCCGCATAATCGCTACTGTCAACTTACAACTATATTTTCTCTAGGAACATAACTAAAACAGTAGAACTAAAGCGCGAGCTTACGACATAATTTGCAAAAGGTCTTTTGACTATGTTCAGGATAATTAAGTTCATCTTATGAACTCCCACTCAGATAGACATCCCTCTGGTCATCTAAGTGATCACATGATCCGAGTCAACTAGGCCGTGTCCGATCATCACGTGAGACGGACTAGTTAACGTCGGTGAACATCTTCATGTTGATCGTATCTACTATACGACTCATGCTCGACCTTTCGGTCTCCGTGTTCCGAGGCCATGTCTGCACATGCTAGGCTCGTCAAGTTAACCCTAAGTGTTTTCGCTGTGTAAAACTGTCTTACACCCGTTGTATGTGAACGTAAGAATCCATCACACCCGATCATCACGTGGTGCTTAGAAGCGACGAACTGTAGCAACGGTGCACAGTTAGGGGAGAACACTTCTTGAAATTTTTTATAAGGGATCATCTTATTTACTACCGTCGTCCTAAGTAAACAAGATGCATAAACATAATAAACATCACATGCAATTATATAGTTGTGACATGATATGGCCAATATCATATAGCTCCATTGATCTTCATCTTCGGGGCTCCATGATCATCTTGTCACCGGCTTGACACCATGATCTCCATCATCATGATCTCCATCATCGTGTCTTCATGAAGTTGTCACGCCAACGACTACTTCTACTTCTATGACTAACGCGTTTAGCAATAAAGTAAAGTAGTTTACATGGCGTTCTTCAATGACACGCAGGTCATACAATAAATAAAGACAACTCCTATGGCTCCTGCCGGTTGTCATACTCATCGACATGCAAGTCATGAATCCTATTACAAGAACATGATCAATCTCATACATCACATATATCATTCATCACATCCTTTTGGCCATATCACATCACATAGCATACCCTGCAAAAACAAGTTAGACGTCCTCTAATTGTTGTTTGCATGTTTTACGTGGCTGCTATGGGTTTCTAGCAAGAACGTTTCTTACCTACGCAAAACCACAACGTGATATGCCAATTGCTATTTACCCTTCATAAGGACCCTTTTCATCGAATCCGTTCCGACTAAAGTGGGAGAGACTGGCACCCGCTAGCCACCTTATGCACCAAGTGCATGTCAATCGGTGGAACCTGTCTCACGTAAGAGTACGTGTAAGGTCGGTCCGGGCCGCTTCATCCCACAATACCGTCGAAACAAGATTGGACTAGTAACGGTAAGAATATTGAACAACATCAACGCCCACAACTACTTTGTGTTCTACTCGTGCAAAGAATCTACGCAATAGACCTAGCTCATGATGCCACTGTTGGGGAACGTAGCAGAAATTCAAAATTTTCCTACGCGTATCACCAAGATCTATCTATGGAGAGACCAGCAACGAGTAGAAAGAGAGTGCATCTACATACCCTTGTAGATCGCTAAGCGGAAGCGTTCAAGTGAACGGGGTTGATGGAGTCGTACTCGTCGTGATTCAGATCACCGATGATCAAGTGCCGAACGGACGGCACCTCCGCGTTCAACACACGTACAGCCCGGTGACATCTCCCACGCCTTGATCCAGCAAGGAGAGAGGGAGAGGTTGAGGAAGACTCCATCCAGTAGCAGCACAACGGCGTGGTGGTGGTGGAGGAGCGTGGCAATCCCGCAGGGCTTCGCCAAGCACCATGGGAGAAGAGGAGGAGGGAGAGGGGCAGGGCTGCACCAACGAGAGATCAAATCATGTGTTATGGGCAGCCCCATGCCTCAATATATATAGGGGAAGGGGAGGGCTGCGCCCCCTTTAGGGTTTCCCACCCCAAGGGGCGGCGGCCAGCCTCCAGATGGCATCTGGTGCGGCGGCCAAGAGGGGGGGGAAGGAGTCCAACCTCCCCAAGGCACCTCGGAGGTGCCTTCCCCTTTGAGGACTCTTCCCTCTAGGGTTCCCTAGGCGCATGGGCCTCTTGGGGCTGGTGCCCTTGGCCCATGTAGGCCAAGGCGCACCCCCTACAGCCCATGTGGCCCCCCGGGGCAGGTGGCCCCACCCGGTGGGCCCCCGGGACCCTTCCGGTGGTCCCGGTACAATACCGATGACCCCGAAACTTGTCCCGATGGCCGAAACAGGACTTCCTATATATAAATCTTTACCTCCGGACCATTCCGGAACTCCTCGTGACGTCCGGGATCTCATCCGGGACTCCGAACAACATTCGGTAACCACATACAAGCTTCCTTTATAACCCTAGCGTCATCGAACCTTAAGTGTGTAGACCCTACGGGTTCGGGAGACATGCAGACATGACCGAGACGTTCTCCGGTCAATAACCAACAGCGGGATCTGGATACCCATGTTGGCTCCCACATGTTCCACGATGATCTCATCGGATGAACCACGATGTCAAGGACTTAATCAATCCCGTATTCAATTCCCTTTGTCTATCGGTATTTTACTTGCCCGAGACTCGATCGTCGGTATCCAATACCTTGTTCAATCTCGTTGCCGGCAAGTCACTTTACTCGTTCCGTAACACATCATCCCGTGATCAACTCCTTGGTCACATTGCGCATATGATGATGTCCTACTGAGTGGGCCCAGAGATACCTCTCCGTTTACACGGAGTGACAAATCCCAGTCTCGATCCGCATAAAACAATAGGTACTTTCGGAGATACCTGTAGTGCACCTTTATAGTCACCCAGTTACGTTGTGACGTTTGATACACCCAAAGCACTCCTACGGTATCCAGGAGTTACACGATCTCATGGTCAAAGGAAGAGATACTTGACATTGGCAAAGCTCTAGCAAATGAACTACACGATCTTTTGTGCTAGTCTTAGGATTGGGTCTTGTCCATCACATCATTCTCCTAATGATGTGATCCCGTTATCAACGACATCCAATGTCCATAGCCAGGAAACCATGACTATCTGTTGATCACAACGAGCTAGTCAACTAGAGGCTCACTAGGGACATATTGTGGTCTATGTATTCACACGTGTATTACGATTTCCGGATAATACAGTTATAGCATGAATAAAAGACAATTATCATGAACAAGGAAATATAATAATACTACTTTTATTATTGCCTCTAGGGCATATTTCCAACATGAGCGGCATTAAACCCAGACTAGTGCTGTCACTTACTAAATCTGACACGCACTGGGTTGAGGAGCTCGACTCCGTACTCTGGGGGCTGCGGACAACGCCTAACCGCACTACCGGATTCACACCATTTTTTATGGTATACGGCGCAGAGGTAGTTCTGCCCTGCGACATTATTCATGACTCACCTCGAGTGCGCATGTACGAAGAAAGAGAGGCCGAGCTGGATCGGCAGGACAGCTTGGATACATTGGAGGAAGAACGCGACGTCGCCAAGGCTCGTTCCGCATTCTATCAGCAGCAGGCCCGAAGATATCAAAGCAGAGAAGTACGGGCCAAGACTTACAACGTTGGCAAACTAGTTCTACGCCTGCCGGACAAGAAAAAGGACAAGCTCAAGCCCAAATGGGAGGGCCCCTTCATTATCGATCAAGTCCTGACCGGCGGAGCGTACCATCTACGAAATGCGTCGGATCACCGACTCGAGCCGAACCCATGGAACGCAGCCCGCCTCCGAAGATTCTATGCCTAGCGCCGGACTAAGAGTTCGTCCCCTTCCTCCGTTCAAATTTTTTCACTTCAGCTGTCTTTTGTTTCTCTTTTCTTCCCCTAACCTTTTTACTATAAAGCCCCTAAGGGCCTACTTCCGCATTGTTCGCATGCACTTGATGTGCCATCCGCACTCATTATACCTGGGGGCTTCTTTTCCAGAAGCTTAATTATAAGGGCTTCATGCCCAGCACATGTGTCAAGCTTCCACATGTACCTTTTACTCACCATTATATGCATCGATATGACTTAAGTTTTGGCCAAGCTGGGTTGCCTGGCTCCTGTGCTTACCCCTACGTTCCCGATTGTTCGGCTAGGAGGTAAAGGGAGCACCTCTGCGATTGTTACTGTCGGGTCAGCCGGACGTGTACCTCAGACTGGGTGAAGCCGAAAGCTAGCGTTCTTAAGGGAATATTCGGTCGGTGACCTAAAAGATGATTTTTTACCTACCTACTTATCTGCCCCCAGATGTTTTTCTGCTTTTTTTCGCAGTCTGGACTTGCACTTTAGGGCATTGCCTCCCGGGGAAAGGAACCCTTAACGGAACTATTCTCCCCGAAAGATGTTTCTTACTAACCATGTAATATAACATAACTAGTTGGGCACTTGTCTGATAAAACACTAATGACCCCTACGCCTGGTCTCCATGCATACCCCGGTTGTTTTTTAACCACAAAGGTATTCGGACACACTCCAGACTCTAGGGTCCCGAGGTCGAAGTGAAAAGGTCGGCAAAGACAAACGATCTACAATCCGGCTAGAAGGCATTTCACATGTCATTTTCAATACATCATCAAATTTACTGATTGTATTCCTCCTCAATCCCGTCTAACAGGCTGTCTAACTTACAGTCCCATTGGGAAAATTTAGCAGCCACCTCCACTTGGCTGTATACTAAACTCACAGGGATCTCCCTCCCATCGGGCCCCACCGATCCAACTTCGGCCATATGGTTGGGATCCGCCTTCTTGTACCGCGTCTTCACCATGGCCCAAGCCTCCCTGGCACCTTGGCGGCAGGCCGAAATCTTCCATAAACGGAAGCGTTACCGCACTCCCTGGAGTTTCTCCGCAAGCTCCCCAAGGCCCTCGGGTAGGGAGACGGCTGGCCATAATGCCTGGACGACGCCGCTCATTGCCTGCCGAACTCGTTCGAGCAGTTGCGACAGCTCGGGAAGTTGATCACCCATTGATACGGGTATCTCCTCTGCAGGGCGACCTGTGAGTAAACCTACAAGACACATTCTGTCAATCAACTTCCTCGCCGGACTCTTCTTTTCAAAGGAGTTCGTTCAAGCACTTACTATAGATGCCGCGACGAAGCCGCTGGTTCTCCTTAATGGAGCCGGACAGCTCGGCCCGAATGCCTTTCAGCTCCTCTCAAAGCTGGGCGTGGGCATCTTGAAGCTTGTTCCTTTCTTGCTGCACCCTATTCAGCACCCTCTCGCCGGCCTTCAGCTGGCGCAGTAATTCTTGCCTGTCCGGATCTTGTCCGGCGGCATCTGCAATGTCATTATTAGACTTGCGCGCACGCCGCACATCGCTTATATTTATTAATAAAAATGTGTTACCAGGAGGGGTCTCTGCGCTTCCTCCTGCGGCAGTAAGCGCGGCCTCAAGTTGGGCCTGGCATTCTTGCAGCTCCTGAGACAGCTGGGCATTCTTCTTGGTAAGAGCCTACATTTTAAATGATCCTTAAATCAGTCAACATAACTACTTTAAGTCTCGGGGGCTACTGGCATACATAACCATTAAAATTCCCTTACCCGTATGTCTTTTACATACTACTCCGTGGCTCTGGTAAAACCTTTAAGTCTCGGTGCGCGTCCCCTGCGTTGAAGGCGTCCAAAGCCTCAGGGGAGAAGCACGCTTCACGAAATACTGTCCGGCGGCACCGGTGGTTCATGGCGCTCTCCACCTCAGACTTGGTGGCGGACAGTCTGTCGGCATCCTCCGTTGGAGGAGTATCCGGCCCGCGCCTTGCGCTTGCCTCCCCCTCCAGGCCGGGCGTTGGAGCCTGGCCGGTATGGGCCGGATCGGCAACCTCTACGCCCGCAGTCCGGCGGGCGCTCTTTCTCCTACAAAGATCATGAGCACTCAGACGCTCCCTAGGAACGTTGCTCTGAAAATTTATAATATGAGCTATACCTTTGCGGCGACGTCTCAGTCCGTACCGCACTCCTTTTCCGCCTGCTGGTCCGGACTGACCCTTGTTGGTCGGCCGCCGCGGGCTCAGCTTACTGCCTTGAAGGCGCTTCCTGTAAAACACCATCGTCCGCGATGATCAGAAATGGGCAAGGAAGAGATAAAGGTGTCCGGACCTCGGTCACAATCACCTGGGAAGCCGGACATAATCCGGGGTAGTCCGCCGTAATGGCGACCAAAGCATCGTCTATGCTGAGCTGGTGAAACACCCCGTCGATCAGCTCCACCTTGATATCCGGATCCTCTTCGGAGGCCGGATCTTGGGATCTCCCTGGATCCTCAGGTTGCGGAGCCGGACTTATCATGTCCTCCACAATCCGGCGCAGTTCCTGCGCCGAAGACATAGCATAAGAAGCCTAAACTTTGAAAGCAAGGGTTGAGCCCTTAAAAAGTGTTCGCTTACCCAGCCCCGAGGGTTGTTCATGGAAAACCCATTCAGAGGGTTCGTGCGGAGGAAGTCCTCCTTTTCCCCCTTGTACAGACCGGACAGGATCTCCACCAGGTCTTCGGTCGAATCCGGCCCTTTGCGGCCGTGGCGGGTGGCGTCGTCCTCCCCGTTGAAATCCCACATGGGGTGGCCCCTGTATTGCAGTGGCTGTACTCCCCGCATGATGCATATTGCCATGATTCCGATCATGGTCAATCCGGAATGGGCCAGTAATCTTATTCGGCCCATCAGGTAATGGACGCTCTTGTCTTCCTCCAAACGGGGGCTCCGCGGGCGCCAGCTGAGGCGTTTCTTCAAAGGAGCAGCATCGAACTCCGGGAGGCCAATCCGGACTGGGTCCGGCAGCGGAGCGTCTTCTATGTAAAACCACTCTGAAGGCCAGTCTTCGGACGCCTTCTTAGGAGTACCGGATGGGTATCCGGTCCCGGCAATGCGCCATATTTCGGCGCCGCCCACTTGATATATAGATCCCTCGTGAGAACGGGGTACGAGGCAGAACAGCCTCTTCCACAATGCAAAATGGGGCTCGATGCCCAGGAATAGCTCGCAAAGAGCTACATAGCCCGCGATATGCAGGACAGAGGCAGGCGTAAGGTGATGGAGCTGGAGTCCGTAGAACTCGAGGATCCCGCGGAGAAACGGATGTATCGGAAATCCGAGTCCCCTTATCAGATATGAGACGAAGCATACCCGCTCCCCTTTGTTGGGGCTTGGGGTAGCCTCCGCTTGCTTCCCACCTTGGTAGGTGGCCAGCCCGGTTCGGACCGGGACCATGAAGGCCGGAGGGAGATATCCCCCTGCTTGGAGCTTCACTAGCTCATTGTGTGGAACAGAGCACCTCCTCCAATCCCCTGGCTGTGGGCTGGGAGCGCGAGAAGAGGAGCCGCGTCGACGGTCCATGATGGAATGGATTTTTAGGTCAAGGGCGCTCCGATGAAGTATTCGCGGAAGGAAGATGATGTGGTTTGGATCTGGATTTTTGCCTCTTTTGTAGGCGGATGACTCGCACGACTAGGGGGTGAAATATAAAAGACACCCTGGCTTTTCGCATTCGTGCGACGTGTGGAAGAGGGCCATTATTGGGCGTAGAAGCCAAGAAGCACAGTATTTATGATGAAGCCGGACACTGTTCGGCAGGTACATGGAACTTGAAGGGAGAACCCGCCTTGCAACGTCGAAGACTATATACACGCCGGACTTATCGTCATTGAAGCCTGGTTCGGGGGCTACTGAGGGAGTCCTGGACTAGGGGGTGTCCGGACAGCCGGACTATCATCGTCCGCCGGACTCCAAGACTACGAAGATACAAGATTGAAGACTCCGCCCCATGTCCGGATGAGACTTTCCTTGGCATGGAAGGCAAGCTTGGCAATACGGATATGTAGATCTCCTACCATTGTAACCGACTCTGTGTAACCCTAGCCTCCTCCGGTGTCTATATAAACCGGAGGGCTTTAGTCCGTAGGACACGACATACATTACAACAATCATACCATAGGCTAGCTTTAGGGTTTAGCCTCCTTGATCTCGTGGTAGATCCACTCTTGTACTACCCATATCATCAATATTAATCAAGAAGGACGTAGGGTTTTACCTCCATCGAGAGGGCCCGAACCTGGGTAAAACATCATGTCCCTTGTCTCCTGTTACCATCCGCCTAGACGCACAGTTCGGGACCCCCTACCCGAGATCCGCCGGTTTTGACACCGATAGCATGCCTTCTCAAAATTCACTTTAAAGATAAATCCATCCAATTTCTTCGAATGAATTTCATGCAAAACAACTACACCCTATAGTATATGTCAACCTGGCATGAAAGCTGTTTGAGTAGGGCGAATCACCGTCTGAGCACTTTGTTAGTCGATTTGTATCCACTTTGGTAACAAAAACTTAAAACTAACATTGTGTAAGTAAATGGGTCTAAACTATTTGATTTTCACCGCCATTTCCTTCTTAGGCCAATAAAATAATAGTCTCGAAGTTGGGCTAAAACAATAGAAGGTCACCAACAATAGAAGGTCACCACTAAACAAATCTTGAAACATAGGCAGCAGATCCCCCTTTATTGTCCCTCAACACCGCCTATAAAGTTCCACCAGGAACCCATCTAGGCTAGGTGCTTTATTATTTTTCATCCACAAAATTGCCCCATACACCTCCTTCTCCGTAAAGGGAGCGGTCAACACTTCATTTTCTTCCAGACATAACTATGGAATATCCCCCATTGTGCCCTCATCCATGGATACCAAATTTGACACAGGGGCACCGAAGAGCTTCTTATAGAAATAAGAGATGTAGAATTTAGGTTCTCTTGACCTATAGTCGTACCCTCATCTTGCTCAAGTCGGGAAATTCTTTTCTTTCTATGTTTTCCGTTAGTTTAAATGAAAAAAATCAGTGTTTTTCTCACCCTTCCTGACTCCCTTCACTTTAGCCCTGCAGGCCCATTTAATTTCTTCCTCTCTCAAGAGCTTAGCGAGACCCTTTTCCACTTCTCATTTGGTGGCGCACTCTGCCGCGAAGAGGGGTACCACTTCAACTTTGATGTCAAGCTCATTGGTAAGGCGAACAAGCCTTTATTTTTCAACTTTGTAGACCCACTAGCATTCTTAACCCAACCCCTGCAAAAATTGCCTAGCCTCCTTTGGTTTGGGGGAATCTTTTAGGAATTTCATAGTATAGGATTTCTATAGGAAAAATTTCTTTAGAGCCCTTTGGTTTGTAGGAATAGAATCCTATTCCTATGGAAGAATTCTTCCTATCCTCCACATTTTATAGAAAAATAAACATTAGCCTAGACCCAATTGGAAAAATCCTATGATGTGAACCATAGGGCATCTCCTTTCCTATTACTATCCATAGTATTTGAGATACATGTCATCTCATTTCCTATGAATTTCCCATTCCTATTATTTTCCTACCCTATGAACCAAAGGTGGCCTAAGATGCCAAATTTTATACTGCCATCTCTCAATATTAGTAACCCCTCTATTTTCTTTAGCCCATTCTGTTGCAACCAACTCTAGAAGATCCTCTCTTTCAAAGCACGATAGTTAGAAAGAAAAGGCCGCCTTGTTCCCCGCATGAGCAGCCTCACCAGAGCTAACAAGTAGGGGTGTACGATCGGACAATCCACACATGTATCGTTACAAGGGGGAACTTTTGCCTCCACTTCACACTAGCCAATCGGTTCAATTTTTCATATGTCGTAATCTCAAGATTGTTTGCCCCAGTATATTGCCGACCTATGAGATCTATCTCCCTCAAATCCAGATTCTCAATAATTGTATTGAATATAAATGGCCGACAACTATCAAAGTTACCATTATTCTTCTTCCTCGTATGAATAATATTAAAATACCTCCCACCAACATATGTAGAGTCTCCCCACCAGAAATATAAACTAATTCCTCAAGGAACTCAGACTTGAACTCAAGTTGAGCTGCCCCATAGATGGCAACCAGGGCACAGTCGAAGTCGTCAACTTTCGAGCGCACATGAACTTTTATCACCATCCTTCTTACATCAAGTGATGCCTTGTTCACCCCAAGTAAGATCCCACCATATCTTCCTCGAGGCAGCAGACAATACCACACGAAATCGAAAACACTCGAAAAAGTGCCCAAAAACTGGAAGTAAAGTTTGATCTACCAGTTTCTAGCAAAGCGATAAAATCCAACGTTTGTTCCCTATACGTTTTCGCCAAAAATCTAAATTTACCCTAGTCCAGAGTACCTTTGCTATTTTAAATAACGCCTCTCATGACTCATCATTAAATCTTAACTTTGAACCTATTCCTAGTACTACGGCACAACAGATAGGTCGTATTGTTTTGTGCTTATGAGTACGCCCAACCTTTGTCGTAGATTTCTAAAGTCCGCATGACCTTCCTTTTCCTCATCGCCCCTAGAAAAACATGGAACATCTGCATGATCTTCCAGTTCCATAAGATTCGTAGGAGTTAGATCCTCGCATAAGTACTCAATCGCCTGAATCTTGAGTTGACTAACATCACCCTCATCCATTGGCTTAGCTGTCGCAATAGTTTTTTTAACATGTTCATAGCTCTATACACCTCTAGATCCAATACATCAATCAAATAAGTCATTAATAGAACTCACAACCTCATGACAATTAGCCCCTAAAGAAACCTCAATATTTGTTACTTTATGTAAAATCTCCTCAGAAAATTTAAGGACAGATAAATTCTTATTAACAACCATACATGTAGTGGACTCTGACGACTCAAAGCTTGAGCACGACCCACATGCAGCTCATCCGCATCCAGCTGGGCTTGAATCTGCTGACTCACACGCCTGTCCATCGAGCCGGGATCCGCTGACTCACACGTCGGGGGTGCGTGAGCGCTAGCCATAGAGCGGCTCCAACTCCACCCGACGCATAAGGCTCGGCCCAACCAGCTGAGAGTCTCTGGTGTATCTTAAAATATTTTATTATGTATCATCATGTATCCAGAAAGTCACTTTGGAGGACGAGCTCCAAGAGCCCTATATTTTGAATAATGTCAAAATGCTATTTTGAAGTTTCATTTAAAAAAATTCAGCATGTTTATATATATGTAATTTTTTTTTTTGAAAAGGAGGTTATCCCCCTGCCTCTGCATCCGAAAAGATACATGCGGCCATATTATTAAACAAGTTCAGCGAAACACAAAGTCTGGTATCCGAAGTACAGCTCACAAAGGAAGCACTACAGAAAAGAAGCTAAGAAAATAAAACCATAGCCACAACCGGCTGGACGAAAGGACATTAAGGATCTATCCTATTATACGACCGCAATCCAAACCGGTTGAACATAGCCCGTGCTACCATCTCCCATCGGTTGCACCCAGTAGCCAAATGCTCCATGTAGTCCATAGGAGTGAGTAGCAACCACGTACGGATCCATACAGTAGCTCTGAAAATAACCTGCAAGAAGTTTAAAATATATAATCTGTTAAAAAACATATCGTTCCTGCAGTTCTACACATGTGTAAATTGTGATTTTGAAATAAATAACCATGCGAGTTGCACAAAATTGACAAAATCGTCATTTTGAAAAGATGAACAATGCATGTATTATTCACTATTAGGAAATCATCGTCTTGTCATTTTTGTATAGCTCACATGTTTACTTATTTCATCATTAAACTTTAGACATGTGTACTATAAATTCATATGATCATGTAGAATTCTTTTCAAAAAAAAATTGGAACTTTAAATTTGATTGTTAAACTATTTAAATAAGGTCGTCCAATGCACCCGGCTCTAAAAACCCACTCTCGTAGTGTATCAGCAAACTTGATCCAAAACAAGTGCATTATTGTTGTTCGTACCCACCGGAACATGATAATACACTTAACTAAAGAAAACAAATGATTTTTTAGGGAACTAAACATTTTGAAACCAACCACTGATAATGGAGGAGATAATTGGATATTTGCCACTTTAAACATTAGGCTTCGCAAAAATGCCACTCTCGAGATGGGCTTCTAAAAAATGCCACCCAGCTCATGAACATCTTGATTACCCTGCCATTTCCCCCATTTTCTGTTATTTCTTTAGTTTTTCCATTTACCTGTGCTTGAAAGGACCAAAGTGCCCTTGTCTCTCCTAATCTTATCTGGTTCGTGCGTGGCTCCGATGCCATCGATTGCTTGTCAGCGCACCGGACCCACCTGGCGGTGGTGGACTTGGCTCGCCCACGACAAGGCCAGCGCGGGCTCGCAAGGCCAACTCCAGGGTAGTTGGAACAGAGTGGGTGTGAGCCGGCCCGGCCCAAGCAGCCACCTACTTATCCACCCACTCCATCCAGATGGAACCATCCAGAGGATCACGACGGCGGCATCGGCTCTATTCCCCAATTCCCCTTCCCTTTGCATGAACCCTAGTTTCTGTATCCAGAGATTGCCTGTAATCGTCCCCAAACTTGTACTCCGAGAGTGAATTGCATCTGTAATACATAGTTCCTATCCTGCTCCTAACATCTGGTATCAGAGAACAACCACCACCCTTCCTCCGCGCGCGATCTGGCGCAGTTCGTCGAGACCCGTCGTCTTCATCAAGCTCGATTGCAGATCGTGGCCATGGATCCCACCATGAAGGAGTACATGGACAAGCTCACATCCTCCATGGACGAGTTCCGCACCGAGCTGCGCAACAACACCGCGGCTGTGCATGCCAACACCGCCAAGGTCAACGATCTCCTCGCGTGGCGGCCGGATCTGGAGCGTCGCGTGGCCGATCTGAGTACTGTGGTAGCCGATCTCTAGCAAGGGCGCGCGCCTGCGGCGGCGGCGCCTGGTGTGGCAGCAATCGGGGCGTCGGCCCCCGCCCCCTCCCTCGCAGCGGCTGGGAGCCTCCTTGGCTCCGGCATCAACGCGCAGGAGCTGCCCCACGGGTCTGAGGACCACGGCGACGCATTCATCCACCGGGAGCAAGCGCCGGCCATGACGCCGGTGCCCCTCCCGGGCATCGGTCAGTGTCCCGCATCCCCATCCCTGATTCCAGTGGCTTCGCCATTTTCTCATGCCAGCCAGCTCCTCGCGGGCTTGGGACAAGCACACCCTTCCATTTGTTTTCCTCAATTCACGGGCGAGAACCCCAAGCTCTGGAAAACTCTCTATGAACAGTATTTCTCCATGTTTAACATCCAGCCCTCATTCTGGGTGCCCATGGCATCCTTGAATTTCTCGGGATCGACCGCCATATGGCTGCAATCGATCCAGAAGAAGCTGGCAGGCTTCGATTGGGAGTCATTTTCTAGTCTCTTATGCACTCGTTTCGGACGCGATCGTCACCGGCTACTTATTCGTCAATTTTACACCATTAAACAGACATCTACGGTGGCTGATTATATTGAGAAATTCCAACTTGTTATTAATCATTTGGCTTCATATTCTGATGCAATTCACCCTTACTTCTACCTTACTCGTTTTGTGGAGGGGCTCCGCGCCGATATCCGGGCGGTGGTGCTGGTGCAGCGACCGCCCGATCTGGACACTGCCTGCTCCCTCGCGCTTCTTCAGGAGGAGGTAGCAGGGGGGGTGCATCATCCACGACCGCACTCGTCGGCGCCGTGCTCTCTGGACACGGGGCAGCGCTCTGGGGCTTTACCTTTGCCTCCACCCCCACCGAGACCGAGCGCTGCCGTGCCAGCACCAGCGGCCAATGACAGGCGCGGCATTGAAGGTGCTCGTGCCGACACCAGCAAAGTGAAAGCTCTCCGGGAGTATCGCCGCGCCCGCGGTCTCTGTTTTAAGTGCGGCGAGCGGTGGGGGCACGATCATACGTGCCCTGCCACGGTGCAGCTGCACGTGGTCGAGGAACTCCTGGAGCTTTTCGGTCTCGATTCCGTCTTCGACGGCGAGCAGCAGCCTCCGGCCAAAGCAGTGATGGCCATCTCCAAGCACGCGCTCACGGGTGACAAGTCGCCCAAGGCATTTCAGCTCCATGCGTGGCTGCAGGGGCACGAGATCCTCATGCTGGTGGATTCCGGCAGTTCTACATCGTTTGTCGACGCCCAGTTGGCTACCCAGCTGAAGGGGGTCACTCCACTGGCCCGTGCGGGGCGCGTCAAGGTTGCTGGTGGCGGTGAATTGCAGTGCACAGCCACTATTCAGAACTGTAAGTGGGCTTCGCAAGGGCATGAATTCACCACCAATTTCAAAGTTCTTCCTCTGGGAATGTATGACGCAATTCTGGGAATGGATTGGCTTGAGGAGCACAGCCCGATGACGGTGGACTAGAAAGGCAAGCATATCTCAATTCCGGAGGCAGCAGGCATTGTTCACCTCCATGGGCACCCATCTACACCTTCTTGCGAAGTCATTAACAGCATGCAGTTGAACAACTTATGTCGCCAAGGGGCTGTTTCGCATATGGTGCAACTGTACCAAGTAGCACTGGGGACGGGGGAGGAGCAAGAGGTCACACCTGAGTGTATCCGTGCTGTTCTGGAGCAGTATCCGGATGTGTTTGGCGAGCCAACAGGGCTGCCTCCGAAGTGCAGTTGTGATCATCATATTCCTTTGGTACCCGGTGCTCAGCCTGTCAACATTCGGCCGTATCGACACAAGCCGGAGCACAAGACTGAGATCGAGGAACAGGTGGCTGAATTGCTCAGGCAGGGAGTGATTCGACGCAGTTCAAGCCCGTTTGCTTCACCAGTTATTTTGGTTAAGAAGAAGGATGGCACGTGGCGTCTATGTATTGACTATCGTCATCTCAATGCCATGACGTCAGTTGCTAAATTTCCAGTTCCAGTGATTGAAGAATTGCTCGATGAACTTCACGGGGCAGTATGGTTCTCTAAACTCGACCTTCGAGCAGGATATTACCAGATCAGGATCGCAGAGGGCGACGGGTACAAGACTACCTTCCAGACCCATTCGGGACACTTTGAATTCCTGGTGCTTTCAATGGGACTAGCAGGGGGTCCATCCACCTTCAACGGCGCGATGATTGATACTATGCATCCTCTGCTCCGCAAGTGTGTTCTGCTGTTCTTTGACGATATCCTAGTCTTCAGCCGCACGCTAGAAGATCATACAGCTCACCTTAAGCAATTTTTCCAGCTCCTGCGAAGAGATCAGTGGAAGATCAAGGCTTCTAAATGTTGCTTTGGCCAGCAGAAGCTGTCTTATTTGGGGCACGTCATCAGTGCGGAAGGGGTTGCCACAGATCCTGGCAAGATTCAAGCCGTGACGCAGTGGCCTACACCGACTGATGTTAAAGAGGTCCGGCGATTCCTCGGGCTTGCCGGTTATTACCGTCGCTTCGTCTGCCATTTTGGCATCATCGCACGTCCGTTGTTCAACCTGCTCAAGAAGGGGGCACCATTTGTTTGGACGCAGGCAACAGAAGAGTCATTCCAGCTGCTTAAACAAGGTCTCGTCACAGCCCTAGTTCTAGCATTGCCTAATTTCTCTCAACCTTTCATCATGGAAACAGATGCATGCGACGCGGGCGTGGGAGCAGTGCTGCAGCAGCAGGGACATCCGATTGCATATATGAGCAAAGCATTGTCCCCCAAATTCCAAGGGTTGTCAACATATGAAAAAGAGTATCTCACGGTGGTCGTGGCAGTTGAGCAGTGGAGGCCCTACTTGCAGCACAGCGAGTTCGTCATTCAGACTGACCAGAAGAGTCTCATTCATCTCGAGGAACAGAGACTGACTACGCCATGGCAGCAGAAGGCTTTCACAAAGCTGCTGGGTCTTCGTTATTCTATCAAATACAAGAAATGAGTGGAGAATGGAGCAGCCGACGCATTGTCCAGAGCCATGCACACGGACCAACTCCACACAGTCTCTTCATGCAAGCCAAGTTGGATGGAGGATGTTCTCAATAGTTACAATGCTAACCCACAGGCGCAAAGGTTACTGGAGCAGTTGGCAATCCGTCCGGATCCCAAAGGGCGTTTCACGCTAGAGCAGGGTATGCTTCGATTTCGAGGGAGGATATGGCTCGGAGGCGCGACAGAAATGCAACAACAGATCATTGCTGCGTTTCACGACACTCCGCTCGGTGGGCACTCCGGGTTTCCAGTCACTTGGCGTCGAGTGCGCCGCTTATTTGCATGGCCCAAGATGAAGACTCACATCCAGCATTACGTCCAATACTGCCCGACGTGTCAACAAGCAAAACCTGATCGTGCTGCTTATCCAGGACTGCTCGAACCTCTGCCGGTGCCTAAGGAATCATGGGAAATGATAAGCATGGATTTTATCGATGGTATGCCTCTTTCTGGCGGGGTTAACTGCATTCTGGTCATAGTGGACAAACTGACTAAGTTTGCCCACTTCCTTCCGCTGGCTCACCCGTACACAGCCTCGAAGGTCGCTCTCCTGTACATGAATCAGATCTACCGGCTGCATGGATTCCCAGGGTCCATTGTGTCCGACCGTGACCCGGTGTTCACAAGTCATTTCTGGCAGGAGTTGTTTAAGTACGCTGGCACTGGGCTGCGCATGAGTTCTGCCAATCACCCGCAAACGGATGGGCAGACGGAGAGAGTTAACCAGTGTCTTGAAACCTATTTACGGTGTTTCGCTCAAGCATGCCCTCGTCGCTGGAGTTTCTGGATTCCTCTGGCTCAGTTTTGGTACAACTCGTCTCACCACTCTTCCATTGGTATGTCACCTTTCCGAGCCATGTACGGCCATGAACCACGACAATGGGGGATAACAGCAACAAGCGCATGTTCAGTCCCAGCACTGAGGTCTTGGCTAGATGAAAGAGCGGTAGTGCAGGACCTACTCCAGCAACACCTGAATCGTGCTCGACAGTGCATGAAGCAGCAAGCTGATAAGAAGCGATCATTCAGGGTCTTTGAGGTTGGTGATTCTGTCTACCTGAAGTTGCAGCCATACATTCAGACCTCGGTGGCTCGACGGGCCTGCCACAAGCTATCTTTCCGGTTCTTTGGTCCTTTCAAGATCATTGCTCGTGTCAACAATGTTGCTTACAAGCTACAACTCCCAGAGCAAGCGCAAATCCACCCGGTCTTCCATGTCTCGCAGCTCTGGAAAGCACTCATCCCAGGTACTACGGCATCCAGTACGCTTCCTATCCAGTCTGACATTCCTGTGGTTCCTATGAAGATCTTGGAGCGACGCTGGCGCCAGCGCAGGGGGGCTATGGTGGAACAGATATTAGTCCGCTGGTCCAATCCAGCGGCTGTCGCAGATTCATGGGAGGATCATGCAGAGTTACAAGCTCGGTTCCCGGCTTCTGAGGCTTGGGGGCAAGCCTCGTCTCAAGAAAGGGGGGATGTCAGCGCACTGGACCCACCTGGCGGTGGTGGACTTGGCTCGCCCACGACAAGGCCAGCGCGGGCTCGCAAGGCCAACTCCAGGGTAGTTGGACCAGAGTGGGTGTGAGCCGGCCCGGCCTAGGCAGCCACCTACTTATCCACCCATTCCATCCAGAGGATCACGGCGGCGGCATCGGCTCTATTCCCCAATTCCCCTTCCCTTCGCATGAACCCTAGTTTCTGTATCCAGAGATTGCCTGTAATCGCCCTCAAATTTGTACTCCGAGAGTGAATTGCATCTGTAATACATAGTTCCTATCCTGCTCCTAACATCGCTCGCCGCTGTAACCCGGCCATGCCTGCGCGTGCTGCCCAAGCACGTTATTGCCGGCTCACCCACGCCTGCTCGCAGCCGTACCTCATCCTCACCAGCTCGCCCACCATGCGTCAGATATTTTCTTAATACTGTTCAACAACAGTTCATAATTGTTCTTCAGTTTATACGACTGCTCGCACCAGGCCAAGCTCACATGTACAATGCTTAAACTGAATGCATAATAGATACATATAGGTACTTGCAGTTCCAGATATACACGGTATAGTTTTGTAAATTAAGATCAGGTGAACAAAGCAAGAGAGAGGCTTAATAAAATATCGTGCAGAGGATTGGGTTCCATGCTGTCGTGCCGTCCAGGCGATTGGCGCCAGCGACATCCATGCGATAGACAGCGCGGCGGCGACCAGGCGATCGACAACGGCGACGTCCAGTCGACCGGCGGCGGCGGCGTGTAGGTGATCGGCGTCGGCGGTCGTGTAGGCGATCTGTGCCTGCGCGCGGTGTTATCGGCTATTTTCTAGGCTGGTGGCGCGTGCGTGAGTGGCAACAGAACAACTCGACTGCCTGCACGATGCAAATGCAATGAGGTACGTATAAACATCCAGGGGTAGTCTTGTCTTTTCAAGCACAGGTAAGTAGAAAAACTAAAGAAAAACATGAAAAAGAGGAAAATGGCATGGGAATCAAGTTGTCCATGAGAGCAAGGATAATAGTATAGCCAACTGTTGGCTATAAAAAAGTGTGATGTCATCTATAGCCATCCCTATAGTCAACATGTACAATAATTAGCTATAAGTATGTGTTACTTTATTAATACATGACTCACCTTCCATTCTCACATAGTGCCTAGAAGCTATGCTGCATGTAGCTCTTGCATGAGAGTCCGCTTACATTCTCTCATATTCTTTCTCCTTCACCTAAGAGCAAGTACAATAAGACTTCTCGCAATGCAAATGTGCTTAGATGAGGTGCTAAGTGCATTAAATATCTTAGCAACTCAACTCCCCAATGCATAGGTGCTTAACTTGTTGTTGCTAAGCACACTTTATTTAATGAGTTAGCACCTAAAGTCTTTCATGCATTGGTCAAATTGTTTCATTTAAGTGGGTTGCCTAGGTTCTCGCGCTTGGCGTTGGTTCTTCCTGGGGTCACCAAAGTACTCTCTTCCCTCCTTAAATGTTGTGCCATGTCATTTTTTCGCTTATGTGGCATGCTTAGCACCTGTCCACGGTGGAGCACTGGGAAGGGCTTAAGGTGATGTAGGCGGGCTTTAAGACATTAAATATTATATTCTTGCTTACTTGGAAGAGAGAGAAGAGGAGAGAGAAGAGAAGCGGGCTACTAGTTAACAGCCGGCTGCAACACGTGCTCCTAGGTACTTTGTGAGAGAGTGGGGTGGGCCATGTATCAACAAAGTAGTACATATTTATATCTAGCTATTGTACTTGTTGGCTATAAGCTTGACTATATGTGACATGGCAACATGATATAGCCAGCAGCTGGCTATATTATTTTTTTTGAGGGGAAGCTGGCTATATTATTAACCATGCTCTAAGTATATAAATATTATTTTACTTCTTACAGCCTGCTGACTATATTTTATTGTATTTGAGCTGGGTAGCATTTTTGTGAGGCCCACTTTAAGAGTTATATTTTTGCGGAGGCCAATATTTAAAGTGGCAAATATCCAATTTTCTCATGATGGATCGTGCCGGGGACGGTAGAGAAACCACTCGGCCGTTGACTAAATGGTCGATATGATATGTCCCGCGCCCGCCACCGCTTGGAGCAAGACGACGCCTCGCATCCCGCTCCTCCCGTACGTCCTCCTCGGCCTCGCTTCCACCGTCATGTCACAGGAGCCGGACACGGAGGAGGAATGGGCAGCTGTGGAGCGGCGAGGTGCTCACCTGGTAACGGGGGCGGCGGAGCGCCCCTTCATCATCCACGGGTTCAACACCTACTGGCTCATGTCCTTCGCCGCCGACGAGGCCACGCGTCCGCGCGTGACAGCGGCTATAGCCGAGGCTGCCGGGGCGGGGCTCAACGTGTGCCGCACCTGGGCGTTCGCTGACGGAGGGTACCACGCGCTGCAGACAGCGCCATTCTGCTACGACGAGGAGGTGTTCCAGGTGAGCTGCCTGTCGAGACGGGCACCTGCTTGATGAAATGCATGGCCGGGTAGCGCTTTTCTTGTTAGATCATCAGTAAATTTGCTGGATCTTACATTTTATGCCATGTTTTGGATGAAATTGCTATTTCATTCACATGCCCCACTGACCCACTCGCCAAAAAGAACAAGAAAATGGAAGCAAGGGAAACTGGATGCTCATCATACATTTCTTATTATTATTTTTGCATTTTTCGGTATGAAAGGCTGATCTCTGCACACCAGTAGTGTTTCTCTGGGTTTGGGTGTCTGATTTTATCATGTATTTTCGCCAGGCGCTAGATTTCGTGGTCAGCGAGGCAAGAAGGTATAAGATGCGGTTAATACTGTCACTATGTAATAACTGGGAAGATTATGGAGGGAAGGCACAGTATGTAAGATGGGGTAAGGAGGCTGGAGTAGATCTTACTTCTGAGGATGACTTCTTCTCTGATCCAACACTTAAAGGGTACTACAAAGCTTTTGTTGAGGTAAATTTCTGGTTCCGTACCTCAAATAGCCATCGGAAATTGGTTCCTGATATTTATCATGCTGCGTGACCAATGGAAATCATCATATGCATAGCTATATGAAATGACACTAGCAAATTGTTACTGCTAATTTTAGTTTGCAAGCTCTGAATTCTGTAGTCCTGTATTTCTGTTATACCAGAGTTTCAATACTGTGCATATGTTTCCTTTGCTTAGGCTGTTTTGTCAAGAGTAAACACAATCACAAATGAGACCTACAAAGACGATCCTACCATTCTTGCCTGGGAGCTGATTAACGAGCCGCGCTGCCCTTCAGATCCATCAGGCGATACGCTGCAGGTCCTTCATTGTGGTCTTATTTTTGTGAACTTTTATGTTCCATGTTTGTTTGTCCACTGTACATTTTGAAGACATTGGGTTCTTGTAGGCATGGATAGAAGAGATGGCATCTTACGTGAAGTCTATAGATACTATGCACCTCGTGGAGATTGGTATTGAAGGGTATTATGGTCCGTCTACTCCAGAACTTTTGCTCGTCAACCCAGATGATTATTCAGGGCATGTTGGAACGGACTTCATCAGGAACCATCAAGCAATGGGAATTGATTTAGCTTCAGTTCATATTTATTCAGACACTTGGTAAGTCGTCATGTCTGATCCCACAAAACATATACAGCTGAGTAGCTATAGTGGCTAAATTAAAACACTTCATAGAAATATGGAATTTACTATCAGGGCTGAGCTTAGGATTTTCTTTTTTTTTTGCTAGGTTGCCTGACTCAACAGAGGAGAGCCACGTTCAGTTTGTGAACTCTTGGATGCAGCAACATATTGATGATGCAGCAAACTTGCTGGCCATGCCCATCGTGATCGGGGAGTTTGGATTATCACTGAAGGATGGCAAGTTTGAAAACGAGTTCCGCGAAACTTTCATGCAGACAGTGTACAACAATTTCTTGTGCTCTTGGGAGAGTGGAATGATTGGAGGAGGCTGCCTTCTGTGGCAGCTCTTCCCTGAAGGTGCAGAACACATGGATGATGGTTATGCAGTTATTTTTGCAAAATCACCATCCACATTCAACCTACTTGCAAATCACTCAAGGAAGCTAGAATGCTGAGATTATGCTGCTTCCCCTTCCCCTGCTACATGGTTTTTCAAGCTAAGAATTTTACTGTAAAGTTAAATGCCTTATATGTATATCATGTACCCTAATAGTTGGTCTCTGGTTCAAAAGTATGTGGTACCGTGAAAAAAGGTAGAGATTGAATTGTGCAATAAAATTTTGCCCCTCCATCCTGCACATATTATACTAAAAAAATATCTTTAATATGTTGGCATTTTCGTTCCGTTTTATGCATTTGTTTGTCATATACGTATATGCAAACAAAATTGCATTGAATGGTACAATTCATCTCCAGAACGTTGGGTAAGTGTAATATGGACATTTGATATCGTGATAGAATCGTTAAGGTTTATTAAAGAGGGTGGATTTGGTGAGCACATGGGCACATGGCCAGATATGTTTAATATGTCACTTGCCCTGTCATGTACTCCTATATAGTTTTCTATTTTTGTTTCTCAATTATTACGGAGGCACAGCTCTGGTGTTTGTATTAGAGTTGTAGTTCTGCAAATGCTGCTTCTGTAGAAAACTGCAAGTGTTGTGATCACGGTAGCAAATGTACAGCTGGAATTTCTCAAATATACAATCCTTGAATCATGCAGATGTACATTAAAGATTCCCGAGGATCATGTTCTACAAATATATGATATATTATGATATATATTTGTAGTTTTGTCTGCAGATTTGCATCTTCGAGATTTAACTATTAGATTAAAAATTGGTTCTGGTGCAGCGAAGAAGATGCTGTGATATGTGTCAATGACCGAAAGCATACCCGGTGACTTACACACCAGGTCATTATTGGGACAGACGATGGCGCTTAAATTCTGATCTACCGAGTGCCAACTCAACCCTATTCTCGGAAAAATTGGCAAATCCTGCTGCACATTAACGTACAAAGGTTGTAGTTGCCGGACGTGGTACTAGTATTCAAGTCTATCCGTCAAATAAAATGATAGAAGACTGAGCAAAGAAGATAATTTCATGTCATGAATCAAGATATGTTCAAATATATTACTGTTCTTCCAGATCCCTCAAACTTGCTGTTCATGTATATTATAAGAATAGCTACAGTACTGAGAACTCAATATGAGCCAGAAGCATAGGAGATTTGTTAATGTTAGAAGGGATAGGGAGAGATTGACGGAATATGATGAATGTATTATTGAGCCTCGAGGGCGAGTATATATTGAGTACAAGAGTTGGAGAGCAAGAAACCTCTCCTAGAGATATGGTAGGAGACGGATTACAAATCCTAGACTACCAAATACATGTAACCCAAATATATCTCTAACATCCCCCGCAGTCGTAGCAGTAGCGTCGCAGACAACACGAGCGTCGCGGACGGTCAGACTGAAGAGAATAGCAGCCGACAGGCTGACATCCCCCCGTAGTCGCCGCGGGAGCGCCGTGGACGATGTCGCGTCGCGGACGGGTTGACTATAGAGGAAGCCGGCGAGTTGCTCAAGCGAGATGATAGCCCTTTGTGCCATTGTCGAGGTAGCCGAGAGCGTGAGTGATGTAGGAAAAAGGTAGACATCAAACATATATGAAACGATGTGAACATGTATAAATGTTTCTGATGTATACAAAATATTTACAATGTGCATTAAAAATGTAAACATGTGATAGACATCAAAACACATTTTTCAAAAATAGCAATCATGTATTTAAATTTTTTAAACATATATAAAATATGTTCTTGATGTATACAAAAATGTACGTTGTGTATGAAAAAACATAGAAATTATATGATATATTAAAAGAATGCTAACAATGTAGTATTTACAAAATGTTAAACGTGTGCAAGAAAAATGCCCCTTATGTATACAAAACATGTACATTATACGTGAAAAAGTATACCTGTCTTGAAAAAAGGGAAAATATTTTTTTTGAATAAATACGACGAAAACCAGAAAGAAAAGAGAAAACCAACAACAGAAGAAAGGAAACAAAAAAAGGCAAAGAAAAAAATAGGAAAAAGGAAAATAAAGAAAACCAACTTTTTGAAGAAAAACCAGGCTATAAGCAAATGATTTTTTTTTTCAAATACTACAGTATTGAGTCGGCCCGCTATTTCCCGCTTGTAAGCGATTTCTAATAGGAATCAGTACGGGCGAGAAATAGCTGTCGCGTGTGCGAATATCCTATGTGACTCGTTGCGTCATTTTATCATTCTTTCGCACAGAGCAACCAAGCAAGCGATCTAACTGGGCCCTCACAGTAGATAGCTAAATTCTAAGTACAACACATCCGTTTTTGGCGAACCTTCTAGAAGGTTCCAACAAGGATTTTCACAGGTTTTCAGAACCTTCTAGAATGTTCTGGAACTATTTTTTTTTCAGTTTTGGAAGGTTCACTTTTTAGAAAATGTTCGTAATTTCAAAAAAATTCTCACAGTTTAAATCATTTGTAATTTGAGAAAAAACAATTTTAAAGAATTGTTCAGAATTTCGAATGTTCAAAAAAATCTGAATTTTTAATTTTATTTGGGTTTTCCATAAAAATATTTGAAATGTCAAAAACTGTTCAAAATTTTAAGAAAATGTTCAGAAGTTGTTCACATTTTTTAAGAAATATATGAAAATTTCAAAAATATCTGAATTTGCCAGTGCACTTAGTTCACACTAACACTTATCAGCTGCAGTGGCCCAATCGGGTTGTTCCCCTATGCGTCGTCCTCTTATTGGATGCAGTGAGCGTCTAATAGGAGCACCCGTGCCTCTGCTCTGTCTTGATCGGTGGCGTCTTCTTTTACAAAGGAACTAAGAAGGCTACCAGTGCTATCTTACACTACTGCAGGATGCTGATAACGCGACACTATGATCAGAGACACATTGACGAAACTGTGTGTGATGCATTAATCGCAAACGGTGATGTAAAATAACCGTAAAAAAATGTAAAACATTTGCGATGAAGGATACATCAAACACGGTCAAGATTTTAGTTCCGTGTGCGATGCCGGGCATACGGTTCAGTTCAATTAACTGTTTGCGATGAGGCAAAACGAAAGAAACGTGCAGGCAGATGAAGGCATGTGCGACATACGGCATACGGTTGACTCGGATGAACTGTTTGTGATTAGGTGAAACAAAAGAAACGGTCAGCCAGATGAAGGTGTGTGCGATAGAAGGCATACAGTTCACTCGGACGAACTGTTTGCGTTAAGCCAAGATAACAGAAACGGTTTAATATAACAAGATGTGTGTGATACGCGACAAACATGTTTGTAATCAGAAATGTGTGCGAAGACCGATAATAACACAGACGATTGCTTCTAATAAGACGTATGCGATATGCTTTGTCTACACAACATCTATTGGCCATTGGGCAATGGGCGGTCATCTGGGTACACCATAAGGATGCGTAGAGGTATCCTATATCAGCAAGGACTAGCTGTTCCACCAATAGCTCATCTAAGAGAACTCTCAAATTAACTGTGCTCAGGCTGGAGAAGCCATCAGATGCGTGAGTGGATGGAAAGTTGTCTTGATGTTAAATTAACTGATGGGATGAGCCATAAAGGTCAAATTAAATGACCTCTATGACTCATCCCATCAGTTAAATTAACCTCGAGGTCCTTATTTTTTATTTCTTTTAACACATGTTAAAGAAGGTCTACCGCATTCCTTTTTGACAATGTACGATACGTGGCATACAGTTGATCCATCCGACCTGTTTGTGATGGAATAAGTTGTGTGTGTTGTGGGCAAACGCTTGATAGTATACAACCATTTGCGATTGATATATTCATCACCGACGGCTTCCCTAGTGTGGTCCGTGTTCATCTGATCATCGTCTACTTCTTGTGCTAGCTCGATATTTCTTATATGCTAAGTTTCCATTAATTGATGGCGTTTTATGAACACGCCACCGTTTCCCACCATTTCACCTGTTTCCTGCCACCCAGCGATATTGCGCATAAACCTAGGTGGCACGCGACGCACGGAGGCAACAAGCGCAGCCTGTAGTACATCCACCTTTTCCAAGCATGCCAACCCACCAAAGCGCCGCCTCTGCCATCAATCTCGTCGACGAGGGAAACGAGAAGGCGTCACGGCCCGTCGAGGCCGAGGCGCTCCCTGGCAACGCGATGGACGACGCCGTGATGCGCATCATCGCCAGGGTTGAGCAGATCCTTGGCGCATGGCAGCGCCACAGATCAAGATAGGCATGTCAGCATCGAGAGGCTGCAGCTCGCCACACAACATGATCGATGGCACGCTGCAGAGCAAGCTAGGCACGTTCGCGCCGATAGGCTGCGGCTCGCCGCACGGCGAGACCGTTGGAGCGCCGTAGAGAGAGAGGTGCGGCGCGACGCACAGCAAGAGCGGATCCATCGGCGCTTGCCTTCTGTCTACAGGGCCTCACAGCTGGGTACACGTCCTGTCAGTACCCCCATTCCTCGCCAGGAGTGGGTAGCGGCCCTCTGTGCCGTACTTTCACCAGAGGCCGGCCATGCCGTACTTGCACGCATGCCCGCCATGCCGTTTGCATGGGTCACACCATTCGCCTTGTCCGCGGCCCGCTCGATGCCAACGCACTGGTCGGTAGGCTCGACCGCCTCCTTGGCCCAGTGATACGTCCATTTTGCATCATGTCTTTATGTCAATATTTATTGCATTATGGGCTGTTATTTCACGTTATGTCACAATACTTATGACTATTCTCTCTTATTTTACAAGGTTTACATGAAGAGGGAGAATACCGGCAGCTGGAATTCTGGGCTAGAAAAGGAGCAAATATTGGAGACCTATTCTGCGCAACTCCAAAAGTCCTGAAACTCCACGGAATATCTTAAAATAAATAAAGAAAAATCGTCGCCAAAGATGAAGGCCAGGGGCCCCGCACCCTGCTCACGAGGGTGGGGGGCGCCCCCCTGGGGCGCGCCCCCTACCTCGTGGGCCTCCTGGTGGCTCTCCGACGCCCATCTTCTCCTATATGAAGTCTTTCGATGAGGAAAAAAATAGGAAGCAACCTTTCGGGACGAGACTCCGCCGCCACGAGGCGGAACCTTGGCGGAACCAATCTAGGGCTTCGGCAGAGCTGTTCTGCCGGGGACACTTCCCTCCGGGAGGGGGAAATCATCACCATCGTCATCACCAACGCTCCTCTCATCGGGAGAGGGCAATCTCCATCAACATATTTACCAGCACCATCTCATCTCCAAACCCTAGTTCATCTCTTGTATCCAATTCTTGTCTCCAAGTCCGGGATTGGTGCTAGTAGGTTGCTAGTAGTGTTGATTACTCCTTGTAGTTGATGCTAGTTGGTTTATTTGGTGGAAGATCATGTGTTCAGATCCTTTATGCATATTATTACCCCTCTGATTATGAACATGAATATGCTTTGTGAGTAATTACGTTTGTTCCTGAGGACAAGGGAGAAGTCTTGCTATTAGTAGTCATGTGAATTTGGTATTCGTTCGATATTTTGATGAGATGTATGTTGTCTAGCCTCTAGTGGTGTTATGTGAACGTCGACTACATAACACTTCACCATTATTTGGGCCTAGAGGAAGGCATTGGGAAGTAATAAGTAGATGATGGGTTGCTAGAGTGACAAAAGCTTAAACCCTAGTTTATGCGTTGCTTCGTAAGGGTTTGATTTGGATCCATATGTTTCATGCTATGGTTAGGTTTACCTTAGTAATTTTGTTGTAGTTGCAGATGCTTGCAATAGAGGTTAATCATAAGTGGGATCTTGTTCAAGTAAGAACAGCACCCAAGCACCGGTCCACCCACATATCAAATTATCAAAGTACCGAATGCGAATCATATGAGCGTGATAAAAACTAGCTTGATGATATTCCCATGTGTCCTCGGAAGCGCTTTTCCTATTATAAGAGTTTGTCCAGGCTTGTCCTTTGCTACAAAAAGGATTGGGCCACCTTTCTGCACTTTATTTACTTTTTTTATTTGTTGCTCGTTACAATTTATCTTATCACACAACTATCTGTTACTACTTATTTCAGTACTTGCAGAGAATACCTTGCTGAAAACCGCTTATCATTTCCTTCTGCTCCTCGTTGGGTTCGACACTCTTACTTATCGAAAGGACTACGATAGATCCCCTATACTTGTGGGTCATCAAGACTCTTTTCTGGCGCCGTTGCCGGGGAGTGAAGTGCCTTTGGTAGGTGGAATTTGGTAAGGAAAAATTTATTTAGTGTGCTGAAATTTTCTGTCACTTGTTACTATGGAAAGTAATTCTCCGAGGGGCTTGTTCGGGGTATCTTCACCCCGTCCAGTAGAGCAAAGAGTTGCTCGTCAACCTACTGAACCTATTGAACCTATTGAAAATGAAACTCCTTTTGAGATTCCTTCGGGTATGATGGAAAAACTGCTAGCTAACACTTTTACAGGAGATGGAACAAAGCATCCTGATGAACATCTACGCTATGTGGATCAAGTTTGTGGACTATTTAAGCTTGCAGGTATACCCGATGATGTTGTTAAGAAGAAGGCCTTCCCTTTATCTTTGAAGGGAGACGCATTGACATGGTATAGGCTATGTGATGATATGAGATCATGGAACTATAAAAGATTGAAATTGGAATTTCATCAAAAGTATTACCCTATGCATCTTGTTCATTGTGATCGCAATTATATATATAATTTTTGGCCTCGCGAAGGAGAAAGCATCGCTCAAGCTTGGGGAGGCTTAAATCAATGTTATATTCATGCCCCAATCATGAGCTCTCAAGAGAAGTAATTATGCAAAGTTTTTATGCTCGGCTTTCTGATAACAATCGCACCATGCTCGATACTTCTTGTGCTGGCTCTTTTATGATGAAGACTATTGAGTTTAAATGGAATTTATTGGATAGAATTAAACGCAACTATGAAGATTGGGACCTCAACGAAGGTAAGGAGTCAGGTATGACACCTAAGTTTGATTGTGTTAAATCTTTTATGGATACCGATATTTTCCGTAAGTTTAGCACTAAATATGGACTTGACTCTGAGATAGTAGCTTCTTTCTGTGAATCTTTTGCTACTTATGTTGATCTCCCCAAGGAGAAGTGGTTTAAATATCATCCTCCCATAGAGTAAAGGTAGCTGCACCTATTAAAGTTGAAGAAAAGACTGTCACTTATAATGATCCTATTGTTCCCACTTCTTATGTTGAGAAACCACCTTTCCTGTTAGAATGAAGGATCATGCTAAAGCTTCAACTGTTGTTCGTAAAAGCAATATTAGAACTTATACACCTCCTGAGCAAGTCAAAGTAGAACCCGATATTGCTATTGTTAAAGATCTCTTGTCTGATAATATTTATGGGCATGTTATTCAATTCCGTGGTGAAACTGCTAGAATTGCTAAACCTTGTGCTAGAGATAAACATAGACCTGTGGTAGGAGTGCCTGTTATTTCTGTTAAAATAGGAGATCATTGTTATCATGGCTTATGTGATATGGGTGCTAGTGCTAGTGTTATACCTATTACCTTGTATGAAGAAATTATGCATGATATTGCACCTGCTGAGTAAGAAGATATTGATGTTACAATTAAACTTGCCAATAGAGATACTATATCTGCAATGGGAATTGTTAGAGATGTTGAAGTCTTGTGTGGAAAAACCAAATATCCCGTTGATTTTCTTGTTCTTGGTTCTCCACAAGATAGCTTTTGTCCCATTATATTTGGTAGACCCTTCTTGAATATTGTTAATGCTAAGATAGACTGCAAAAAGAATGTTGTTACTGTTGGCTTGGATGATACGGTTCATGAGTTTAATTTCTCTAAATTTAGTAAACAACATCGTGAGGAAGAATTGCCTAGTAAGGATGAAATTATTGGTCTTGCTTCTATTGCCGTACCTCCTAGTGATCCTTTAGAAAACTATTTGCTAGACCATGAAAATGATATGTTCATGAATGAAAGAAGGGAAATAGATGAAGTATTCTTTAAACATGAACCTATTATGCAACACAATTTTCCTGTTGAAATCCTAGGGGATCCTCCTCCACCCAAGGGTGATCCCGTGTTGGAGCTTAAACCGTTGCCTGATAATCTTAAATATGCTTATCTTGATGAAAAGAAAATATATCCTGTCATTATTAGTGCTAACCTTTCAGAGCATGAAGAAGAGAGATTATTGAAAACTCTGAAGAAGCACCGTGCCACTATTGGATATACTCTTGATGATCTTAAGGGCATCAGTGCCACTCTATGTCAACATAAAATAAATTTGGAAGTGGATGCCAAACCAGTTCGTGATCCTCAACGATGTTTGAATCCTAAAATGAAAGAAGTGGTAAGAAAATAAATACTCAAGCTTCTGGAGGCAGGTATAATTTATCCCGTTGCTGATAGTCAGTGGGTAAGTCCTGTCCATTGTGTCCCTAAGAAGGTGAAGGAAATATGCCCTAGAGGCAATAATAAAGTTATTATTTATTTCCTTATATCATGATAAATGTTTATTATTCATGCTAGAATTGTATTAACCGGAAACATAATACATGTGTGAATACATAGACAAACAGAGCGTCACTAGTATGCCTCTACTTGACTAGCTCGTTAATAGAAGATGGTTATGTTTCCTAACCATAGACATGAGTTGTCATTTGATTAATGGGACCACATCATTAGGAGAATGATGTGATTGACTTGACCCATTCCGTTAGCTTAGCACTTGATCGTTTAAGTATTCTGCTATTGCTTTTTTCATGACTTATACATGTTCCTATGACTATGAGATTATGCAACTCCCGTTTACCGGAGGAACACTTTGTGTGCTACCAAACGTCACAACGTAACTAGGTGATTATAAAGGTGCTCTACAGGTGTCTCCGAAGGTACTTGTTGGGTTGGCGTATTTCGAGATTAGGATTTGTCACTCCGATTGTCGGAGAGGTATCTCTGGGCCCTCTCAGTAATACACATCACTTAAGCCTTGCAAGCATTACAACTAATGAGTTAGTTGTGAGATGATGTATTACGGAACGAGTAAAGAGATTTGCCGGTAACGAGATTGAACTATGTATTGAGATACCGACGATCGAATCTCGGGCAAGTAACATACCGATGACAAAGGGAACAACGTATGTTGTTATGCGGTCTGACCGATAAAGATCTTCGTAGAATATGTGGGAGCCAATATGAGCATCCAGGTTCCGCTATTGGTTATTGACCGGAAACGTGTTTCGGTCATGTCTACATTGTTCTCGAACCCGTAGGGTCCGCACGCTTAAGGTGTCGATGACAGTTATATTATGAGTTTACATGTTTTGATGTACCGAAGGAGTTCGGAGTCCTGGATGAGATCGGGGACATGACGAGGAGTCTCGAAATGGTCGAGACGTAAAGATTCATATATTGGATGATATGGTTAGGCCAAGGGGTCAAGCCCATGAGGCTTTAGGTCGGTGCAAAAGGAGTTTTGCGGAGGCGAGGGGGCCAAACGCCGGAGACCCTGGCGTCTGGCCCTGGGCCAGACGCCGAGGCCCATAGCGTCTGGGCCAGACGCCAAGGATTGTGGCGTTTGGTCCTGGAGTCCGAGTGGGACTCTTGCCTTTCGGGCAAAACCGACTTTGCGGAGGCTTTTGCTCCAAGTTTTGACCCCGGGGCTCAACATATAAATAGAGGGGCAGGGCTAGCACCAAAGACACAACAATTGATCCCTTGGATCTCTTAGCCGTGTGCGGTGCCCCCCTCCACCATAGTCAACCTCGATAATATTGTAGCGGTGCTTAGGCGAATCCCTGCGACGGTAGAACATCAAGATCGTCACCACGCCGTCGTGCTGACGGAACTCTCCCTCGACACTCGGCTGGATCGGAGTTCGAGGGACATCATCGAGCTGAACGTGTGCTAGAACTCGGAGGTGCCGTAGTTTCGGTGCTTGATCGGTCGGGCCGTGAAGACGTACGACTACATCAACCACGTTGTGCTAACGCTTCCGCTTACGGTCTACAAGGGTATGTAGACAACACTCTCCACTCTCGTTGCTATACGTCACCATGATCTTGCGTGTGCTTAGGATTTTTTTTGAAATTACTACGTTCCCCAACAGTGGTATCAGAGCCTAGGTTTTATGCGTTGATGTTATATGCACGAGTAAAACACAAGTGAGTTGTGGGCGATACAAGTCATACTGCTTACCAGCATGTCATACTTTGGTTTAGCGGTATTGTTGGATGAAGCGGCCCGGACCGACATTACGCGTACGCTTACGCGAGACTGGTTTTACCACCGTGCTTTGCACACAGGTGACTAGCGGGTGTATGTTTCTCCAACTTTAGTTGAACCGAGTGTGGCTACGCCCGGTCCTTGCGAAGGTTAAAACAACACTAACTTGACGAACTATCGTTGTGGTTTTGATGCGTAGGTAAGAACGGTTCTTGCTCAGCCCGTAGCAGCCACGTAAAATTTGCAACAACAAAGTAGAGGACGTCTAACTTGTTTCTGCAGGGCATGTTGTGATGTGATATGGTCAAGACGTGATGCTATATTTTATTGTATGAGATGATCATGTTTTGTAACCGAAGTTATCGGCAACTGGCAGGAGCCATATGGTTGTCGCTTTATTGTATGAAATGCAAACGCCCTGTAATTGCTTTACTTTATCACTAAGCGGTAGCGATAGTCATAGAAGCAATAGATGGCGTAACGACAACGATGCTACGATAAAGATCAAGGTGTCGCGCCGGTGACGATGGTGATCACGACGGTGCTTCAGAGATGGAGATCACAAGCACAAGATGATGATGGCCATATCATATCACTTATATTGATTGCATGTGATGTTTATCCTTTATGCATCTTATCTTGCTTTGATTGACGGTAGCATTTTAAGATGATCTCTCACTAAAATTATCAAGAAGTGTTCTCCCTGAGTATGCACCGTTGCGAAAGTTCTTCGTGCTGAGACACCACGTGATGATCGGGTGTGATAGGCTCTACGTTCAAATACAACGGGTGCAAAACAGTTGCACACGCGGAATACTCAGGTTAAACTTGACGAGCCTAGCATATAACAGATATGGCCTCGGAACACGGAGACCGGAAGGTCGAACGTGAATCATATAGTAGATATGATCAACATAGTGATTTTCACCATTGAAACTACTCCATCTCACGTGATGATCAGACATGGTTTAGTTGATTTGGATCACGTGATCACTTAGATGACTAGAGAGATGTCTGTCTAAGTGGGAGTTCTTAAGTAATATGATTAATTGAACTTAAATTTATCATGAACTTAGTACCTGGTAGTATTTTGCAAATTATGTTGTAGATCAATAGCTCGCGTTGTTGCTTTCATATGTTTATTTTGATATGTTCCTAGAGAAAATTGTGTTGAAAAATGTTAGTAGCAATGATGCGGATTGGATCCGTGATCTGAGGTTTATCCTCATTGCTGCGCAGAAGAATTATGTCCTTGATGCACCACTAGGTGACAAACCTATTGCAGGAGCAGATGCAGACGTTATGAACGTTTGCCTAGCTCAATATGATGACTACTTGATAGTTTAGTGCACCATGCTTAACGGCTTAGAATTGGGACTTCAAAGACGTTCTGAACGTCATGAACCATATGAGATGCTCCAGGAATTGAAGTTAATATTTCAAGCAAATACCCGAGTTGAGAGATATGAAGTCTCCAACAAGTTCTATAGCTAAAGGATGGAGGAGAATTGCTCAACTAGTGAGCAAGTGCTCAGATTGTCTGGGTACTACAATCGCTTGAATCAAGTGGGAGTTAATCTTCCAGATAAGATAGTGATTGACAGAGTTCTCTAGTCACCATCACCAAGTTAGTAGAACTTCGTGATGAACTATAGTATGCAAAGGATGACGAAAATGATTCCCGAGCTCTTCGTGATGTTGAAATCAACGAAGGTAGAAATCAAGAAAGAGCATCAAGTGTTGATGATTGACAAGACCACTAGTTTCAAGAAAAGGGCAAAGGGAAAGAAAGGGAAACTTCAAGTAGAATGGCAAACAAGTTGTCACTCCCGTGAAGAAGACCAAAGCTGGACCAAAGCCTGAAACTGAGTGCTTACACTGCAAAGGAAATGGTCACTGGAAGCGGAAATGCCCTGAATATTTGGTGGATAAGAAGGATGGCAAAGTGAACAAGGGTATATTTGATATACAGGTTATTGATATGTGCCTTACTAGTGTTTATAGTAACCCCTGAGTATTTGATACTTGTTCGGTTGCTAAGATTAGTAACTCAAAACAGGAGTTACAGAATAAACAGAGACTAGTTGAAGGGGAAGTGACGATGAGTGTTGGAAGTAGTTCCAAGATTGATATGATCATCATCGCACACTCCCTATACTTTTGGGATTAGTGTTAAACCTAAATAAATGTTATTTGGCGTTTGCGTTGAGCATGAATATGATTTGATCATGTTTATTGCAATACGGTTATTCATTTAAAGTCAAAGAATAATTGTTGTTCTATTTACACGAATAAAACCTTCAATGGTCATACACCCAATGAAAATAGTTTGTTGGATCTCGATCGTAGTGATACACATATTCATAATATTGATGCTAAAAGATGCAAAGTTAATAATGATAGTGCAACCTATTAGTGGCACTGCCGTTTAGGTCATATTGGTGTAAAGCGCATGAAGAAACTCCATGCTGATGGGATTTTGGAATCACTTGATTATGAATCACTTGATGCTTGCGAACCATGCCTCATGGGCAAGATGACAAAAACTCCGTTCTCCGGAACAATGGAACGAGCTACTGACTTGTTGGAAATAATACATACTGATGTATGCAGACCAATAAGTATTAAGGCTCGTGGCGGGTATCATTATTTTCTGATCTTCACAAGATGATTTGAGCAGATATGGGTATATCTTCTTGATGAAACATAAGTCTAAAATAGTTGAAAGGTTCAAAGAATTTCAGAGTGAAGTGGAAAAATCATCGTAACAAGAAAATAAAGTTTCTGCGATCTGATCGCGGAGACAAATATTTGAGTTACGAGTATTGTCTTCAATTAAAACAACATGGAATAGTTTCACAGCTCACGCCACCTGGAACACCACAACGTTATGGTGTGTCCGAACGTCGTAACCGCACTTTATTGGATATGGTGCGATCTATGATGTCTGCTACTGATTTACCACTATTGTTTTGGGATTATGCATTAGAAACAGCTGCATTCACGTTAAAAGGGCACCATCTAAATCCGTTGAGACGAAACCATATGAACTGTGGTTTAGCAAGAAACCCAAGTTGTCGTTTCTTAAAGTTTGGGGCTGCGATGCTTATGTGAAAAAGTTTTATCCTGATAAGCTCAAACCCAAATCGGAGAAGTGCGTCTTCATAGAATACCCAAAGGAAACTGTTGGGTACACCTTCTATCACAGATCCGAAGGCAAGATATTAGTTGCTAAAAATGGATCCTTTCTAGAGAAGGAGTTTCTCTCGAAAGAAGTGAGTGGGAGGAAAGTAGGACTTGATGAGGTAACTGTACCTTCTTCCGAATTGGAAAATAGTTCATCACTGAAATCAGTTCCAGTGATTCCTACACCAATTAGTGAGGAAGCTAATGATGATGATCATGAAACTTCAGATCAAGTTACTACAGAACCTCGTAGGTCTTCCAGAGTACGGTCCGCACCAGAGTGGTACGGTAATCCTGTTCTGAAAGTCATGTTACTAGACCATGATAAACCTAAGAACTATGAGGAAGCGATGATGAGCCCATATTCCGCAAAATGGCTGGAGGCCATGAAATCTGAGATAGGATCCATGTATGAGAACAAAGTGTAGACTTTGGTGGACTTGCCCGATGATCGGCAAACCATAAAAAATTAAATGGATCTTCAAGAGGAAGACGGACGTTGATAGTAGTGTTACTATCTACAAAGCTCGACTTGTCGCAAAAAGGTTTTTGAAAAGTTCAAGGTGTTGACTACAATGAGATGTTCTCAACTGTAGCGAGGCTTAAAGTCTGTCCGAATCAAGTTAGCAATTGCCACATTTTTATGAAATCTGGCAAATGGATGTCAAAACTGGATTCCTTAATGGTTTTCTTAAAAAAAGAGTTGTATATGATGCAACCAGAAGGTTTTGTCAATCCTAAAGGTGCTAACAAAATATGCAAGCTCCAGCAATCCATCTATCGACTGGTGCAAGCATCTCGGAGTTGGAATATACACTTTGATAAGTTGATCAAAGCATACAGTTTTATACAGACTTGCGGTGAAGCCTGTATTTACAAGAAAGTGAGTAGGAGCACTACAACATTTCTAATAAGTATATGTGAATGACATATTGTTGATCGGAAATAATGTAGAATTATTCTGCAAAGCATAAAGGAGTGTTTGAAAGGAGTTTTTTCAAAGAAAGACCTCGGCAAAGCTACTTACATATTGAGCATCAAGATCTATTGAGATAGATCAAGACGCTTGATAAGATTTTCAATGAGTACATACCTTGACAAGATTTTGAAGTAGTTCAAAATGGAACAGTCAAAGAAAGAGTTCTTGCCTGTGTTGCAAAGGTATGAAATTGAGTAAGACTCAAATCCCGACCACAGCAGAAAATAGAAAAGAGAATGAAAGACATTCCCTATGCCCCAGTCATAGGTTCTATAAAGTATGCTATGCTATGTACCAGACCTATTATATACCTTGCTTTGAATTTGGCAAGGGAGTACAATAGTGATCTAGGAGTAGATCACTGGACATTGGTCAAGAATATCCTTAGTGAGGACTAAGGAAATATTTCTCGATTATGGAGGTGATAAAAGAGCCCGTCGTAAAGAGTTACATCGGTGCAAGCTTTTACACCGATCCAGATGACTCTAAGTCTCAATCTGGATACATATTGAAAGTGGGAGCAATTAGCTAGAGTAGCTCCATGCAGAGCATTGAAGACATAGAATATTTGCAAAATACATACGGCTCTGAATATGACAGACCCGTTGACTAAGCTTCTCTCACGAGAAAAACATGATCACACCTTAGTACTCTTTGGGTGTTAATCACATAGCGATGTGAACTAGATTATTGACTCTAGTAAACCCTTTAGGTGTTGGTCACATGACGATGTGAACTATGGGTGTTAATCATATACAGATATGAATATTGGTGTTAAATCACATGGCGATGTGAACTAGATTATTGACTCTAGTGCAAGTGGGAGACGGAAGGAAATATGTCCTAGAGGCAATAATAAAGTTATTATTTATTTCCTTATATCATGATAAATGTTTATTATTCATGCTAGAATTGTATTAACCGGAAACATAATACATGTGTGAATACATAGACAAACAGGGTGTCACTAGTATGCCTCTACTTGACTAGCTCGTTAATCGAAGATGGTTATGTTTCCTAACCATAGACATGAGTTGTCATTTGATTAACGGGATCACATCATTAGGAGAATGATGTGATTGACTTGACCCATTCCGTTAGCTTAGCACTTGATCGTTTAAGTATTATGCTATTGCTTTCTTCATGACTTATACATGTTACTATGACTATGAGATTATGCAACTCCCGTTTACCGGAGGAACACTTTGTGTGCTACCAAACGTCACAACGTAACTGGGTGATTATAAAGGTGCTCTACAGGTGTCTCCGAAGGTACTTGTTGGGTTGGCGTATTTCGAGATTAGGATTTGTCACTCCGATTGTCGGAGAGGTATCTCTGGGCCCTCTCAGTAATACACATCACTTAAGCCTTGCAAGCATTAAAACTAATGAGTTAGTTGTGAGATGATGTATTACGGAACGAGTAAAGAGACTTGCCGGTAACGAGATTGAACTAGGTATTGAGATACGGATGATCGAATCTCGGGCAAGTAACATACCGATGACAAAGGGAACAACGTATGTTGTTATGCGGTCTGACCGATAAAGATCTTCATATAATATGTAGGAGCCAATATGAGCATCCAGGTTCCGCTATTGGTTATTGACCGGAAACATGTTTCGGTCATGTCTACATTGTTCTCGAACCCGTAGGGTCCGCACGCTTAAGGTTTCGATGACAGTTATATTATGAGTTTACATGTTTTGATGTACCGAAGGAGTTCAGAGTCCCGGATGAGATCGGGGACATGACGAGGAGTCTCGAAATGGTTGAGACGTAAAGATTCATATATTGGATGATATGGTTAGGCCAAGGGGTCAAGCCCATGAGGCTTTAGGTCGGTGCAAAAGGAGTTTTGCAGAGGCCAGGGGGCCAAACGCCGGAGACCCTGGCATCTGGCCCTGGGCCAGACGCCGAGGCCCATGGCGTCTGGGCTAGACACCAAGGATTTTGGCGTTTGGTCCTGGAGTCCGAGTGGGACTCTTGCCTTTCGGGCAAAACCGACTTTGAGGAGGCTTTTGCTCCAAGTTTTGACCCCGGGGCTCAACATATAAATAGAGGGGCAGGGCTAGCACCAAAGACACAACAATTGACCCCTTGGATCTCTTAGCCGTGTGCGGTGCCCCCCTCCACCATAGTCCACCTCGATAATATCGTAGCGGTGCTTAGGCGAAGCCCTGCGATGGTAGAACATCAAGATCGTCACCATGCCGTCGTGCTGACGGAACTCTCCCTCGACACTCGGCTGGATCGGAGTTCGAGGGACGTCATCGAGCTGAACGTGTTCTAGAACTCGGAGGTGCCGTAGTTTCGGTGCTTGATCGGTCGGGCCGTGAAGACGTACGACTACATCAACCGCGTTGTGCTAACGCTTCTGCTTACGGTCTACAAGGGTATGTAGACACCACTCTACCGTCTCGTTGCTATACGTCACCATGATCTTGCGTGTGCGTAGGAATTATTTTGAAATTACTACGTTCCCCAACAGAAGGGAGGTATTACTGTTGTCCCTAATGATAAAGATGAATTGATTCCGCAAAGAATTATCACAGGTTATAGGATGTTAATTGATTTCCGCAAATTAAATAAGGCTACTAAGAAAGATCATTACCCCTTATCTTTTATTGATCAAATGCTAGAAAGATTATGCAAACATACACATTATTGCTTTCTAGACGGTTATTCTGGTTTCTCTCAAATACCTGTGTCGGCTAGAGATCAATCAAAGACTACTTTTACATGCCCTTTTGGAACTTTTGCTTATAGACGTATGCCTTTCGGTTTATGTAATGCACCTGCTACCTTTCAAAGATGCACGATGGCTATATTCTCGGATTTTTGTGAAAAAATTTGTGAGGTTTTCATGGATGATTTTTCCGTCTATGGTTCCTCTTTTGATGATTGCTTGAGCAATCTTGATCGAGTTTTGCAGAGATGTGAAGAAACTAATCTTGTCTTGAATTGGGAAAAGTGCCACTTTATGGTTAATGAAGGTATTGTCTTGGGGCACAAAGTTTCTGAAAGAGGCATTGAAGTTGATAAAGCCAAGGTTGATGCTATTGAAAAGATGCCATGTCCCAAGGACATCAAATGTATAAGAAGTTTCCTTGGTCACGCTGGATTTTATAGGAGGTTCATTAAGGACTTCTCAAAAATTTCTCGGACTCTGACTAATTTACTACAAAAAGATGTACCATTTGTCTTTGATGATGATTGTGTAGAAGCATTTGAAATACTTAAGAAAGCATTAGTCTCTGCACCTGTTGTTCAGCCACCTGATTGGAATTTACCCTTTGAAATTATGTGTGATGCTAGTGATTACGCTGTAGGTGCTGCTCTAGGGCAAAGAGTTGATAAGAAATTAAATGTTGTCCATTATGCTAGTAAGACTCTAGACAATGCTCAAAGAAATTATGCTACTACCGAAAAAGAACTTTTAGCAGTTGTATTTGCTTGTGATAAATTCAGACCCTATATTGTTGATTCTAAAGTAACTATTCACACTGATCATGATGCTATTAAATATCTTATGGAAAAGAAAGATGCAAAACCTAGACTTATTAGATGGGTTCTCTTGCTGCAAGAATTTGATTTGCATATTGTTGATAGAAAGGGAGCTGAGAACCCCGTTGCGGATAACTTATCTAGGTTAGAGAATGTTCTTGATGACCCACTACCTATTGATGATAGCTTTCCTGATGAGCAATTAAATGTCATAAGCACTTCTCGTAGCACTCCATGGTATGCTGATTATGCTAATTATATTGTTGCTAAATTTATACCACCTAGCTTCACATACCAACAAAAGAAAAAGTTTTCTATGATTTGCGACATTACTTTTGGGATGACCCACATCTTTATAAAGGAGTAGAAGGTGTTATTAGACGTTGTGTACCTGAGCATGAACAGGAACAGATCCTACGCAAGTGTCACTCCGAAGCTTATGGAGGACACCACACTGGAGATAGAATTGCACATAAGGTATTGCAATCTGGTTTTTATTGGCCTACTCTCTTCAAGGATGCCCGTAAGTTTGTTTTGTCTTGCGATGAATGTCAAAGAATTGGTAATATTAGTAGACGTCAAGAAATGCCCATGAATTTTTCACTTGTTATTGAACCATTTGATGTTTGGGGCTTTGATTATATGGGACCTTTTCCTGCCTCTAACGGATATACACATATTTTAGTTGCTGTTGATTACGTTACTAAGTGGGTAGAAGCTATTCCAGCTAGTAGTGCTGATCATAACACTTCTATTAAAATGCTTAAGGAAGTTATTTTTCCGAGGTTTGGAGTCCCTAGATATTTAATGACTGATGGTGGTTCACACTTTATTCATGGTGCTTTCCGTAAAATGCTTGCTAAATATGACGTTAATCATAGAATTGCATCTCCATATCACCCGCGGTCTAGTGGTCAAGTAGAATTGAGCAATAGAGAGCTCAAATTAATTTTGCAAAAGACTGTTAATAGGTCTAGGAAGAATTGGTCCAAGAAACTGGATGACGCATTATGGGCCTATAGAACTGCATATAAGAATCCTATGGGTATGTCTCCGTATAAAATGGTTTATGGAAAAGCATGTCACTTACCTCTCGAACTAGAACATAAGGCATATTGGGCTATTAAATAGCTCAACTATGATTTCAAACTTGCCGGTGAGAAGAGGTTATTTGATATTAGCTCACTTGATGAATGGAGAACCCAAGCTTATGAAAATGCAAAGTTGTTTAAAGAAAAAGTTAAAAGATGGCATTACAAAAGGATACAAAAGCGTGAGTTTAATGTAGGTGATTATGTATTGCTATACAGCTCTCGTTTAAGATTTTTTGCAGGAAAACTTCTCTCTAAATGGGAAGGTCCCTACGTTATCAAGGCGGTCTATCGTTCCGGTGCCATAAAAATCAATAACTTCGAAGGGACAAATCCGAAGGTGGTAAACGGTCAAAGGATCAAACACTATATCTCAGGTAATCCTATAAATGTTAAAACCAATATTATTGAAACCGTAACCCCGGAGGAATACATAAGAGACACCTTCGAGACCGTTCCAGACTCCGAAAAGGAATAGGTATGAGGTGCGGTAAGTAAACCGACCCCAAAACAATTTTTAAGGCAATATTTCTCTGTTTTGGAATATTTAGAAAAATGGAAAAATAAGTGGCAGTCCGGGAAGGACACGAGGGCCCCACGAGGGTGGTGGGCGCGCCCTACCCCCTTGGGCGCGCCCCCTACCTCGTGAGCACCTCGTGTGCCCTCCGGATTCCGTTTTCTTGCACGATACGTATTTTGGTCGGTAAAAATTCATTATATATTCTCCCGAAGGTTTTGACTCTCGTATCACGCAAATATCCCCTATTTTTGTTTCGAGCTATTTCCGTTGCAGATTTAGAGCACCATGACTTCTCCCTCCTCCAACAACGAAGACAAGGATGCTTGGCTATTGAAGATAGAGTTGAAAAGAGAGGAACCAGAAGAGATCAAGAAGGCCATTGAGGCTCAAGCTCCGGTGGTGAAAGAAGAAGACACTCCTCAACCTTTACCTAACCTTTTCACTCCAACAGAGATTGAAGCTTTCAAGATGATTGAGTTAGCCCGCATACAAAACAAGTATCTCATAGAGGAGAATATTTTGTTGAAGGATCATATTGCTGGGCTCAAGGGAATTATCCGCAAGTTGGAGGAGCTTTTACGCTCGATGTGCGATTATCCACCGTCATCATCACCACCTCCATCACCTCCGAGGAAATAATCACATGAGTATGGGCACTCCCCTTGGCAACTGCCAAGCTTGGGGGAGGTGCCCTGGTATCGTATCACCATCACAACTCCTATCTTTACTGTTTTTTTAGTTCGATCCTTTCAGTAGTATCTTGATTTAGTAGAATAAAGTCATGGCATGATCTAGTTTTGAGTTTTGCTTTATGATCCTTCTTTGTAATCGAGTCCGTGAGCTATATAATAAAGATTAGTATTGAGTCAAGGGCTTGATTATTTTGCCATGATGTTGGGTAAATAAAAGAAAAGAAGAAAAAGAATAAAAAGAATCAAAGAGCTCATATTGATCTTATGAAAGTAATGACTTCACATAGAAAGAGTATGATGATTAAAAGTTGTTGGGAGTTGGCAAATATAGCTTTGGTCATCGTTGCAATTAATAGGAAGTAATAAGGAAAGAGAGGTTTCACATATAGATATATTATCATTGACATCTTTTATGATTGGGAGCACTCATTAAAATATGACATGCTAAAGAGTTGAGGTTGGACAAGGAAGACAACATAATGAGTTATGTTTTCTTACATCTGAGATAAAGTATGTTGTCATGGATCCTCTAACGTGTTGAGCTTGCCTTTCCCCCTCATGCTAGCCAAATTCTCAGCACCAAGTAGAAATACTACTTGTGCTTCCAAACACCCTTAAACCAGTTTTGCCATGAGAGTCCACCATATCTACCTATGGATTGAGTAAGATCCTTCAAGTAAGTTTTCATCGGTGCAAGCAATAGAAATTGCTCTCTAAATATGCATGACTTATTAGTGCAGAGAAATAAGCTTTGTACGAACTTGTTGTGGACGTAATAAAAGCGACGGACTGCATAATAAAGGTCCACATACAAGGGGCAATATAAAGTGACGTTCTTTTGCATTAAGATTTTGTGCATCAACCCTAAACGCGCATGACAACCTCTGCTTCCCTCTGCGAAGGGCCTATCTTTAATTATTATCCTCTACCTTATGCAAGAGTCACGGTGATCTTCACCTTTCCTTTTTCATTTTATCCTTTGGCAAACTCAGCATGTTGGAAAGAACATGATATATATATCTAATTGGATGTGGGGGAGCATGAATTATTATTGTTGACATTACCCTTGAGGTAAAAGGTTGTGGGGCAAAACTATAAGTCCCTATCTTTCTCTATGTCCAATTAAAACTCCGTAACCACAAGTATTGTGTGAGTGTTAGCAATTATGAAGGACTAAATGATAGTTGAGTATGTGGACTTGCTTTTAAGCTCTGACATAGACTCTTTCCGATGTTATGATAAATTGCAATTACTTCAATGACTGAGGTTATAATTTGTTGGTGCTCAATAAGGTTTCTGATTCATACTTTTGCTTTGTGAAAAGATCATCACCCGAACATAAGTAATCACATGACAAAATCTATATATGTTGCTGTTATGGAAATAATCATGATGCCTTCATGCCCGTATTTTATTTTTACCGACGCCTCTACCTCTGAACATGAGGACATATTTATTGTTATCGGCTTTTCGCTTGAGGACAAGCGAGGTCTAAGCTTGGGGGAGTTGATACGTCCATTTTGCATCATGCTTTTATGTCAATATTTATTGCATTATGGGCTGTTATTTCACGTTATGTCACAATACTTATGGCTATTCTATCTTATTTTACAAGGTTTACATGAAGAGGGAGAATGCAGGCAGCTGGAATTCTAGGCTGGAAAAGGAGCAAATATTGGAGACCTATTCTGCGCAACTCCAAAAGTCCTAAACTCCACGGAATATCTTAAAATAAATAAAGAAAAATCATCGCCAAAAATGAAGGCCAGGGGGCCCACACCCTGCTCACGAGGGTGGGGGCGCGCCCCCCTACCTCGTGGGCCCCCTGGTGGCTCTCCGACGCCCATCTTCTCATATATGAAGTCTTTCGATGAGGAAAAAATAGGAAGCAACCTTTCGGGACGAGACTCCGCCGCCACGAGGCGGAACCTTGGCGGAACCAATCTAGGGCTCCGGCAGAGCTGTTCTGCCAGGGACACTTCCCTCCCGGAGGGGGAATCATCACCATCATCATCACCAACGCTCCTCTCATCGGGAGAGGGCAATCTCCGTCAACATCTTCACCAGCACCATCTCATCTCCAAACCCTAGTTCATCTCTTGTATCCAATTCTTGTCTCCAAGTCCGGGATTGGTGATAGTAGGTTGCTAGTAGTGTTGATTACTCCTTGTAGTTGATGCTAGTTGGTTTATTTGGTGGAAGATCATATGTCCAGATCCTTTATGAATATTATTACCCCTCTGATTATGAACATGAATATGCTTTGTGAGTAATTACGTTTGTTCCTGAGGACAAGGGAGAAGTCTTGCTATTAGTAGTCATGTGAATTTTGTTTTCGTTCGATATTTTGATGAGATGTATGTTGTCTAGCATCTAGTGGTGTTATGTGAACGTCAACTACATAACACTTCACCATTATTTGGGCCTAGAGGAAGGCATTGGGAAGTAATAGGTAGATGATGGGTTGCTAGAGTGACAGAATCTTAAACCCTAGTTTATGCGTTGCTTCGTAAGGGGCTGATTTGGATCCATATGTTTCATGCTATGGTTAGGTTTACCTTAATACTTTTGTTGTAGTTGCGGATGCTTGCAATAGAGGTTAATCATAAGTGGGATGCTTGTTCAAGTAAGAATAGCACCCAAGCACCGGTCCACCCACATATCAAATTATCAAAGTACCGAACGCGAATCATATGAGCGTGATGAAAACTAGCTTGACGATATTCCCATGTGTCCTCGGGAGCGCTTTTCCTATTATAAGAGTTTGTCCAGGCTTGTCCTTTGCTACAAAAAGGATTGGGCCACCTTGCTACACTTTATTTACTTTTGTTATTTGTTGCTCGTTACAATTTATCTTATCACACAACTATCTGTTACTACTTATTTCAGTACTTGCGGAGAATACCTTGCTGAAAACCGCTTATCATTTCCTTCTGCTCCTCGTTGGGTTCGACACTCTTACTTATCGAAAGGACTATGATAGATACCCTATACTTGTGGATCATCACCCAGGTGTCCACCTGGGCGCAGTAGAGGAACATGGCCGTTGCATCCTCGAGCCGGTCATCTCCGATGAAATAGCTAACTTGGTGTCGGTGTCAAAACCGGCGGATCTCGGGTAGGGGGTCCCGAACTATGCATCTAAGTTTGATGGTAACAGGAGGCGAGGGACACGATGTTTACCCAGGTTCGGGCCCTCTCTATGGAGGTAATACCCTACTTCCTGCTTGATTGATCTTGATGAATATGAGTATTACAAGAGTTGATCTACCACAAGATCGTAATGGCTAAAACCCTAGAAGTCTAGCCTGTATGATTATGATTGCCTCTACGGACTAAGCCCTCCGGTTTTATAGACACCGGAGGGGACTAGGATTGTACAAAGTCGGTTACAGAGAAAGGAATCTTCATATCCGGGCGCCAAGCTTGCCTTCCACGCCAAGGAGAGTCCCATCCGAACACAAGTGAGAGTCTTCGGTCTTCTATCTTCACCGTCCATCAGTCCGGCTCATGTCAAGAGGCTGGACGCCTGAGGACCCCTTAATCCAGGACTCCCTCAGTAGCCCCCGAACCAGTCTTTCAATGACGATGTGTTCGGTGCGCAGATTGTCTTCGGCATTGCAAGGCGGGTTCCTCCTCCGATTACTTCAGAGTACCTGACTTGAAGAGTAGTATCCGACTTTCCATTTAATGTTGCGCCCATCGGCTTCCACACCTTCATGACTTTAGCTTCCACGTGTCGAGCGAATACGAGAGGTCGGGGTATTTTTGCACATATTAGCCTGACCATGTAAGAGAGGCCTTCAGATCAAGCGAGGAATCCTCGGAGCTTCAGATCCATTCCACACCAAGCGAGGAATCCACAGAGCTTGCTAGGATAAACCATTCCAACATGGCTAGCGCTCCCGGCTCTTCCTCCCGTCCCCACGGCCCTGGAAAAGGTGATTGGGAGAAATGTTCCATATCCCACAGTTAGCTAGTGAAGCTGCAGACACATGGATTTCTTCCCCCCACGGATCTAGTCCCTGTTCGAGCAGGACTGACTTCCTTCGACGGTGGGGCTCAGGCGGAGAATTTCCCCAATCCATCCAGGGGGAACGAGTGTGCTTCATTCCCTACTTGTTGAGAGGCGTTGGATTTCCGATCCACCCGTTCCTCCGAGGGCTTCTGGAGTATTATGGCCTCCAACTGCATAATTTCACTCCTGCCTCCATCCTGCACATCGCGGGTTACGTTGCTCTTTGTGAGCTATTCCTGGGTTGCGAGGCCCATTTTGAATTATGGAGGAAACTATTCTGCCTCGTCCCTCATAGCCAAGAGGGATCAATATTTGAAGTGGGCGGAGCCGAGGTATGGCGCATCGCCGGGACCAGATACCTGTCCAGCACGCTGAAGAAGGCATCCGAAGAGTGGGCTTTCGAATGGTTCTATATCGAGGACGTCGCCCTTCCCGACCCAGTCTGAATGAGTCTTCCCGAATTTTCAAGCATTCTGTTAAAGAAACGCCACAGCTGGCGCCCTCGGAGCCTCGAGGAGGAAGCTAGCGCGAAAGTCCGTCAATTGATGAGCAAGATAAAGATGCTCACCCAGTCCGGATTATCAATAGTCGAGGTAATTGCGACTTCCATAGTACGAGGGGTTCAGCCACTCCAATACAGAGGGCTTCCCATGTGGCACTATAATAGGAAAGATGACGCCTCCCGCTGCGGTCGGAAGGGTCCGGACACCCCCGCCGCTTTGGCCAAAATACTGGCCGAACTATACAAAGGGGAGAAAGAGGAATTCATTCGTATTAAGCGTCGAGAAGGATTTTCCATGTACAATCCTCCTAGCTGGGTGAGTTCCAATCCCACTACTCTACTCAATCTACTCCCTGAGTCACTTTCCATGGACATTAATCCATCCATTTGTAACGGGAATGGCGGAAGATCACCAAGGGGCTCCACAGCCCCGCCCCACAGCCAGAGGACCACAACCGGGACCTTGACCCCGGATTGGAAGAGGATCCAGATATATTCGTGGAGCTCGAGGATGGGGTGTTCTACCAGGCGAGCTATGACGGCACAGAAGTGTCCATCACCGCTGACTATCCCGGTCTTCTCCCTGCCTCACACGTAAGTAATCAGGAGACATCTCCTCGAAAGAGCTTCCTCATTCTGCCTCACCCACCGCACTATCTCGTGCTCCAAAGGGGAGGCGCTCGGCGCGCCATCCTGCACCAGAGGCGACTCCAAACAGAGCGGCGCCCACACCAGGCAAGCTTTCAAAGAGCAAGGCAAGCCAAGACACATCGGAGCCGTCATCAAAGACGCATGGCTTTGTAAATATGCCCTTTGGCAGTCACATCCAACTGTGACATTATCCGTTCGTGTCTTATCAGGAAGAGTGTTCGTTGGACTATGTCCAGGAGTCCTGCCAGTCACACTTCCAACAGCCAGGTTCCAGATCATGCCGTAACGACGAGGGCTGATACGAGAGTGCCGCTGGATTGTTCTTTGGCAGAGGATTCAAATGATGTGTCCGTCACAAACTCGGAAGTGGTGGGCGTCATGAACCATCGGCGCCGGAGGGCCGCTCTTTGCGACCCCGAATTTACAGAAGAGGCATTCAATGCCTTCAGCTCGGTGATGCAAACATTTGAGCTACTCGAGACGGGCTTGCCAGAGCCACAGACCAATATTTGAAAGATATGCGGGTGAGCTCACATTGTATAAACCTGATAATTATATACCAATAGCCCCCGAGACTTGAAGCAGTTGATCCAGCTGATTTAAGGATCATTGTAAAACCAGGTGCTTACGGAGAAGAACAACCTGTTGTCTCAAGAGCTGGAAAAGTGTCGGACCCAGCTAGCTTCTGCGATAGCCGAACTGAAGAAATCCAAGAAGGCATCGCCTGGTAATGTGTCCCTCTATCGAGAAAAAACATAATTATATACCAGTAATGCTAACACAGTTGCATATCTTATGGCAGGATCGACAAATCATCCGAGAGAGGCACTGGAAGTCACACAAGCGGGTGAACAAGAAGCCAAAAGGCAACTGGCCGCGGGCGAACGTATACTGACACGGGTTAGGGAGGAGAAAAACAAACTTCAGGATTCCAACACCCAACTGGGCGAAGAACTAAAAGATGGGCGGGCCCAGCTGGCTGTCTCCGTGAAGGAAAATAAGAGGCTGCGAGGCGGCATATTTAGTATGTGTTCAAACTTACCTTCGTGTAATTTGGCGAGGAAAGGAACTGACAGAGTTATGTCTGTAGGTATGCTGACTGGCCGTCCTGAAGAGGAGATGTCCGGATCTTTGGGCGATCTGCTACAAGAGCTGTCGCAAATGCATGAGCAAGCTCGGCAGGCGATGCAAAGTGTTTCCAAGGCCTTATGGCCATCCGTCTCCCCTCTAGGAAGTATGGAGGAGCTTGTACAGCTATTCAAGGGAGCGCGGTGGCGTTTTCGGTCGTGGAAGATATCGGCCTGCCGGGAGGGTGCGCAAGAGGCCTGGGCCATGGTGAAAACACGGTATACCAAGCTTGACCCGAATCATATGGCCCGGGTCGGACCTTTAGGGTTAGATGGAAAAGAAATTCTCGTTAGTTTGGTATATGACCAGGTAAAAGTAGCCGCAAAATATCCTCGACAGGATTGTAAGCTAGACAACATGTTGGACAGGATAGAAGAGGAAATTTCTGAGTCCAAGTGACTATGTACTTTCCTTGACATATCTGTCCCTACCCGGATTGTAAAACAATTGTCATGGCAGACCTTTTCGCTTGGACCTCTGGACCCGAAGGTGCGGAGTGTTTCCGAATACCTGAGCAGCAAAAGAAACCGGGGTTTGCATGGAAACCAGGCGTAGGGGTCATAGTTGCTTGAACAGACAAGTTGTATCCGGCTAGCTATGTTATATTACATTGTGATTGTAAGAAACATCTTCCAGAGAGAATAGTTCTGTTAAGGGTTCCTTTCCCTGGGTGAGCATGCATTAACGTGCATGCCCGAACTGTGATTGAAACATTGCAGCATACGTAACATCTGGGGGTTCACAGTGTAATGAATAAAAAACATCTTAAGTCCGCCGATCGGATATTCCCCTAAGAACGCTAGCTTTCTGCTTCACCCAGTCTGAGGTACACATCCGGATGACCCGACAGTAACAATCGCAGAGGTGCTCCCTTTATGCCCTAGCCGAACTAACGGGAACATAGGGTATAAGCACAGGAGCCAGGCAACCCAGCTTGGCCAAAACTTAAGTCATATCGATGCATATAATGGCGAAGAAAAGGTACATATGAGGAAAAGACGCGTATGTGTGAGCTTAATGCCGGAAAATAATAATAATAAGCTTTTGTACAAGAAGCCCACAGGTATAATGGACGTACATATTTGGGGATGTGTACGTCGTAGGTGCACGAAAGCTTTAAGGTTGAAAAAAAGAAAAAGCGAAAAGAGAGGAAAAAATAATGGAAACAAAAGGGAGAAGGAGACGAACAAAGAGTTTGGCTCTAGGCAAAGAATCTTCGGAGTCTGGCCGCGTTCCATGGGTTCAGCTCTAGGCGATTGTATGATGCATCACACAGGCGGTATGCTCCTCCAGTGAGAACTTCGTCAATGATGAAGGGCCCTCCCAGTTGGGCTTGAGTTTGTCCTTTTTTTCTCTGGCAAGCGTAGGACGAGTTCGCCAACATTATAAGTCTTGGCCCGCACTTATCTGCTTTGATATCTGCGGGCCTGTTGTTGATAAAATGCGGAACGGGCTTTTGCAACGCTACGCTCCTCCTCCAGGGCATCTAAGCTGTCCTGCCGATCAAGCCCGGCCTCTCTCTCTTCATACATGCACACTCGAGGTGAGTCATGAATAATGTCACAAGGTAACACAGCCTCTGCGCCATACACCATCAAGAAAGGTGTATATCCGGTAGTGCGGTTGGGCGTGGTCCGCAACCCCCAAAGTACGGAGTCGAGCTCCTCGACCCAGTTCTTGTCTGATTCTTTCAAAGACCGCACTAGTCTAGGCTTAATGCCACTCATAATAAGACCATTGGCTCGTTCGACTTGACCGTTTGTTTGCGGGTGATAGACGGAGGCGTAATCGAGCTTAATGCCCAGATTAACACTCCAGGTTTTCACCTCATCGGCTGTGAATTGGAGCCGTTATCAGTGATGATGCTGTGTGGAACACCATAACGGTGCACAACACCGGATATGAAGTCTATCACTGGTCCGACTTCGTCCGTTTTAACTGGTTTGGCCTCTATCCACTTAGTGAATTTATCCACCATGACCAACAGATATTTTTTATTATGGCTTCCTCCTTTAAGGGGTTCGACCATATCAAGCCCCCAGACCATGAAAGGCCAAGTGATGGGGATTGTTTGTAGAGCGGTGGGTGGCATATGGCTTTGGTTAGCAAAAAGCTGGCATCTGACGCAACGTTGGACAAGGACCTGTGCATCTGCTTGGGCCGTCGGCCAATAGAAACCTGTACGGAAGGCCATGCTTACAAGGGCCCGAGCCGCGGCGTGGTGACCACCGAGACCGGCATAAATTTCAGCCAAGAGCTACCTCCCCTCTTCCTCGGAGATACATCTTTGAAGTACTCCGGTAGCGCTTTTCTTGTAGAGTTCTCCATTGCTACGTCTTGAGCTTGCGTTGGTTTTCCTTGAAGAGGAAAGGGTGATGCAACAATAGTAGCGTAAGTATTTCCCTCAGTTTTTGAGAACCAAGGTATCAATCCAGTAGGAGGCTCCTCAAAAGTCCCACACACCTACACAAACAAACAAAGAACTCGCAACCAACGCAATAAAGGGGTTGCCAATCCCTTCACGGCCACTCAAGTGAGATCTGATAGAGATAGTATGATAAGATAAATATATTTTTGGTATTTTATAATATAGATGCAAAAAGTAAAGATGCAAATAAAAGTAGATTGAAAGCAAATATGATAAAAGATAGACCCGGGGGCCATAGGTTTCACTACTGGCTTCTCTCAAGATAGCATAAGTATTACGGTGGGTGAACAAATTACTGTCGAGCAATTGATAGAAAAGCGAATAATTATGAGATTATCTAGGCATGATCATGTATATAGGCATAACGTCCGCAACAAGTAGACCGACTCCTGCCTGCATCTACTACTATTACTCCACACATCGACCGACTCCTGCCTGCATCTAGAGTATTAAGTTCATAAAGAACAGAGTAACGCATTAAGCAAGATGACATGATGTAGAGGGATAGACTCAAGCAATATGATATAAACCCCATCTTTTTATCCTTGATGGCAACAATACAATACGTGCCTTGCTACCCTTGCTGTCACTGGGAAAGAACACCGCAAGATTGAACCCAAAGCTAAGCACTTCTCCCATGGCAAGAAAGATCAATCTAGTAGGCCAAACCAAACCGATAATTCGAAGAAACTTGCAAAAATAACTCAATCATACATAAAAGAATTCAGAGGAGATTCAAATCTTTCTCATAGATAAACTTGATCATAAACCCACAATTCATCGGATCTCGACAAACACACCACAAAAAAGTTTACATCGAATAGATCTCCACAAGAGAGGGGGAGAACATTGTATTGAGATCCAAAAAGAGAGAAGAAGCCATTTAGCTAATAATTATGGACCCGAAGGTCTGTGGTAAACTACTCACAACTCATCGGAGGGGCTATGGTGTTGATGTAGAAGCCCTCCATGGTCGATTCCCCCTCCGGCGGAGCGCCGACGAAGGCTCCAAGATGGGATCTCGCGGATACAGAAGGTTACGGTGGTGGAAATTGTGTTTCGTTGGCTCCCTGGCTGTTTTCGGGGTACCTAGGTTTATATAGGAGGAAGAAGTACGTCGGTGGCCGCCCGAGGGGCCCACGAGACAGGGGCGCGCCCTGTAGGGGTGGGCGCGCCCTCCTATCTTGTGACCGCCTCGACTGCTTCTTGACTTGCACTCCAAGTCCTCTGGATCACGTTCGTTCCAAAAATCACGCTCCCGAAGGTTTCATTCCTTTTGGACTCCGTTTGATATTCCTTTTCTTCGAAATACTGAAATAGGCAAAAAAACAGCAATACGGGTTGGGCCTCCGGTTAGTAGGTTAGTCCCAAAATGATATAAATGTGTAAAATAAAGCCCATAAACATCCAGAAGGGGTAATATAATAGCATGGAACAATAAAAAATTATAGATACGTTGGAGATGTATCCAACATCCCCAAGCTTAATTCCTGCTCGTCCTCGAGTAGGTAAATGATAAAAATAGAATTTTTGATGTGGAATGCTACCTAGCATAATTCTCAATGTAATTTTCTTTATTGTGGCACGAATGTTCAGATCCAAATGATTCAAAATAAAAGTTCATATTGATAAAAGAAATAGTAACACTTCAAGCATACTAATCAAAGTAATCATGTCTTCTCAAAATAACATGGCAAAAGAAAGTTCATCCCTACAAAATCATATAGTTAGGCTATGCTTAATTTTCGTCACACAAAGATGTTCCCAACTTCTATACCCCCGATGACAAGCCAAGCAATTGTTTCATACTTAAATAATCTCAAACTTTTTTAACCTTCACGCAATACATGAGCTTGAGCCATGGATATAGCACTATGGGTGGAATAGAATATGATGATGGGGAATGTGTGGAGAAGACAAAAAAGGAGAAAATCTCACATTGACGAGGATAATCAACGGGCTATGGAGATGCCCATCAATTGATGTCAACATGAGGAGTAGGGATTGCCATGCAACGGATGCACTAGTGCTATAAATGAATGCTCAACAAAAGAAAACTAGTGGGTGTGCATCCAACTTGCTTGCTCACGATGACCTAGGGCATTTGAGGAAGCCCATTGTAGGAACATACAAGCCAAGTTCTATAATGAAAAATTCCCACTAGTATGAAAAAGACAACCTATGAGACTCACTATATGAAAAACATGGTGCTACTTTGAAGCACAATATATGAGACTCACTACATGAAGAACAAGGTGCTACTTTGAAGCACAAGTGTGGAAAAAGAGATAGTAACATTGCCCCTTTTTCCTTTTTCCCCTTGCAGAGCGCATGTTGTATTTGTGGCGTAGCTCCGAAGGAGAAGGTAGCAGTCAACCTGCACCTCGTCGTCCTTGCGGATCGGAATGGATTAAATACTTAGGCAAGTACTGGACTGCAGCTAAGCCTCCGAGTGGGAGGATTGCTCTCCACTCGGTAGGATTTTTAAATACTTAGGCGAGTACTAGACTGCAGCTAAGCCCCCGAGTGGGAGGTTTGCTCTCCACTCGGTAGGATTTTTAAATACTTAGGCAAGTACTGTACTACAGCTAAGCCCCCGAGTGGGAGGATTGCTCTCCACTCGGTAGGATTTTTAAATACTTAGGGGAGTACTGGACCGCAGCTAAGCCCCCGAGTGGGAGGATTGCTCTCCACTCGGTAGGATTTTTAAATACTTAGGCGAGTACTGGACTGCAGCTAAGCCTCTGAGTGGGAGGATCGCTCTCCACTCGGTAGGATTTTTAAATACTTAGG
>NC_041389.1:285578734-285629264 GCF_002162155.2 Triticum dicoccoides
AAGCCCCCGAGTGGGAGGATTAGCTCTCCACTCGGTAGGATTTTCAAATACTTAGGCGAGTACTGGACTGCAGCTAAGCCCCCGAGTGGGAGGTTTGCTCTCCACTCGGTAGGATTTTCAAATACTTAGGCGAGTACTAGACTGCAACTAAGCCCCCGAGTGGGAGGTTCGCTCTCCACTCGGTAGGATTTTTAAATACTTAGGCAAAACAGATTTGCAGCTAAGCCCCCGAGTGAGAGGCTTGCTCGTCACTCGGTAGGATTTTTAAATACTTAGGCGAAACAGATTCGCAGCTAAGCCCCCGAGTGAGAGGCTTGCTCGTCACTCGGTAGGATTTTCAAATACTTAGGCGAAACGGATTCGCATCTAAGCCCCTGAGTGAGAGGCTTGCTCGTCACTCCGCAGGGATTTTTTTTACAAACTTAGGCGAAACGGATTCGCAGCTAAGCCACCCACTGGGGGATTTCTCACGTAAACAAAAACAACAACAATCACTGGGAAAATTATAACATTCTTGTCTTTGATAAACAAACTACAGAAGTACTTTTTATTACATCTCATCCGAGTGAGTACTTAAGTATAGAAGGGGCGGAGCAGCTCCGCATTCCAAGCTCGTGGCTCATCAATCTGGCGATCGACATTGTAAAGACGGTACGCTCCATTATGGAGAACTTTGGTGACGATGAAGGGGCCTTCCCAAGTAGGAGCGAGCTTGTGTGGCTTCTGTTGATCCACTCAGAGGATTAAATCTCCTTCTTGGAAGGCTCGACTTTTCACGTTTCTGGCATGGAATCGATGCAAGTCCTGCTGATAGATAGTTGATTGGATCATGGCCATCTCTCTTTCTTCTTCTAGAAGGTCGACTGCGTCCTGCCAGGCTTGTTCTGCTTCATCTTTGGAGTAAAGCTCGACTCGGGGTGCATTATGAAGCAGGTCACTCGGCAGAACTGCTTCAGCTCCATAGAGCAGAAAGAATGGAGTTCGCCCAGTCGACCGATTAGGAGTGGTCCTCAATCCCCAAAGAACTGATGGAAGTTCATCGACCCACGCGCCTGCTACGTGCTTGAGATCACGCATCAACCGGGGTTTCAGTCCTTTGAGAATTAGACTGTTTGCTCTTTCTGCTTGTCCATTTGACTGGGGGTGAGCGACGGAAGCGTAGTCGACTCACGTGCCTTGAGAGGCGCAAAAGGCTTTGAACTTGTCGGAATCGAAGTTCGACCCATTATCAATGATGATGCTATGTGGAACTCCATATCTGAATAACTCTGACAAAACTGATAGCAGTGCAAGCATCGAGATTCTTGATGGGTTTAGCTTCAATCCATTTAGTAAACTTGTCGACTGCCACTAGCAAGTGAGTGAAGCCGCTCCTGCCAGTTCTCATTGGTCCAACCATATCCAACCCGAAACAGCGAAGGGCCAGACGAGTGGAATGGTCTTCAAGGCTGAGGCGGGTTTGTGCGACATATTGGAATAGAACTGACATCCTTCACACTTGTCGACTATCTCCTTCGCCATTTCATTTGCTCCTGGCCAGTAAAATCCCGCTCGGTATGCTTTAGCCACAATGGTCCGAGAGGACGCATGATGACCACAGGTCCCCGAGTGGATATCGTCAAGAATTATCTGACCTTCCTCTAGTGTTATACATTTCTGACTGACTCCAGTCGCGCTTTCCCTGTACAACTGTCCCTTTATCACAGTAAAGGCCTTGGATCGACGGATGATCTGTCGAGCCTCTTCTTCATTCTCTGGGAGCTCTTTCCTTAGGATATACGCGATGTACGGCACTGTCCAGTCGGGAGTGATGACCAAAACTTCCATGATCAGGTCGACCACAACTGGGACCTCAACTTCAGTCGGATCCGTGACACTTTTCGGCTGCGGGGCTTCTTCGGTGAAAGGATCCTCTTAAACTGATGGTGTGTGGATGTGCTCCAAAAACACATTACTGGGAATGGCTTCTCTCTTGGAACCTATTTTTGCCAAATCATCAGCCGCTTGATTTTTCAGTCGGGGTATATGATGAAGCTCTAACCCCTCGAATTTCTTCTCTAGCTTTCTCACTGCATTGCAGTAACCAGTCATGGCCGGACTTCTGACGTCCCACTCCTTCATTACTTGATTAACCACCAAATCTGAGTCGCCATAGACCATGAGGCGACGGACACCGAGTGAAATGGCCATACGCAACCCATACAAAAGTGCTTCGTATTCTGCTTCGTTATTGGAGGAATCAAAGCGGATCTGGAGCACATATCTGAGCTTATCTCCTCGGGGGGAAACCAACACTACCCCAACACCGGAACCATTCAACATCTTAGAACCATCAAAGAACATAGTCCAGTGCTCCGAGTGGACTTGAGTCGGTAGTTGTTGTTCAATCCACTCGGCGACGAAATCTGCTATTGCTTGGGACTTGATATCTTTCTTTGCCTCAAACTTGATATCTAGGGGAAGGAGTTCAATCGCCCATTTTGCCACTCGACCACTTGCATCTCTGTTGTGCAGAATCTCCAACAATGGAGCGTCGCTGACGACGATAATGGAATGGTCAGAGAAGTAATGAGCAACCTTCTTCATGGTCAAATAAATCCCATATACAAGCTTCTGATAATGAGGGTATCTTTGCTTTGATGGGGTCAAAACTTCAGAAAGTTAATATACTGGGCGCTGAACTTTAAAGGCTTTTCCTTCTTGTTCCCGCTCGACCGTAAGTACTGTACTGATGACTTGTCCTATGGCTGCAATGTAAAGCAGCAAAGGCTCTTTGCTGATTGGGGCAACAAGCACCGGCTGGGTGGAGAGCAGGGCTTTTAGCTCTGCAAACGATGCATCAGCTTCGGGAGTCCACTCGAACTTGTCTGACTTCTTCATCAGTCGGTAAAGAGGCAATGCCTTTTCACTAAGACGAGAGACGAATCGACTTAAAGTAGCCAAGCAACCAGTAAGCTTCTGGACATCGTGCACACGCACAGGACGTTTCATTCAGAGTATAGTACCAACCTTTTCTGGATTGGCGTCGATTCCTCGTTCGGAAATGAGAAAACCAAGTAACTTTCTGCCAGGAACTTTGAATGTGCACTTTGATGGATTAAGCTTGATATCATATCTCCTGAGGTTGGCAAATGTCTCAGCAAGGTCAGTCAACAGGTCGGAACCTTTCCGTGACTTGACTACAATATCATCCACGTATGCTTCCACATTCCGACTGATTTGAGTGAGCAAACACTTCTGAATCATCCTCATGAACGTGGCTCCGGCATTCTTGAGGCCGAATGGCATGGTGACATAACAGAAGCACCCGAATGGAGTGATGAAAGCTATTTTGATCTCGTCGGGTCCATACAGACGGATCTGATGGTAACCAAAATAGGCGTCCAAAAAAGACAGGCACTCACATCCCGCAGTTGAGTCGACTATTTGGTCAATGCGGGGGAGAGGAAAATGATCTTTCGGGCATGCCCGATTGATATGTTTGAAGGCAATGCACATGCGAAGTGACTTGTCCTTCTTGGGGACCATGACAACATTGGCGAGCCACTCGGAGTGGTAAATCTCTCGGATAAACTCCGCTGCTAAGAGCCGAGCCACCTCCTCGCCAATGGCCTTTCTCTTCTGGACGGCGGACCGTCGAATATGTTCCTTGACAGGTTTCACTTTTGAGTCGACTCGTAGACGGTGCTCAGCCAGCCCCCTAGGAACACCCGGCATGTCACAAGGCTTCCATGTGAAGATGTCCCAGTTCTCACGGAGGAACTGGATGAGCGCTTCTTCCTATTTGCAGTCGAGTGTTGTAGAGATATGAGTCGGAGCAGCACTGGGGTCGGTCGGGTGAATGTGAATCGGTTTTGTCTCACCGGATGACTGAAACGCTGATTCCGTAGCGGGCTTCTTGGCTTGCAACAAATCACTCGGGTCTGCAGTTTTCTGGTATTCCTGCAGCTCTACCACTGCCATCTGAGCATCGGCGATCTTCGAGCCTTTCTGATGTTGGGTAACGTAGTAATTTCAAAAAAAATTCCTACGCACACGCAAGATCATGGTGATGATATAGCAACCAGAGGGGAGAGTGTATGTCCACGTACCCTCGTAGACCGTAAGCGGAAGCGTTAGCACAACGCGGTTGATGTAGTCGTACGTCTTCACGATCAACCGATCCAAGCACCGAACGTACGGAGCCTCCGAGTTCAGCACACGTTCAGCTCGATGACGTCCCTCGAACTCCGATCCAGCCGAGTGTTGAGGGAGAGTTTCGTCAGCACGACGGCGTGGTGATGATCTTGATGTTCTACCGGCGCAGAGCTTCGCCTAAGCTTCGCGACGATATGACCGAGGTGGAATATGGTGGAAGGGGGCACCGCACACGGCTAAGGAACGATCCCTAGATCAACTTATGTGTCTATGGGGTGCCCCCCGCCCCCGTATATAAAGGAGGGAGGGAGGAGGGGGCCGACCTAAGGGGAGGCGCGCCCTAGGAGGGGGAAACCTACTCCAAGTAGGTTTCCCCCTTCCTTTTCCTAATCCAAGAGGGAGGGGGAAGGAAGGAGTAGGAGAGGGGGAAGGCAAGGGGGGCGCCGCCCCCCCCCTTCCTTGTCCTATTCGGACTCAAGGGGAGGGGGCGCGCCACTTGCCCTGGCCGGCCCCTCTCTTTCTCCACTAGGGCCCATCAAGGCCCATTACTTCCCGGGGGGGTTCCGGTAACCCTCCGGTACTCCGGTTTTCTCCGAAAACTTCCGGAACCTTTCCGGTGTCCGAATATAGTCGTCCAATATATCAATCTTTATGTCTCGACCATTCCGAGACTCCTCGTCATGTCCGTGATCATATCCGGGACTCCGAACAAACTTCGGTACATCAAAACTTATAAACTCATAATAAAACTGTCATCGAAACGTTAAGCATGCGGACCCTACGGGTTCGAGAACTATGTAGACATGACCTAAAACCATTCTCGGTCAATAACCAATAGCGGGACCTGGATGCCCATATTGGTTCCTACATATTCTACGAAGATCTTTATCGGTCAAACCGCATAACATCATACTTTGTTCCCTTTGTCATCGGTATGTTACTTGCCCGAGATTTGATCGCTGGTATCCAATACCTAGTTCAATCTCGTTACCGGCAAGTCTCTTTACTCGTTCCGTAATACGTCATCTCATAACTAACTCATTAGTTACATGCTTGCAAGGCTTAGGTGATGAGTATTACCGAGAGGGCCCAGAGATACCTCTCCGACGATCGGAGTGACAAATCCTAATCTCGAATTATGCCAACTCAACATGTACCTTCGGAAACACCTGTAGAGCACCTTTATAATCACCCAGTTACGTTGTGACGTTTGGTAGCACACAAAGTGTTCTTCCAGTAAACGGGAGTTGCACAATCTCATAGTTGTAGGAACTTTGTATAAGTCATGAAGAAAGCAATATCAGTATACTAAACGATCAAGTGCTAGGCTAACGGAATGGGTCATGTCAATCACATCATTCTCCTAATGATGTGATCCCATTAATCAAATGACAACACATGTCTATGGTCAGGAAACATAACCATCTTTGATTAATGAGCTAGTCAAGTAGAGGCATACTAGTGACTATGTGTTTGTCTATGTATTCACACATGTATCATGTTTCCGGTTAATACAATTCTAGCATGAATAATAAACATTTATCATGATATGAGGAAATAAATAATAACTTTATTATTGCCTCTAGGGCATATTTCCTTCAGTCTCCCACTTGCACTAGAGTCAATAATCTAGATTACATAGTAATGATTCTAACACCCATGGAGTCTTGGTGCTGATCATGTTTTGCTCGTGAGAGAGGCTTAGTCAACAGGTCTGCAACATTCAGATCCGTATGTATCTTGAAAATCTCTATGTCTCCCACTTGGACTTGGTCCCGAATGGAATTGAAGCGTCTCTTGATGTGCTTGGTCCTCTTGTGAAATCTGGATTCCTTTGCCAAGGCAATTGCACCAGTATTGTCACAGAAGATCTTCATTGGTCCCGATGCACTAGGTATGACACCTAGATCGGAAATGAACTCCTTCATCCAGACTCCTTCATTTGCTGCTTCAGAAGCAGCTATATACTCCGCTTCACATGTAGATCCCGCCACGACGCTTTGTTTAGAACTGCACCAACTTACAGCTCCACCGTTTAATAAAAACACGTATCCGGTTTGCGATTTAGAATCGTCCGGATCAGTGTCAAAGCTTGCATCGACGTAACCATTTACGACTAGCTCTTTGTCACCTCCATATACGAGAAACATATCCTTAGTCCTTTTCAGGTATTTCAGGATGTTCTTGACCGCTGTCCAGTGATCCACTCCTGGATTACTTTGGTACCTTCCTGCCAAACTTATTGCTAAGCATACGTCAGGTCTGGTACACAGCATTGCATACATGATAGAGCCTATGGCTGAAGCATAGGGAACATTTTTCATTTTCTCTCTATCTTCTGCTGTGGTCGGGCATTGAGTTCGACTCAACTTCACACCTTGTAGCACAGGCAAGAATCCTTTCTTTGCCTGATCCATTTTGAACTTTTTCAAGATTTTGTCAAGGTATGTGCTTTGTGAAAGTCCTATTAAGCGTCTTGATCTATCTCTATAGATCTTGATGCCCAATATGTAAGCAACTTCCCCGAGGTCTTTCATCGAAAAACTTTTATTCAAGTATCCCTTTATGCTATCCAGAAATTCTATATCATTTCCAATTAATAATATGTCATCAACATATAAAACTAGAAATGCTACAGAGCTCCCACTCACTTTCTTGTAAATACATGCTTCTCCAAAAGTCTGTATAAAACCATATGCTTTGATCACACTATCAAAGCGTTTATTCCAACTCCGAGATGCTTGCACCAGTCCATAAATGGAACGCTGGAGCTTGCACACTTTGTCGGCACCTTTTGGATCAACAAAACCTTCCGGCTGCATCATATACAACTCTTCTTCTAGAAATCCATTCAAGAATGCAGTCTTGACATCCATTTGCCAAATTTCATAATCATGAAATGCAGCAATAGCCAACATGATTCGAACAGACTTAAGCATCGCTACGGGTGAGAAAGTCTCATCGTAGTCAACCCCTTGAACTTGTCGAAAACCTTTCGCAACAAGTCGAGCTTTATGGACAGTAACATTACCATCAGCGTCAGTCTTCTGCTTAAAGATCCATTTATTCTCAATGGCTTGCCGATCATCGGGCAAGTCAACCAAAGTCCATACTTTGTTTTCATACATGGATCCCATCTCAGATTTCATGGCCTCCAGCCATTTTGCGGAATCTGGGCTCATCATCGCTTCCTCATAGTTCGTAGGTTCATCATGGTCAAGTAACATGACTTCCAAAATAGGATTACCGTACCACTCTGGTGCGGATCTTACTCTGGTAGACCTATGAGGTTCAGCAGAAACTTGATCTGAAGTTTCATGATCAATATCATTAGCTTCCTCACTAATTGGTGTAGTTGTCACGGGAACCGGTTCTCGTGATGAACTACCTTCCAATAAGGGAGTAGATACAGTTATCTCATCAAGTTCTACTTTGCTCCCACTCACTTCTTTCGAGAGAAACTCCTTCTCTAGAAAGGATCCATTCTTAGCAACGAATGTCTTGCCTTCGGATCTGTGATAGAAGGTGTACCCAACAGTCTCTTTTGGGTATCCTATGAAGACACATTTCTCCGATTTAGGTTCGAGCTTATCTGGTTGAAGTTTCTTCACATAAGCATCGCAGCCCCAAACTTTAAGAAACGACAACTTTGGTTTCTTGCCAAACCACAGTTCATAAGGCGTCGTCTCAACGGATTTAGATGGTGCCCTATTTAACGTGAATGCGACTGTCTCTAAAGCATAACCCCAAAACGATAGCGGTAAATCGGTAAGAAACACCATAGATCGCACCATATCAAGTAAAGTACGATTACAACGTTCGGACACACCATTTCGTTGTGGTGTTCCAGGTGGTGTGAGTTGCGAAACTATTCCGCATTGTTTCAGATGTAAACCAAACTCATAACTCAAATATTCTCCTCCACGATCAGATTGTAGAAACTTTATTTTCTTGTTACGATGATTTTCCACTTCACTCTGAAATTCTTTGAACTTTTCAAATGTTTCAGATTTGTGCTTCATTAAGTAGATATACCCATATCTGCTCAAATCATCTGTGAAGGTGAGAAAATAACGATATCCGCCACGAGCGTCAACATTCATCGGTCCACATACATCTGTATGTATGATTTCCAACAAATCTGTTGCTCTCTCCATAGTTCCGGAGAATGGTGTTTTAGTCATCTTGCCCATGAGGCGCGGTTCGCAAGTACCAAGTGATTCATAATCAAGTGATTCCAGAAGTCCATCAGTATGGAGTTTCTTCATGCGTTTTACACCGATATGACCTAAACGGCAGTGCCACAAATAAGTTGCACTATCATTATCAACTCTGCATCTTTTGGCTTCAACATTATGAATATGTGTATCACTACTATCGAGATTTAATAAAAACAGACCACTCTTCAAGGGTGCATGACCATAAAAGATATTACTCATATAAATAGAACAACCATTATTCTCTGATTTAAATGAATAACCGTATCGCATCAAACAAGATCCAGATATAATGTTCATGCTCAACGCTGGCACCAAATAACAATTATTCAGGTCTAAAACTAATCTCGAAGGTAGATGTAGAGGTAGCGTGCCGACCGCGATCACATCGACTTTGGAACCGTTTCCCACGCGCATCGTCACCTCGTCCTTGGCCAGTGCTCGCTTATTCCGTAGTCCCTGTTTCGAGTTGCAAATATTAGCAACAGAACCAGTATCAAATACCCAGGTGCTACTACGAGCTCTAGTTAGGTACACATCAATAACATGTATATCACATATACCTTTGCTCACTTTGCCATCCTTCTTATCCGCCAAATACTTGGGGCAATTCCGCTTCCAGTGTCCAGTCTGCTTGCAGTAGAAGCACTCAGTTTCAGGCTTAGGTCCAGACTTGGGTTTCTTCTCTTGAGCAGCAACTTGCTTGCCGTTCTTCTTGAAGTTCCCCTTCTTCTTCCCTTTGCCCTTCTTCTTGAAACTAGTGGTCTTATTGACCATCAACACTTGATGCTCCTTCTTGATTTCTACCTCCGCGGCTTTCAGCATCGCGAAGAGCTCGGGAATAGTCTTGTTCATCCCTTGCATATTATAGTTCATCACAAAGCTCTTGTAGCTTGGTGGCAGTGATTGGAGAATTCTGTCAATGACACTATCATCAGGAAGATTAACTCCCAGTTGAATCAAGTGATTGTTATACCCAGACATTCTGAGTATGTCTTCACTGACAGAACTATTCTCCTCCATCTTGCAGCTATAGAACTTATTGGAGACTTCATATCTCTCAATCCGGGCATTTTCTTGAAATATTAACTTCAACTCCTGGAACATCTCATATGCTCCATGACATTCAAAACGTCGTTGAAGACCCGGTTCCAAGCCGTAAAGCATGGCACACTGAACTATAGAGTAGTCATCAGCTTTGCTCTGCCAGACGTTCTTAACGTCGTCAGTTGCATCAGCAGCAGGCCTGGCACCCAGCGGTGCTTCCAGGATGTAACTCTTCTGTGCAGCAATGAGGATAATCATCAGGTTACGGACCCAGTCCGTGTAATTGCTACCATCATCTTTCAACTTTGCTTTCTCAAGGAACGCATTAAAATTCAACGGAACAACAACACGAGCCATCTATCTACAAATAAACATAAACAAGCAAGATACTATCAGGTACTAAGTTCATGATAAATTTAAGTTCAATTAATCATATTACTTAAGAACTCCCACTTAGACAGACATCTCTCTAGTCATCTAAGTGATCACGTGATCCAAATCAACTAAACCATAACCGATCATCACGTGAGATGGAGTAGTTTTCAATGGTGAACATCACTATGTTGATCATATCTACTATATGATTCACGCTCGACCTTTCGGTCTCTGTGTTCCGAGGCCATATCTGCATATGCTAGGCTTGTCAAGTTTAACCTGAGTATTTTGCGTGTGCAAAACTGGCTTGCACCCTTTGTAGATGGACGTAGAGCTTATCACACCCGATCATCACGTGGTGTCTCGGCACGACGAACTTTGGCAACGGTGCATACTTAGGGAGAACACTTCTTGATAATTTTAGTGAGAGATCATCTCAAAATGCTACCGTCAAACAAAGCAAGATAAGATGCATAAAGGATAAACATCACATGCAATCAATATAAGTGATATGATATGGCCATCATCATCTTGTGCTTGTGATCTCCATCTTCGAAGCACCATCGTGATCACCATCGTCACCGGCGCGACACCTTGATCTCCATCGTAGCATCGTTGTCGTTTATGCCATCTATTGCTTCTACGACTATCGCTACCGCTTAGTGATAAAGTAAAGCAATTACAGTGCGTTTGCATTTCATACAATAAAGCGACAACCATATGGCTCCTGCTAGTTGCCGATAACTTCGGTTACAAAACATGATGATCTCACACAATAAAATATAGCATAACGTCTTGACCATATCACATCACAACATGCCCTGCAAAAACAAGTTAGACGTCCTCTACTTTGTTGTTGCAAATTTTACGTGGCTGCTACGGGCTTAGCAAGAACCGTTCTTACCTACGCATCAAAACCACAACGATAATTTGTCAAATAGACTCCGTTTTAACCTTCACAAGGACCGGGCGTAGCCACACTCGGTTCAACTAAAGTGAGAGAGACAGACACCCGCCAGCCACCTTTAAGCACGAGTGCTCGTAACGGTGAAACCAGTCTCGCGTAAGCGTACGCGTAATGTCGGTCCGGGCCGCTTCATCTCACAATACCGCTGAACCAAAGTATGACATGCTGGTAGGCAGTATGATTTATATCGTCCACAACTCACTTGTGTTCTACTCGTGCATATAACATCAACACATAAAACCTGGCTCGGATGCCACTGTTGGGTAACGTAGTAATTTCAAAAAAAATTCCTACGCACACGCAAGATCATGGTGATGATATAGCAACGAGAGGGGAGAGTGTATGTCCACGTACCCTCGTAGACCGTAAGCGGAAGTGTTAGCACAACGCGGTTGATGTAGTCGTACGTCTTCACGATCAACCGACCCAAGCACCGAACGTACGGAGCCTCCGAGTTCAGCACACGTTCAGCTCGATGACGTCCCTCGAACTCCGATCCAGCCGAGTGTCGAGGGAGAGTTTCGTCAGCACGACGGCGTGGTTACGATCTTGATGTTCTACCGGCGCAGGGCTTCACCTAAGCTTCGCGACGATATGACCGAGGTGGAATATGGTGGAAGGGGGCACCGCACACGGCTAAGGAACGATCCGTAGATCAACTTGTGTGTCTATGGGGTGCCCCCCGCCCCCGTATATAAAGGAGGGAGGGAGGAGGGGGCCGGCCTAAGGGGAGGCGCGCCTTAGGAGGGGGAAAGCTACTCCAAGTAGGTTTCCCCCTTCCTTTTCCTAATCCAAGAGGGAGGGGGAAGGAAGGAGTAGGAGAGGGGGAAGGCAAGGGGGGCGCCGCCCCCCTTCCTTGTCCTATTCGGACTCAAGGGGAGGGGGCGCGCCACTTGCCCTGGCCGGCCCCTCTCTTTCTCCACTAGGGCCCATCAAGGCCCATTACTTCCCGGGGGGGGGGGGTTCCGGTAACCCTCCGGTACTCCGGTTTTCTCCGAAAACTTCCGGAACCTTTCCGGTGTCCGAATATAGTCGTCCAATATATCAATCTTTATGTCTCGACCATTCCGAGACTCCTCGTCATGTCCATGATCATATTCGGGACTCCGAACAAACTTCGGTACATCAAAACTTATAAACTCATAATAAAACTGTCATCGAAACGTTAAGCATGCGGACCCTACGGGTTCGAGAACTATGTAGACATGACCTAAAACCATTCTCGGTCAATAACCAATAGCGGGACCTGGATGCACATATTGGTTCCTACATATTCTACGAAGATCTTTATCGGTCAAACCGCATAACATCATACTTTGTTCCCTTTGTCATCGGTATGTTACTTGCCCGAGATTTGATCGTCGGTATCCAATACCTAGTTCAATCTCGTTACCGGCAAGTCTCTTTAATCGTTCCGTAATACGTCATCTCATAACTAACTCATTAGTTACATGCTTGCAAGGCTTAGGTGATGAGTATTACCGAGAGGGCCCAGAGATACCTCTCCGATGATCGGAGTGACAAATCCTAATCTCGAATTATGCCAACTCAACATGTACCTTCGGAAACACCTGTAGAGCACCTTTATAATCACCCAGTTACGTTGTGACGTTTGGTAGCACACAAAGTGTTCTTCCAGTAAACAGGAGTTGCACAATCTCATAGTTGTAGGAACTTTGTATAAGTCATGAAGAAAGCAATAGCAGTATACTAAACGATCAAGTGCTAGGCTAACGGAATGGGTCATGTCAATCACATCATTCTCCTAATGATGTGATCCCATTAATCAAATGACAACACATGTCTATGGTCAGGAAACATAACCATCTTTGATTAATGAGCTAGTCAAGTAGAGCCATACTAGTGACTATGTGTTTGTCTATGTATTCACACATGTATCATGTTTCCGGTTAATACAATTCTAGCATGAATAATAAACATTTATCATGATATGAGGAAATAAAAATAACTTTATTATTGCCTCTAGGGCATATTTCCTTCATCTGAAAGCACTCTTCTGCCTTCTTCCGATTGCCAGTAATAGTGATCACACCTTTGGGACCAGGCATCTTCAATTTTAGGTACACATAGCATGGTCGAGCCATGAAACGTGCATAAGCTGGCCTGCCCAAAATAGCATGATAAGCACTCTGGAAATCCACAACTTCAAACCTTAACTTTTCTTTGCGGTAATTATTGGAATCACCGAAAACCACATCAAGAGCAATTTGGCCGAGTGACTCAGCCTTCTTTCCAGGAATGACTCCATGGAAACTCATGTTGCTGGTACTGAGTCTGGACATCGGAATGCCCATCCCTTTCAATGTCTTTGCATACAATATATTCAGGCCACTGCCACCATCCATCAAAACTTTAGTCAGTCGAGTGCCTTCGACGACTGGGTCGACCACCAAAGCTTGCTTCCCAGGGGTGGCTATGTGCGTCGGATGATCGGACTGGTCAAATGTGATGGTAGTCTGAGACCATTTCAGATAACTGGGTGTCGCCGAAGCAACCATATTCACCTCTCGGTTGATAACTTTCAATCGACTTTTGCTTTCTACATTAGCAAAAATCATCAGGGTGGAATTGACCTGGGGGTATCCATCATCACTATCTTCTTTGTCTTCAACTTTGTCCGCTCCTTTTCCTTATCTTTGGGCTGTTTCCCCTGGAATTGCTAGATCAAGAGCCGACACTGTAGAGTTGTATGTTTTGGGTAAATGAATTTACCCTCCTCATTTTTCTTCGTGTGGATGTGGCACGGCAATTCCATCACGTCATTCCCTTCCTTGTCCTTCACCTTCTTAGGGTTCCAAGACCCTTTGGACTTCCCTTTAAACTTTCCTTGAGTCACGGCCAAGGCTTCTCCAGGAGCAGCTGGCTCGGCTTTCCGCTTCTGCTTTCGACTGGAGTTCCCTCCCCCGCTTTCGTGGGCGACTGACTTGTGCTTGCCACTCTGGAGCCGATCCTCTTCTTCACCATTGGCATACTTGGTGGCAATCTCCATCATTCGACTCAGAGACATGTCTCTGGTTCGACCTAATTTTAGGTTTAGCTCTCTGTACTTAACGTCTTCCTTGAAGGCACAGACTGCCTGGTGATCAGATACATTCTCTACCATGTGATGCAATGTGATCCATCTCTGGATGTAATCCCTCAGAGTTTCATTCGACTTTTGCACACAAGATTGCAGCTCTGTCAACCCTGCTAGTCGCTTGCAAGTTCCTTCAAATGTTCTGACAAACACTCGGGCAAGATCTTCCCTAGTGTAAATGCTGCTGGGTGCTAGCTGATTCAACCATGCTCTGGCCGAGCCCTCCAACATAAGAGGCAGGTGTTTCATGGCCACCTCATCGTTGCCGCCGCCAATCTGAACAGCCACTCGGTAGTCTTCAAGCCAAGTATCAGGCTTGGACTCACCAGTGAACTTACTGACTCCAGTCGCCAGCCTGAAGTTGGGAGGAATCACAGTGGCCCTGATGGCTCTGCCGAAACACTATGGTCCTGAGACGTGTACTCTGCTGCTGGTGGGTATATCCCTGTCATGACCTTCTCGGTGAGCTCTATTCCTGTCGACCAAACCTTGAACGATAATGGATCTTGCATCAAAGCCTGGTTCCCTAGGGTCGACTGGAATCCTTCGCCCAACATTGTGATGGCGTCTGTCATCCTGCCCGTCAAGGCGCGTACGATCCACCCCTTGGGGGAGGGGTGGGCACTCGACGTCGATCATCACGATCGAATCGGTGATCATACTGCTCACGGTTCTTGTACTGATCACACCGGTCTCCACGTTCCTCACTCCTCGGGGTCGATCTTGGGCTATGGGCCGACTGGACTGTATTTGAAGCGACGGATCTGCTGTGAATCCCATTCTGTGACTGTGATACAACTGAATTTTGATCTCCTGCTGCCCGGAGTAATGCTCTGATCTGTAACAAGCCTCTGCCAGCCTCTGACTGAGAAGGCTGAATCGACTCTGCTATACGGGCTGCAGCTGCCAAATTCTGAATCGGAGTTCGATATACCTGAGTCGGTGGTGGAAAGAGTTGACGCCGACTGGATTCTGGAACCCGTTGTCGCGTACGCTCGTTGAGTGCTCGCTGGAGGTTCTCCAGTCGAGTGCGCTCAGCCAAGTTGGCCAAGCACGCGCCCTCTAAGGCACGAGCCTCGGGGGTTTCTCCGACGATGGGAGTGTGTAGCCCATCCATGTTCCGGCGGCGAAGTTCTTCCCTCTGCAGCAAAGTGAGGGGCTCCGATTGATACTCTTCATGAGCATGCGACGGATAGCCTTCGCCGTCGCCTCCGTCGGTGCGGGGAAAGCTGGGAGGACTGCATGGTCCATCGACCATTAGAACCTCCGCCGCTGGATCACTACTGTCGCACTCGGATGCAGTCTCTACGGAGCCAGTCGACAGATCGAACAGGCCGTAGAGAGATTCATCAGGATCGATCTCCGCAACGTGGGGGGTGGCCGACTGGCAGGCCATCGCGTGACTCACCCACCGCTGAAGCCTCGACCGACCGGAGCGCTTGCGCCGGCAGGAAACAGGGAGGGAGGATGACACAGGGGTCGACCGATACTGGGTCGACGGTTGCCGCAGGAGGACGCCGCGGACGCACGCACGAAAGTGCGTTGCCCCGCGGACAGGGAGCGCGTCGATGTCGAGCGGAGCCTCCTGAAGCCAAGCAGAGTCGTCGGCGATTAACGTGAGCACGTCGAGACGGATCTCGCGGCCCTCAACCAAAACTCCGCCTGAAACCATGATGAAGGAGATTGGAAAAATCGCAACTTCTCCAATAAGTCGCTAAGACACCGGCCCCATGGTGGGCGCCAACTGTCGTGGTTCTAAGTCTGACAGTAGTGTAGGGGGTAGGAATGGAGAGGCAAGATCCTAGCTATGGAGTAGTTGTATACGCAAGAGATTTACGAGTTCAGGCCCTTCTCGGAGGAAGTAACATCCCTACGTCTCGGAGCCCGGAGGCGGTCGACTGGATTATGTGTATATGAGTTACAGGGGTGCGAACCCTTTACACTGAGGAGGGGGTGGCTTATATAGAATCCGCCAGACCCCTCCGGCCCTCAGTTATGCAGGGTTTAAGGTACATTAAGATCGGGCGTTACTAGTAACGCCACAAATAAAGTGCTATGATGACCATAAAAGCTACTTAATGACAGACCGTTTGCGTGCAGAGTGACTTTAGGTCTCCTGGCAGTCGAGTGGTTGGCTTCATGGTCGAGTGTCTTCGAGTCCGTCGAGTGGAACACTTCTGGGTCGACTGAAAGGTGGTTTCTTCTAGAGATGTCCTTGGGGAGGGTATCTTGGACAGGTCCATGACCCTACCCTAGGTACATAGCTTCATCAATGCACACAATCATTCAAAGTGAATGGTGTCCGGCGGCACCGCGTGCAAAGTTCCCTCCACATTTCTAATTTTTGGCCTACCGCCAAAATATCTACCCCCTTCCACACCCCCTTTTCTCCCCAACCACAAGTCACATTTCCCCTGTTTCCTCCTTCCTTCCTTCCTTCCTAAGCTATAGCCGCTTCCTCGCTCTCACCGTCTCCCATCCTACCGCCGGGGTCGCCATGTTCTTCTTCAAAGACCTCTCCAGCGGTTCCTCCTCCTTCGACGACTCCTTCACCACCCGGGTATGCCTCTCTGATCTCTCCTGGGCTATGACTTGGAATGAAGGATTTTTACTCGGTGGTCTATTTGAGTCATTTCTTCCTCTTGTAGCTCCCTAGGACCATCAGTTGCAATGAATGGAGCGGGGTGGCTGAAGATCTGTCTGCTCGTTGTCACCATCAATCTCCATGCGTGAAGCTAGCTGCGTTTGAATCTGTGGAAAATGGGAGGAAGTTTTTGCCATGTGCAGAGAAGGTTAGTCCGTCTTCGTTGTTACAAATCATTTGTTAGATGTGATTCAGACACTGTAACGGTCCCAACCCATTCATACCACACCTTCAACCAAACGCATCCTAAGAGAGTGTCACAGTTTGTACCTAGTATCTAAACATCTTGCCATCTCATCAGCAGTGCCATTAGAAAATTATTTGGCACTGCTTCAGCAGTTTGTGCAGCCAACTTTGGTCCACGTCCAAGCAGCCAAGCAGTAAAATACTAAATCTTTATGGCATGAAGGAACTGGGCATCGAAGCAACTAGGTGCTCCAAAGTCCGGGTCCTTGATTTTTTTCCGTTGCATCGGCTCGCCAGTGCAGGGCACCGGTGCGAGATGTAGCAACAGTTGTCTTTACACTGGTTTTGGCATACATAGTGGACGGCCTTAGTGCTATTAGTTCTATGTTACTAAATTTGTGCATGTACACACCTGTTAGTATCAATTTGCTGTCATCCAAACACTGTTGCTATGCTATTGCAGTTATATTTACCTTCGTCATAAAATGTTCAATTTGTTATTTATAGTACATGAGTAAGAACTTGTAGAGTTGTTGTAGTTAATTATAGCTTCTGATGTTTCAGAATTTGGTTGTTGTCTCAGTAGAAATTAATTCATTTGCACATTGATATTTTTGAGAAGATATGTCATAATTAACCAGTTTCTTTAGTTTTTTGAAAATAAGTATAGGTGATTTTCTATGTTGCTATAAACCTGTTTCCCCTACAATTGTTACTAATCTAGTTTTAAATATTATAGGATGAACGAAAGTGTTCTTACTTGGAGTGGGTTGATCAAGAGTGGCCATAGTCTATGAAGATGTGCCTAGCAAAGCTCTGGAGTGTGTATGAGGAAGAGAACAGAGGTAGGCTTAGAAAAAGTGTTGTCAACGCTGAAGAATATTTGAAGATGCGGGATAAAAAGAGGAAGGTGGAGAATGAGCTCAGATTTTTTATCAGACTTTGCTAAGATGGTGTTGGCGAAGGACGATGCACTTTCCTAGTTGGCCAGTGCAAAACAAGTTCTTACTGAATGAAAATAGAGGTGGATAAGTGTCAGGACCCTGACTCAATGCCACGTCGATCTAGCATGTAACACCTCATATCACTTTGCGGCCTCACGCACGGTATTCCCACGGGTGTCGCCTTACCTTTGCCCGGGACCGTTTGCGCCTTTTGGCACACGTATATGATAGTGTCGCTAGCATCCATATGATAAGGAGCCCGGGCTGACATGGCTAGTCGTAAACCCAAAGTGGCACAAACTTACAGGGACAGGCATCCATGACCCAGCATTGAACGTGTCGGTCATCAGCGAGTGAATCCAGGCTGTAGCACTGGACTAGCAGGACTCCGGTGAACCGGGCTGTAGCAGGCTAACAGGACTCCGGTATTCATCGCGTGACATTTCCCCGAAGGGACAGACACAGGAACGAAGAAGGACACATGCCGGCCAGCCTAAGTGTTCCGGAGCAGTAGCAAGCTACCATGGCTCGGTGGACACACTAGGAGACATTTCCCGGTAAGAGAGGCTACTAAAGATAAACAACTAGATAGTCAGATCCCACACATACCAAGCATTTCAATAACATACACACAATATGCTCGATATGTGCAAACACAACATGGCATCACAACATGACTCTATGGCTCAAGTATTTATCCAATAGGCTCCGAGGAGCGAGATATTACAAACAGGGGTCTCATGACCCAACATTCAGAGCATACATATCAAAACACAAGCGGAAGTTATCATGTCTGAGTACAGACATCTATAAATGAAAAAGGCTGAGAAGCCTGACTATCTACCAAATCCTGCCGAGGCACAAGACCATAGCTGAGGTAACAAGCTAAACGTCGAAGTCCACGTGGAACTCCTAGTGAGACCGAAGTCTCTCTGCAAAAACATAAAATAGGCAAACGTGAGTACAAATGTACCCAGCAAGACTTACATCAGAACTAACTACATATGCATCATTATCAACAAGGGGATGGTGGGGTTTAACTGCAGCAAGCCAGCTTTGACTCGGTGGCTACCCTAAACTACGACTGCAAGCAACTCTTTTGAGGTGGCGCACAGGAGTCCACATATTCACCATATCAATACACCACTATGGATCCCCTCCCTTCTCCCTACGAGAACGCCATCCATAGCACTCACGCTTATCTTGCGTGTTTTAGAGTATCCACTTTCACTTGTCTATGAACTGATATAAGCAACCCAGAAGTCCTTTTCCGCGGACACGGCTATTCGAATAGATAATGTTAACCCTGCAGGGGTGTACTTCTTCATACATGTTTCCACCACTTAGCGTCTGCACACGACATGTGCTCGGCAGACTTCAAGCGAAAGTCGACGTGGGTGTAGACCACGACCTACCTAAACACTCAAGTCTCTAGTCCAGGTTTATCGCCTATTCGGGTTCCATCCATGAGGAGATCCGGCCGGAGTTTCGCTCACAGCCCCAAACGATGTGAACAGGGTTCCCGAGATACCAAACGGGCATCCGGTACACCGTGCCACGTACCTACCGCATCACAGCCCACCCCTACGGTCAGCGCTGTCCATGGCCTCCAGTAAGCTACAAACACCAGAAACTACTTGCAACTCCTGGACAGAGGACAAGGGTGAATAAGAAGTCGAGCGGGGTCATATTTCAGGGCCCAATGTATGGTAGTAGCTGAATCATGGATCACAAACACAGAACTCAGTTCCTGAGGACGGCTGCAATGAGACAACCCACCATGTACTCCTACATGGCCTCTCACCGCTACCTTTACCAAATCGTGTTCACACACTTAGCTCACACACAGTAGGACATGTTCACACACCTCTGATTCATCCCCGATGAATCAGACCTGACTCAACTCTAAGTAGTAGCAGGCATGACAAACAAGCATGAATGAGTAGGCACAATAGGGCTCAAACAACTCCTACTCATGCTAGTGGGTTTCATCTATTTACTGTGGCAATGACAGGTCATGCAAAGGATAAAGGGGTTCAGCTACTGCAGCAAGTAACAGATGAATCGTTGTTGTCCTAATGCATTAAAAGAGAGCAGGAGCGAGAGAGTAGGATTGTATCGGAATTAACAAGGGGGTTTTGCTTGCCTGGCACTTCTGAAGATAACATTGAGTCTTCATCAGTGTCAACGATCACATCATCGGTATCACGTCTATCGAGAGGGGACAAATACCGGCAACACAGAAGGGAACACAATCAATGCAATGCACAATATGATGCATGATCATGACATGGCAAAATGAATGTGTTTTGAGCTAATGCAACTAGCAACAGATTAAATGAAGTTGGTTTGAATACAAGATTCAAATTCAAACTCCATATGTGATTAGTTAAATGCCCTTTATATGATTTGTGCTAAACAGCATATATAAGTTGTTCTAACATGCATGAATGTGGTACAGATGGATTCCTTGATTTTTTCTGATAATTTTTCATATATAAAATATTTGATTTGGAGTTACGGTTGAATTTCTATGAATTTTAGAAGTTTTAGGCATTTTCTGGAATTTCCTGAATAATATTAAATCCAGAAATGATTATGGCGTCAGCACCACGTCACGGTGACGTCAGCAGGGTCAACTGGGCGCCCCAGGTCAAACCTGACGTGTGGGGGCCACACGTCAGTGACACAAGAGCTAATCCCGGTCAAACCCAGCGCTGGCTGGGGTTTGACCAGGGGTGGGGCCCACTGTCAGTGTCTGTAGGTTGATCAACCAGCTGGGTTAGCTCCTAATGACGGAGCCACGTCAGCTCCCGCCGGAGTTTCGCCGGCGACGACCAACGGAGCGGCGGAAACACATCGGGTTCACGCTACAGGGCACGGTTTAGGGTGCGGTTGGGTTCTACGGCGAGCTGGGACTCGTGCGCATCGAACGGTGGTGGTGGCCGTGCCGGTGATGGCCGGTACCGACGACGGCGAGCTCATGAGCGGCGGCCGGAGTTCGGGTGGTGGCGGGTTTGGCGCTACGAGCGGTGGTTTGGCGCGCTGAGTGCACTAGGGAGAAGCTCTTGCTCCTCCGCATCCAAAGGAACGGGCGGGAGGCCGCGAGGTGGCCGGAGTTGAGCACGGCGTCGACCTCGGCGGCGGCCGGAGCTCGGGCGAGCTCGCGGTCGGTGTTAGGGAGCACGGCAGGAGGCGTTGTGGGTGTCTACGGGTTCATGCGATCGTGCTGAGCACGATGGTGGGCTCGGGAGCGAGCTGCGGTGGCTGTGGCCACGGCCACGCCATGGCCGGCGGCGAGAAGCTCTCGGCCGAGGTGGGGAAGCTAGCTAGGGGAGGGGAACGACGGGGATTCCAGGGGGAAAAAGAAGAGTGGCTCACGTAGGGACTAGCAGAGTCGACGACGAGGTCGGGGAAGCTCTGGACGATGCGAATTTACGGCGGCGATCTCCGGGCACCGGAGATGAAGACGACGACGCTCCGGTCGACTGGGGCCTCCTCTGGTCGCGTGCGTCGGTGTGCAGCTCCATGGGGTCGGGACGGAGCTCAAGGGTGTGGAGAGGGAGCGAGGGGGTGGCTGTGGCCGCGGCGAACGGCATCGGTGGCGACGAGCTCCGCTCGGGCAGAGAGGGAGAGAGAGCAGAGGAGAGGATGAGGCGAGGGAGAGAGTGAGAGAGAGCCAGGGCTGCGTGGCACTCCGTGGCGTGGATTAGGACGAAGGGCGGCCTCCAGCGCGAAGCAGGAGGTGGCCGGGGCTCTCGGGCGCACGCCACGCCTCGCCTCTGCCTACTGGCAGAGGAAGACGACGAGCGGCGAGGTAGATGGGCTGGGCTGGGCCGCTGGAGGAGCTGGGCCAGGTAAGTGGGCGCCAAGTAAGTTCTGTTCTGTTTCATATTTCTCTTCTGTTTTGTTTTTATTTAATCTTTTGCCACTGTTTTGAAATAAAACAAATTCAAAGACAGTGACAAAATTCCCCTGAACATTTTATTTAGCACAATGGAATTATACCAAAGCACATAAAAATGTTTCAGTTATTTGAACATATATTCAGTAATATTTGGATATAAGTTCAAATTCAAAATAATATTGATTTAAATTCAAAGTCCCAAAATAAATCCTTTTAAAATGTTCATTATTTTTGGTTTGGATCAAAACCCTTGCCAAAAATATTAAACATCTAAGAAGAGCATTTTGGAACAATGGATGAGATTTTAGGGTTTTTGCCCTTCTTTTATTTAGGGTTTTGAGGCTTCTGAATTCCTCAGTTCAGGTTTCAAAAATTTAAACATGATGCTCAGATGGAAGCAGGCATAGGACAGGCTAGAACTAGGGATGTGACAACTCACCCCCACTAAACAAGAATCTCGTCTCGAGATTCAAGCGTAGGGTAAGATGAAAGGGAAACGCAAACTAGTATAATCTTCACGATCTAGGTTGCACTTCAAATGAACGTTGATTCAATCACCATCTTTGTCTTGTCGTCTAGCTCTGAGAAATCCTGCCAACATGACATGGAGGGAAGAAGGAGACTCTAGAAGGGCCGATCTTCTCGAAGATCGAACAACTCAGGATTAACTCACGGAATGAGACATAGCAACCTCTCTCGGGCTGAGAGACGAAGCACACATCCATAGGAATGGAGTGAAGCAGATGACAAAGGTTCACTAGGTAGACCACAATCCCAGACTTAAGAATGTGGTGATCGGTTGTCAACGTAGCGAGAAGTTGAATTGCCATGATACCATAACGATGCACCTTAGGGAAGGTGACTTGTAGATATATCCCCTTAAGTGATAAAAAGAATTACTTTTGATTCAAAGATCATTGAAACTCTTTAAACCAACTTAAGGCAATTCTCGACCGATCGTTTGGAGGGGGTCGATAGAATGGCATACTCGGACTTGGATGATGTGGATTACCTTGTTGAAGACAACATAATGGATGAATTTGCTTACCACCGGAAATGGAAGAGACCCATGGTAGAATGGCACATTGGCGGTGCAAGCTGGGAACAAAATGCAAATACTGGGAATGATTCTGGTAACTGGGGAAGAACCCAACAATAGAGAGTGAATTCACTGTTTGAATAGGTCATAGCATTGCCGAGGAAACTGAGAGCAAACCCAGTTAGTGCCGATGATAACACGTAGCGCTTGTGCGTGCTCTCAAGAACTTGAGCATTTCCACATTCATCAAGGTTTTACCAATATCCGTGTCAAGGATCCTGGCAACACAACTTGCTACCACGATGAATGATGATGGATGATGCAGATGCAAAGGAAGATAACACTTCTCAGATTTCATCTTAGCGAGGCCAAGGAAATAAAATCTGGATGATCGACCGAGAGACATTTAGCACTCCGCTTCTAATGTTCTTCTTGATGTGCTAGTGTAACCCATTCATAGATATGGTTTGATATCTAGAACATCAAGTAAAAGGTCGGACTTCGGGAGCAATAGAATCCATAAGGAACAGTTACGGAGGTAAATCCTACGAAATCCTTATGGGGAGGTGGCAAACTTCTTCAATCAAGACACTACAATAATAGGTCTTTTCGCTGGGTGGTGCTGGCCACGACATCCACTTTACCGGTTATCGAGGAACCAATATTATAGTTCTTGGGAAATGTTCCAAACCATCATATCTGCCTGAGATTCAGATCTGGTTGGTGTCAGGATATTCCAGACTCATCGAGTCTATGAAGAAAAACGAAAGTTTGCAACACAAATCGATGAGATGACGTTGCGAGATTCTCGGGAATGAACTACGATAGCAAGCTCCAAACATGAGCTGGTTCTGCTACTAACATGTGAACACGTTGTCCCAGACAAGCATGGCCACGTAGTAGTCTTATAATCAAACACTACCGAGTTCGGGTGGGGAACCATAATCGAGGATATCGAAGTCTTTACGCAAGTCCATGGATTAGATCCCAAGCATAGACTTCTTTTCCTTGAACAAGTCAATCAGTGGCTTAGTGTGCTAGGGACACATATAGAATGAAGGTTGCAAGTCTCCAGACTACAGAATACTTCGCACGTGTGCATGACTGATTTGGGATGATTCCAAAGGAAACAAAACAATCTTTCTCAAATTCACGGCGGCAACTTTCACAAAATGCACGTGTATAAGAGGAAGTCACTCCTTTCATCAAACAAATACTTCATGAGCTAGCATGAAGAAAATGCTTTCAAAAGTTTCCAACACTAGCTTAATGTTCAACAACATCATGGAGGAGATAAGGATGTTGCCAATGGGCTCAGCAACAATTCTTCCGGGTTTCCCTTTAAAAGGAATTCCATAGTTAAGTGAACAAGTGATAGCATTGGTCAGACCCGAAAGATATAATGGTGTATGCTCGAGGGATCAACCACAAGTAAGACAACATTACGAATATCGTTGGTTCTGGTCTGATTGGATGATAGCCCATACTCTAATCAAGGGTTAGATAAAAATGATAGGTCCAGCAACTGATCACAGGGACCAATCGATGAAGATATCATCTTTCGTCAACACATACTACACAAGAATATCCCTTTGGAACGAACTAAGTCAGGCAAGCTTTTATCTTCCAACTCTCCAAGTTGTTGTCTAGCTTAACCAACTAGCTCAGGGATATCCAACACAGATTCTTGGAGAAGGATGGTTCACAAGAAACCAACTTGATCACGAGCTCAACACAGCGGTCAGGTGACAACCTGGTAATACTTCCGAGAAGATCTTCGGAAAATCACGAACCACCGATATGTTACTAAGCTCGAGAACAATCTTGCTTTTTGAGGCAAGACGATATGATCAATAGAGCGAAGATTTGAAATAATCCTAACTCATCGATCGAGGAGTGCACCGAGAACAAGGACTAGGTAGCATGATCAACCTTAGAATGATGATTCAAAACCAACACGCTAAGAATGAAATTATTGTCCATTAACTACCAAGCAACAAGGTTGCTAGGAGTATTAAATTCACACATCACGATTCACTTGTCGGCATTCCGGTTGCGACAACACGGAACCGAGGGATGAATAATGATGGCGAGAAGTATCACTACATCAAGAATTCACAAGAGCCGGTGCAATCCTCATGAAAATCCTGACATAAAGACGGTAATACTTCAGGGTAGAACAGAATCAAAAGCTGGATTGGCATTTGATCTGCGGGATACAACTACTTTGACCCAATCCTAGATATGGATGAGGTACTAGAGTTTGTTTCTCCAAGTCATGCAGGACAGAATGGCTTGACGGACCACAAGGGTAATAGGCATCGATAAACGAATGCATGCATACCCTTGACTATCAATTGATAGACGAAGGTCAGTAGACAACTAAAGAGGGACAACTCAAAGGAACATATAATTTTCTGAGTTGTGGATGCATAGATTAGTATGTCGAGCGAGATCAACATTTCTTCCAGATAACCCATGCAGAGAGGTAAGACTGGCAGAGTCACGATTTATGAATGGAGATCTCCTCAAGAGTACTCTAATTGTGATCTTTGATCCAATAAACATCTGCCATAAGTGGTCCATAGTATTTGGAAGAAGGAAATACCACGGACCTCGAGGACTATCGCAAAGTTACTAATAACCTAAGGGAGCTAGCAATTACTATCAACATGAAGTAAGTAGGGTGGATCTCGGGTTCAAGAACCCGGGAATAGAATACCTACTAACTAAATGGCATCGCAGGATGCTTTCGATAATGACGGCCAGAATCATCACACTGGGAACACAAAACATGGCTAGACTACTAGATGATCCCCTGAGACACCTAGGGTCATAATAATAACTCCAACATAAAGGTCGAGGCAGTAGAATACCTCAACTCAACAATTAGTGTGATTGAGCTGACATAAAGGAACATCGAAACCAGAGGGAAAGGATTTGCAAATGCATCAGACTATTTAGAAACCTGGGATGACTCGGACAGCATAACGGCTGTAAATGCTCAGAAAAGATTTGAGACATACTACAAAATGGTGGCATAGCCACTCAGAAGCACAATACCAAGGTTCCGAGATCAACAATTAACATACGGAAGTAGTAGGAACTGAACTGAGACTTAAATCCAACAATCTTATAAGTCCACTGATTAGTAACACGTGATCCTAATAGAAAGAAGAGATAGCCTAGTTCCTAATCCCCGTAGAAGAGAAGATGATGACTCAGATCAGAAGGCCATGAGGTATAAGGAGTAAAAAGAGCCTTACGTTCCATCCCACAATCAATTCCCTTATATAACTAAAGAATTTCTAGACTCAACTTCGACCAGTTTGGCTTAGTAATCCTACAGGCAGTCAAGCTCTGATACCAACGCTGTCAGGACCCTGACTCAATGCCACATCGATCTAGCATGTAACACCTCATATCACTTTACGGCCTCACGCACGGTATTCCCACGGGTGTCGCCTTACCTTTGCCCGGGACCGTTTGCGCCTTTTGGCACACGTATATGATAGTGTCGCTAGCATCCATATGATAAGGAGCCCGGGCTGACATGGCTAGTCGTAAACCGAAAGTGGCACAAACTTACAGGGACAGGCATCCATGACCCAGCATCGAACGTGTCGGTCATCAGCGAGTGAATCCAGGCTGTAGCACTGGACTAGCAGGACTCCGGTGAACCGGGCTGTAGCAGGCTAACAGGACTCCGGTATTCATCGCGTGACATTTCCCCGAAGGGACAAACACAGGAACGAAGAAGGACACATGTCGGTCAGCCTAAGTGTTCCGGAGCAGTAGCAAGCTACCATGGCTCGGTGGACACACTAGGAGACATTTCCCGGTAAGAGAGGCTACTAAAGATAAACAACTAGATAGTCAGATCCCACACATACCAAGCATTTCAATAACATACACACAATATGCTCGATATGTGCAAAGACAACATGGCATCACAACATGACTCTATGACTCAAGTATTTATCCAATAGGCTCCGAGGAGCGAGATATTACAAACAGGGGTCTCATGACCCAACATTCAGAGCATACATATCAAAACACAAGCGGAAGCTATCATGTCTGAGTACAGACATCTATAAACGAAAAAGGCTGAGAAGCCTGACTATCTACCAAATCCTGCCGAGGCACAAGACCGTAGCTGAGGTAACAAGCTAAACGTCGAAGTCCACGTGGAACTACTAGTGAGACCGAAGTCTCTCTACAAAAACATAAAATAGGCAAACGTGAGTACAAATGTACCCAGCAAGACTTACATCAGAACTAACTACATATGCATCATTATCAACAAGGGGATGGTGGGGTTTAACTGCAGCAAGCCAACTTTGACTCGGTGGCTACCCTAAACTACGACTGCAAGCAACTCTTTTGAGGTGGCGCACACGAGTCCACATATTCACCATATCAATACACCACTATGTATCCGCTCCCGTCTCCCTACGAGAACGCCATCCATAGCACTCACGCTTATCTTGCGTGTTTTAGAGTATCCACTTTCACTTGTCTATGAACTGATATAAGCAACCCAGAAGTCCTTTTCCGCGGACACGGCTATTCGAATAGATAATGTTAACCCTGCAGGGGTGTACTTCTTCATACATGTTTCCACCACTTAGCGTCTGCACACGACATGTGCTCGGCAGACTTCAAGCGAAAGCCGACGTGGGTGTAGACCACGACCTACCTAAACACTCAAGTCTCTAGTCCAGGTTTATCGCCTATTCGGGTTCCATCCATGAGGAGATCCGGCCGGAGTTTCGCTCACAGCCCCAAACGATGTGAACAGGGTTCCCGAGATACCAAACGGGCATCCGGTACACCGTGCCACGTACCTACCGCATCACAGCCCACCCCTACGGTCAGCGCTGTCCACGGCCTCCAGTAAGCTACAAACACCAGAAACTACTTGCAACTCCTGGACAGAGGACAAGGGTGAATAAGAAGTCGAGCGGGGTCATATTTTAGGGCCCAATGTATGGTAGTAGCTGAATCATGGATCACAAACACAGAACTCAGTTCCTGAGGACGGCTGCAATGAGACAACCCACCATGTACTCCTATATGGCCTCTCACCGCTACCTTTACCAAATCGTGTTCACACACTTAGCTCACACACAGTAGGACATGTTCACACACCTCTGATTCATCCCCGATGAATCAGACCTGACTCAACTCTAAGCAGTAGCAGGCATGACAAACAAGCATGAATGAGTAGGCACAACATGGCTCAAACAACTCCTACTCATGCTAGTGGGTTTCATCTATTTACTGTGGCAATGACAGGTCATGCAAAGGATAAAGGGGTTCAGCTATCGCAGCAAGTAACAGATGAATCGTTGTTGTCCTAATGCATTAAAAGAGAGCAGGAGCGAGAGAGTAGGATTGTATCGGAATGAACAAGGGGGTTTTGCTTGCCTGGCACTTCTGAAGATAACATTGAGTCTTCATCAGTGTCAACGATCACATCATCGGTATCACGTCTATCGAGAGGGGACAAATACCGGCAACACAGAAGGGAACACAATCAATGCAATGCACAATATGATGCATGATCATGACATGGCAAAATGAATGTGTTTTGAGCTAATGCAACTAGCAACAGATTAAATGAAGTTGGTTTGAATACAAGATTCAAATTCAAACTCCATATGTGATTAGTTAAATGCCGTTTATATGATTTGTGCTAAACAGCATCTATAAGTTGTTCTAACATGCATGAAAGTGGTACAGATGGATTCCTTGAATTTTTCTGATAATTTTTCATATATAAAATATTTGATTTGGAGTTACGGTTGAATTTCTATGAATTTTAGAAGTATTAGGCATTTTCTGGAATTTCCTGAATAATATTAAATCCAGAAATGATTATGGCGTCAGCACCACATCACGGTGACGTCAGCAGGGTCAACTGGGCGCCCCAGGTCAAACCTGACGTGTGGGGGCCACACGTCAGTGACACAGGAGCTAATCCCGGTCAAACCCAGCGCTGGCTGGGGTTTGACCAGGGGTGGGGCCCACTGTCAGTGTCTGTAGGTTGATCAACCAGCTGGGTTAGCTCCTAATGACGGAGCCACGTCAGCTCCCGCCGGAGTTTCGCCGGCAACGACCAATGGAGCGGCGGAAACGCATCGGGTTCATGCTACAGGGCACGGTTTAGGGTGCGGTTGGGTTCTACGGCGAGCTGGGACTCGTGCGCATCGAACGGTGGTGGTGGCCGTGCCGGTGATGGCCGGTACCGACGACGGCGAGCTCATGAGCGGCGGCCGTAGTTCGGGTGGTGGCGGGTTTGGCGCTACGAGGGGTGGTTTGGCGCGCTGAGTGCACTAGGGAGAAGCTCTTGCTCCTCCGCATCCAAAGGAACGGGCGGGAGGCCGCGAGGTGGCCGGAGTTGAGCACGGCGTCGACCTCGGCGGCGGCCGGAGCTCGGGCGAGCTTGCGGTCGGTGTTAGGGAGCACGGAAGGAGGCGTTGTGGGTGTCTACGGGTTCATGCGATCGTGCTGAGCACGATGGTGGGCTCGGGAGCGAGCTGCGGTGGCTGTGGCCACGGCCACGCCATGGCCGGCGGCGAGAAGCTCTCGGCCGAGGTGGGGAAGCTAGCTAGGGGAGGGGAACGATGGGGATTCCAGGGGGAAAAAGAAGAGTGGCTCACGTAGGGACTAGCAGAGTCGACGACGAGGTCGGGGAAGCTCTGGACGACGCGAATTTACGGCGGCGATCTCCGGGCACCGGAGATGAAGACGACGACGCTCCGGTCGACTGGGGCCTCCTCTGGTCGCGTGCGTCGGTGTGCAGCTCCATGGGGTCGGGACGGAGCTCAGGGGTGTGGAGAGGGAGCGAGGGGGTGGCTGTGGCCGCGGCGAACGGCGTCGGTGGCGACGAGCTCCGCTCGGGCAGAGAGGGAGAGAGAGCAGAGGAGAGGATGAGGCGAGGGAGAGAGTGAGAGAGAGCCAGGGCTGCGTGGCGCTCCGTGGCGTGGATTAGGACGAAGGGCGGCCTCCAGCGCGAAGCAGGAGGTGGCCGGGGCTCTCGGGCGCGCGCCACGCCTCGCCTCTGCCTACTGGCAGAGGAAGACGACGAGCGGCGAGGTAGATGGGCTGGGCTGGGCCGCTGGAGGAGCTGGGCCAGGTAAGTGGGCGCCAGGTAAGTTCTGTTCTGTTTCATATTTCTCTTCTGTTTTGTTTTTATTTAATCTTTTGCCACTGTTTTGAAATAAAACAAATTCAAAGACAGTGACAAAATTCCCCTGAACATTTTATTTAGCACAATGGAATTATACCAAAGCACATAAAAATGTTTCAGTTATTTGAACATATATTCAGTAATATTTGGATATAAGTTCAAATTCAAAATAGTATTGATTTAAATTCAAAGTCCCAAAATAAATCCTTTTAAAATGTTCATTATTTTTGGTTTGGATCAAAACCCTTGCCAAAAATATTAAACATCTAAGAAGAGCATTTTGGAACAATGGATGAGATTTTAGGGTTTTTGCCCTTCTTTTATTTAGGGTTTTGAGGCTTCTGAATTCCTCAGTTCAGGTTTCAAAAATTTAAACATGATGCTCAGATGGAAGCAGGCATAGGACAGGCTAGAACTAGGGATGTGACAATAAGACAAGCCTGGATGAACTCGATTAGGGAAATGAATATATTGTTCTTATGAAGTTGAACTAGATATATGTTGTACTATGATGTTTTCAGGTAGCTATCATACTGTGATGTTAAAATATATTTATATGCGTGATATGAAATTGGCAAACAACTGTTCAATATGAAATTTGAATTTGCATAATACTGGAATTATTATTGTAAACTAATAAACATGCTAAATGTGTCATGGAACTTTGCAAATGGTTCTAGCAGTAAAAGTGCTTGTGATGGATAGCCCAATGTCACACAGTTTCTTCATCAAATCGTGTGTGATGTAGTTGATAAAAGCAAAAAGTTAACCAAGGCAGAGCGTGTGTGATAGTTACACCTATCACACATGAGCCTATACATAAACCTATGTGGGATGTACATACGAACGGAAATGTTTTCCCTGGATTGACTGTGTGGGATGTACATAGAACGGAAATGTTTTCCCTGGATTGAGTGTGTGGGATGTACATACGAACGGAAATATTTTTTCCTGGATTGAGTGTGTGGGATGTACGTAAGAACGGAAACATACTCCTTGGATTGACTGTGTGTGATATACATACGAATGGAAATGTTTTTCTAGAATTCACCGTGTGGGATGTACATACGAACGGAAACAATTGGGTTTCGATGCCTCGCCCGATCGCACACGAGCTCATTTTGCCCCAGCCTGTGTGCCAGGAGGGCCTATCCCCGACGGTTTTTGGGTCATGTGGGAAGGAACCCCCTATCGCCCACACTCACTTGACAACGGTTCCAAATACCGTCACGGAAAGGGGTTAAAAACCGTTTGTATAGCACCGACGCGTACCAGTGTTAGTCAATTAAATATTGTCCATGAAAGATGCCTCATTAAAGTACTGCATCTACTCTTGAAATTGCAGTGCATCAAAATTCAAGATGTTTTTCCATGGAAAGTAGAAGTTATAAAATCATTATTTTTGAAAGTAATGGAAAAATCATGGCCAGATTTCATTAATTAAGAATAAGCGAGTTTAGGTACAAGAGCAAGGCCATAGTAACAAATAAGGATTACTCTCCTGGAATTACCGAATTACAACTCTAAGATTATTTGTCCCGCTTCTACCCAAAACCCCATCTTTTTAACACAACCCCGTCTCTTTCTTGATGTGCGAGAAAATGATGTTGGGCATTGTGGATTTGTTCAGGAAGATCCCAGCATTGTAGTAATTGCAAATTTCCCAAGCTACCAGCATCCTCACAGAGAACTGACATTTGAAGAGGAGGTGGGTCACTGTCTTCGGCTCATGCTTGCGAAGTTGAAAAGTATCACATTTAGGCCATCCCCATCCAACCATCGACTATCCAAACCTTGTTTTGAGTAAGAAGCCACATAAATAAATTGTATTTAGTAGGGGGCAATGGCTTCCGAATTATAGGCTTCTGGATGGTTTATGTGATTTCGACGAATTGGCTGTGTTATTTGGATGCGATGGAGTAGCACGTGTGCTAGAGGGGTCGTGGGATGGAGAGAGATCTAGAGAGAGAGAGAGAGAGAGAGAGAGAGAGAGAGACCCTCTTTCTACTCCTAATCGTTAGATTGACAAAGGATATTTTTTGAGAACACAATCATAGCAGTACAGAGACGTACTCCCTCCTTTCCAAAATAGATGACTCAACTTTGTACTACTAAATTTGAAATGGAGGGAGTACAAATCCTAGGGGGGCAAGTTTGGCCTAGTGGGTTTCAGTGATATGACATGCTATAGTGCCGTCCAGTCTTCGCGTGTGGTAGCAGTATTGCGGGTACATTAAGTTTTCTTGAAGAAGCGGAATTCAACGAAGTCATGATGGTTCCTTCGTCCGACCAACTTATAGTTGGAAAGGTCGGGCCCGCGCTACGACTGGGGTGGACCAGGATAATTTTGTGCATGGCAGGTGGACCAGGATGGTAGACCTCCCACATGTCGGCGAATGAAAGTATTCTTTTCGATATCAAGGATGAGCAACGAGTATTCATTGTTTATTTTTGATGAAAGCTATTGTCTCCACTGTTACGACGGAGGAGTGTGAAACATGGCAGCCCAGTGAACTTGGCATGTGCACAACTCCCTCCTTCCTCATGTACCATAGTCTTGACTATAAGGTTGTCTATAAGGTTACAACTTTTTCTCACTTTCTCTCTATCTATTTCCTATCAAATGTTTTTTACCTTTCTTTTTTTAGACATAATTGTTTTTTACACCTCTTTTTTTAGAATTAGCTTTTTTATACCTAGGAGCACGTGTAGAGACAGGCTCATGCAGAGCCCACTCCTTGACTTTGTCAATGCCTATCTCTCCTCCACATAAGCGGGCTTATAGCCCAGTATTGTACTAGTACTACTTGCTATGAATGCAGACAGCTAGAGTCTGAGGGGGGAGCGCGCGCGGGAGGGGGGAGGGGTTTTCTGGTGGGCCAGGGCAGTCAGAAGCGGGCTTGGAAGCGGTCCGGACTCCCGCATGGCCCACCTCACATTATAACCATATTTCTTGGAGTCCGTGCGTGGCGGGCGGGCAATCTCTTCTCCCTCCCCCGTCTCTCTCTTCTCAGCCGACGCGGGCTGAGCGATTAGATTTCGTTTATCGACGGTTTATTCAATTGTAGTCCCACATGTCAGTGAAAATGCAAGAACACGCGTGTCCCCTCTGGTGAGCGGCGTGCGAGCCGGACTGTCGGGGGTGCGACGCGAACACGATAGGCGTGCTTTAAGTGTGCTGCCTTTGCCTTTTGAACTTGCAGAGTGTAACATTTCGTGCGATCGATCGATAGAAATCCTGAACAAAATGACGAGGGCGAGGCTTTCACGCGCGTTAGGCGGGCTAGTTTGAGTGATATGACGTGCTATAGTGCCGTCCACTTGCTCCATTTTTATGTAAGCAAGCGTCTACACTCTTACGTGGGAGGAGTGTGAAACACGGTGGATTTGATTTTGATTGAGGGATAACTGTTCCCTGAGCACTGCTGGAGATTATAGCATGATAGTTAGGGCATCTCCAGCGCTGACCCACAAATTTACACTGGCATCTGTCCGATGACACTGATGCCATAGGATGCCATCCAATGCTGCCCGCATACCTTTCGAAAACTATATGAACTAACTGGATGAAATTCGTGCAAACAAAGCAAATTTCAAATTAACCGTATGAAATTCATCATATTCGAAAACATTTCCTATAAACTAGATGAAATTCATTACATATTTCACACAAACCGTACTAAAACCTACTGTAAACCTAATATAAATGATCGCCGGCACCCGACCACCATGTCCGGCCATGAGCCCCAAGAACTGACGCTCCGGCTATTGCCTTTGCCTCCTCCTCATCCGCCTCGGCTTTTTCCAGCTCCACCTTGATAACCTCTTCCTCTGGAGCACAAGGTTATGAATATTTCACCTCCACGTCACCGTCAAGCGGCTAATCGGCCGCCGATGTTTACCCCAGCAAGCTTGGCATCGACTGAGTGGAGGAGCGATGGCCTTCCTGGGACTAGAGCGGCGGTGACCTACCATGTAATACTCTTCCTTTCTGTCGGCTGCGCCCACGCACGTGCGCCGGCTTCGTGGTCATGGCGGCGGAGGGTGGCCGGGGGGAGCCGACGATGTCCTTCGTCTGCTCCTACGAAAGTACGTCCAAGAGAGCTTTGGAGCGCGCCTGGAGCGGAGCCGCCAATGTCCTTCGTCTGCTCCTGCGATAGTATGTCCAAGAGAGCTTTGGAGTGCTAGGAGGCCATGGTTGGAGTGGTGTCGACAGAAGGAAGGGACCAGAGGAGAATGACTGTGGGTCTTTGGTGGGAGCTGGGGCTGAAGTTAATATAGCGGGTGAATGGCAATGAGCCACGGCAGACGGATGGACGGCTAACGCCAGAGTAGGTTCGTCGGCATCCGCGGGTCATTAATGTGGGTGCCGAACGGACGGCCGTGGTGTCATTAACGCGGAGCAGTCGCTTGCATCGGAATGCCTTGTGGGTGGTGCTCTCTCGGCCATCGCACTGCTGCAATGCCAGCACCAGTGAAAGGTGGCATCGGGCGTGGATGCGGACGCTGCTTCAGTGACTTAACTGCAGGTGCAGTTGGGTCACTGACATGTGGGCTCAACAGGCATCTAGCCCACATGTCAGTGACCCAACTGCACCTGCAGTTAAGTCATTGAAGCTCAGTCCCCTGAATGCGGCACTGACGTTTTGGAGAGACGATGATCGTTTCAGGCGGGAAGCACGCGCTAGCGATGGAAGGGGTTTCGGTAGGCCAGGGCGGTTAGACGCTGGCGTGGTGGTGAAATATGAACTCATGGATGACGAGCCTTTGAAGTGTATGCGGCAGGTATAGACAACCAGGCGTCCATGCAACCGCTCTTGTCGCCAGCTTGCCTTCAACGACCACCATTAGACACCACACAACCGTGCATAGTTATGAATAATGGACGAATCAATGAAACACGCACTCGTGTGTAGTGGCACTATGATCGGTCGCTCACGATGCATATATAGGCACCATAGTACCCTCTCTAGCTAGGCTATTTTATAGATTGTCATTGTGATGGATGATATACATGAGCAAGGCGCCGAGTCATGTCGTCGCGTCGTGTGCAGAGCCATGGCTAATGTCGAGCAGCTCGGCGCCCAAGCACGAGTATGACGTTGGTGTTGAGCCAGGTGAATACATGCTCGGTGTTCACGGAGGCCACCAGCAAACATCTAAACAGTAATGTCAGGCACCGCCGGGGCACGCAGGTGATGGGCTTGCTGTTTGCGTTGTGCCATGAGAAGGACTTTGATTGAGAGGGTGACATGCATGCATTAGCATGGTTTGACAGCGTGAGCGTGAGTGTCTTCATGCGTACATGCTACTTGCATCTATGGATGGTGTGTGCTAATGTGTGCATCACGTATAATATAAAAAATCGGTTTGTGCATTTAACGCAAAGTATTTCATTTTCATTTGGCTGACACGTGTGCGTTGCAGCGTCAAGTCTGTGGTTTGATTCCTTACATACGCATAATTTTGGTTTTTATTTCTTTCTCCACTGACAGTTTGGCCCACATAGATAGATAGATACAGAACACGAGCTAATGAGGCGCATGCGGACTGTTTGACTGGTCAGATGGATAAATACGGAGCTATACGCTGAGCCAGTGACCATATAATCACTATACGGTTGTCCGGCCACTCCACCGAGAGCTCTCACCAAGCGTTGTTCATGCCACCGCGCCGCACACTAACCGGTAAGGAAGCGATGGCATCCCGCCGTGCCGAGTTCCTCGCCGCCCATGACCGCACACAAAAATGGTAGGGAAGCGATGGTTTCCTGCCGTGCCGAGTTCATCGCCACTCGCGACCTCACCCCTACATGGGTGGACTTTGAAGCTGCCAAGGCTGAATGGACGGTAGAGCAAGAGGCGGCCAAAGCCACACAGACGGAGCGGAAAAGGCAGAAAGCAGTCAAGAAAAGAGAGGCCTGCCACCGCAAGAAAGAAGAGGACGCATGCGCTACTGTGGAGAGCTCGGCGGAGATGCAAGCACGGTGGGGTGCCCCTGACAAAGCCGGGAAGGAGAACGACGGCGTCTGGCTAGCATGTGGGAAGTAGTAGTACTAGTAGTTAGTGTGTGTGTGTCTGTGTCACCCGTATGTTTGTTTAATTAATTACGAGCATGTACCAGCACTAGTTACTACTGTAGTTTTTAGAGCAAATTACCAGTACATTAGGCTAGACCCAATTCCTATCCTATGCATCAAATGGCATCTCTTTCCCTATGAGCCAAAGGAGGTCTCTACTGGAGTACAGTACTACTGTAGCTAGCAGTACTGCTATTACAGTAGTTTTCTTCAAGAAGCGGAATTCAACGAATTCATGATGGTTCCTTCGTCCGAGCAACTTCATAGTGGGAAAGGTTGGGGCTATGATTTGATGGCTCGTTAGTCATTATTACTGCGGCACGACCGGGGTGACTCTCCCTTGGAGTTCTGCGTGCATGGCAAGTGGACCAAGATGGTCGACGCCCCACATGTCGGTAAACGGAAGTATTCTTTCCGATATCGAGGAGCAAGGAGACCACGTGTTATAGTATCACTGCTGATATATATATATATATATATATATATATATATATATATATATATATATATATATATATATATATATTTGATGAAAGCTAGCATTTCAACTCTTACGACTAAGGAGTGCCAAACACGACATGTGCTGGATGTCCCACACGTCAGCGAAAGGAGTGGGACATGAACACGTGGTAGAGCGTCTCCACTTCTTCCACTTCTAGGTCAGAGACCATACGTAGTAGTACTAGTGGTATGAACGATACAAAGTGCGACCCGGAGAGAAAGACACGTGTAGTTGGAAGGTTGAAAGCCATACATGTAAACAAATATAAAACCTAATATGTGCCTCCAATTAATATAGTAGTAGAGTACTTAGGCACATACTACATCATAACATCACCGTGCATTGCATGTACAACATTTAGTGGTAGTAGGAGACAAATGCCTATATGCCACACATGTTCATACTATTTATGCCTTTCTACTTCACTTACTGCGCTACATTACTCAGGTTCGTACATCCACTCCTGGGTACATGTCCGCCTCGTAGTTCTATTCCCACGTCTTCTTAATAGATGGAATGATCCATAACGGTGGGCAACGGGAGTCCGTATCATCGCAAGTTCTTAGTGTGGGTCCCCACGATGGAGACTCATCCAAACTATGGCCAGCCTTGACACGGAGTAGTCGCGTGCACCGGGAAGCCGCGCTCTCTCGGCCGTCGTGCTGCTTCAAAGCCGACATCAGTGAGAGGTCGCCTCCGCTTTGGCCGGGCATTAATGCGGCACTGATGCTCCGGGGCGAAGCTGACCGTTTTCACGTGAGAAGCGTGCACCGGCAAAGGAGAGGGTTTGGGTCGGCCAGGGCGGTCCGACGCGAGCATGGTGGTGGTATTGATTTTGAACCGTTTCAGGTGTAGTACTGGTAGTTTTCAAAACTACTAAATAATTGCACTTAGTTTCCTAAGAAATTGTGGTAAAAATGTTACTTGCAATGCATGCATGCGCGACCAATAAAAATGACCAATAAAAAACTAGTACATCCACGCAACGATTTAATGGACATTGTAATCTCAACATGTGATGGGGAACTCTAAATTTGAATTTGAAACTTATAAAATGAACAAATTCAAAACAAATAAACTAGAAGAGAGGGAGTATACCGTAGGATGTGTCCCATATGAAACAAGTCCCCTGATTTTTCACCGCAAAGATGCGGTTAGAAAGGAGCATAACGTCTTCGTACTCGTACGACAACAAATTGGCCGCAGACAGCATGGTCCGCCTTTGACCGCCATGTGCAGGGTTCGTGAAAGCAATCACGATGTCGAACACTATGATGAGAGTGTAATTTTGGTTGGCAGACGACCTTATCGGGGCTTCTAGGATTGCTATCTTCTTCAATCTCACCGTGGTTCCATCGTACCAATTTAGGCGGTGGCCTGTTGCATGGCTGATCCCAAGGTTGGACAAAAGTTCTACGAGAACGGTGTCACTATTATAAATGTTGTGCAAATTGATGTTGGTACCCTTCCGTACATATGCAAACCAATCGCCACTGGCACCAAGCCTAACCTGTGAAAGAGTGGGCAGACGGGGGAATTAGGAAATGGACACGAAAGTAGTCTTTAGAATGCATTTCCTACGTGATCAAACACATCACTTACCTGCTCATGGGACAAAATCCGAGTGCCCCTCAACGTCGGCATCTCAAGGGGCGTCAACTTGCAACTACGGCCACGCCGCGCTGGAGAGACCCCCAAGGAAACATCCTTGTGCGTTGCACGTAACTTCAAGATGCATTTGTATGAGTAGTTAATCTTGTGAGAGAAAAGGATGAACAATGGAAGGCCTTATTTGCAAATGTGGAGAGGGGTGTGGGTATGTTTTTGTAAAATTGCCATAGTTTTCTTCCTATCCGTCATATATAAATCGGACAACCTATATTGCAGGATGGCAGGCACACCATCATCACCAACTTTGTTTTTTATAAGATATATAAGAGTAGTAGAAGAGAGATAGAGATAGATAGATAGATTATTATTATTATAAGAGTAGAGATAGAGATTAGGGAGCTGGCGGGTGGTTCGTTGTATGGCACGTTCACGTCCATCCACTAGCCCGAAATTATAGCATGCATGACATTTCCAGTGACTGGGATTAGTTATTTCCTGGGCACATGAACCAACACAGACTAGTGGACTTGGTCGCCCTTTTTCGAGCACGCCTTCGACAAGTACGTGCGTGACATGCATTCATGCAAATCTTGCATGATCAAAGCGTGCGAAGCGGAGCGGTAGGTTGTCGAACTGTAGCCTGCATGTTGCAGCCATGTCATCCACACGCAACCTAAAGGCCAATTCATACTCCACTGGACTATACTGTACAACTATGCATTGTTTGGCACGAACGTTCCTTGGAGCTCGTGCTGCAACTAGTGTACTCCACATCTCGCTTCCCATCTCTTCCACCGCTCGTGCACATCCGCGGGAAGCGACCGATCAAGACTTATATAGGAGTGCTAGCACAAAAAGATGCATGCATGACCACTAAAATTTCCTTTCTCTTATCTCTATGAAATAAATGTGTCGTGAAACTCAAAGCCCTTTAAGTCTGAGTATAATGGAAATCATCGTCCTCCTCCAGCTCCACTTCATCCACATCGTCGTCCTCCTGTTCCGACTCTGCGTTGTCATTCTCCTCCTCCGGTGCCGCGTGCTGCTCCGCTTCCAACGCCTCCTCGTCCAGCTCAGGCTAGTCCAGACTTTGGAGGCAGGGCGGCTGCGATCCGGGCTGCGTGCCGCCTCCAGATTGAAGAACCGCTTCGGTAGGAGTATGTCATATGTCGTTACCTTTGGCCGGGCCATGGCTATCGGGTGACGGCGACCAGAGAAGAGGTGGCAGGAGGGGAATGAACACAACTACTGTTTGGGTTCGCCGTTCGGCTTAAATTAATACGCACCATCACGTGTACCCACGGGTGTACAAATTGTAACATACGGGTCTGCCTAAGGGGGTGTCACGTAACTGGTATGTGTTTGAGATTCTGAGAGACAGAGTGCATGCGTGCGGCTCTTCTCTTCGGACATGTACTCAACCTTTTGCATCAGGATATAAGTATAATGGTATTACACTTTAGCTAGTGATTTACATGGCCATGTTAACGTGGTTGTGTAAAAAAATGTCACTTCCTACTCGTGATTTGCGTTATATAATTATGAGAAGTTTGCTAACTACTTAAATAAAGTGGAATTTGTCCATGTTATACAAGTAAATTAAGGTGATTGTTTATCATATGGGTAAGGTTGGACGAAGGGTGCTAGGAACAAATGCTCCGCCCAGAGCATGTGTGTGAGAGATGGAGTCTTAGTGTGTGTGTGGGTGTGTGTGTGTGTGAAGCGGAGTCTTCGGTGGGGAAAGTAATTTCAGTGTGTGTGGCTTCATCGTAGGAGGTGATGTGTATGGCAGAGGCCACCAATGAGGGGGTGCGAGAGAGAAGCCCGTAGAGAGGGAAGAGAAGGCGTGTGCGTGTGAGAGGAGTCGACATCGAGGGAACGTGTTTGTTCGAGAGACACCGGGGAAGACTACTATATATTGATGGTGCATGTAGGCGGGATTTAAACGAAGGCATGGTCTTATTGGTTTCGGGGATATAGGGGAAGAGTGAGAGAGTGGGGTAACTAGAAGGAGATTGTTAAGCGTGAGTGTTACCCATCCAGGCGGAAGTTATGCGCACACAAGAAGAGAACGATTTGATGTGGGGTTAGGGGTGAGGGTAATTAACTACGTATGGAGACATAGGAGACCTTGAACATGCATGTGTGAGTGGTATACATGTATACGTGGGATGTGTGTGTGCGCGCGTGCATGACCGAGATAAAAGAAAGAAGACATAAGTCATAAGATCAACAACATGGGAGAGACGGATCGGTATGACAATATGCATGCATGTGAGAGAGTGGAGGGAAGAAGGCCCGATAATTGAGCATACGTTTTTGTCTTCAAGAGATAGTGGCGTGGGCTAGAGCATGCATCTATGGCGAGTAGAGAGAGCGAGACACAACGATTGTGCAAAAGAGATCAACCTATAGATGCATTTATGGAGAGACAGATATAGTGTGTGTGTGTGATAGGAAGCAAGAGTGCGTGCGAGAAAGAAATGTTGACGGAGAAACTACAAATAGATAGAGAGATAGAGATGCTAGCTAGAGGGACATCGGCTAGTTTGAGTGTTGGAGATGACCGCCGAGTGGTTCAGAGGGTGAAGTTATCTGTGTGAGAGAGAAAGATAAAAAGAGGGCTCATGACTGCATGTAGAGAGAAACATATATAGTGTGCATGATAGGAAGCAAGAGTGTGGGCGAGAAACAAGGTTGATGGAGAAACAGATAAATAGAAAGATAAAGATGCTAGCTAGTGTGTGTGTTAGAGATAAGAGTCGAGTGGATCAGAAGGCTGAGTTATGTGTGTGGGTGTAAGAGAGATAGAGAGAGGGTGCATGTGAGTCACATACAAACAAATATAAGAGAGAAATGAGATCCCGAGAGACGGAGTTTTGTGTTTGCGAGAGAGGAAGATATTTCACAACGAGAGTGCTAGCTAGAGAGACATATCAGGGAATGCGAGATATCACTAGGGAGAGAGAGAGTGTCTGTGTGAGCGACATACAAGATAATGGTGGAGAGATATGAGACCCTGGGAGACAGAGTTTGTGATTGTGTGTGAGAAAAATATACTTAAGAGGAAGAGTTATAGCTTCTCATACCTAAGGAGCCCAAGACATCTTTGTGTGAGAGGGGGTGTGCGAGTGGCACACAGGGGAATAGTAGAGAGAAATGAGACCCCGGGAGACGAAGTTTGTGTTCGTGTGAGAGAAAGAGATTTCACATGGAGACTCATAGTTAGAGACACATAGCAGGGAGCGAGATATGCTTAGAGGGAGATAGAGTGAAGGTCGAGGGAGAGAGTACCGTCAATTTTTTACTAAGATAAAAGATCATTGTCAACATACAAGTAGCATGAGAGATACCCGAGAGACGATGAAGGTGTATAGGTCTAGAGAGATATATAATCATGAGTGATAGCTATATGAGACAAATATCTGGATTAAAGGGGATTCAAATATTTAAACTAGAGATCACAACATCGATGATATCATAATGAAAATTGGTGTATCAAACATCCATATTCACTTGAATTTGGGGACACGTGTAATGTTATATAGTTTATCAATATTAGTGATCCATAGATTCTCTAATTAGAGACAATGCTTGGTTTATATGTAATTAATGTCTAAACGGGATTACACTATATGTTGCGTGTGTGAAACACATTATACATGTTTGAGAAGTAAAAAAACACATGAAACACATATTAATTGGAGACGGTTAGCGAGGAATGCATACATTGGATTTCAACATAAAGTGGTTTCAAATATTTGAAAATCCAGATTAAGATGGATCTAGCCTTATGAATCTGAGATCATGCCATTTGTAAACCATATTTACGTATGAAGGGTGTTGTGCTTTTGAAAGTACATATAAAAAATGATGTATATAGATTTGTATTCGAATAAAAAAATGGATCCTGCCCGAACAAAAATAGAATACAAATTAGATTCGAATTGAGTTGGCATGGTAAATGTGCACTCTTTATCTGCAAAAATTTGAGCGAAGCGGGGAAAGTCGCAGTAACCGCCCGAAACCAAAATCTGCGAGATGGAAATTACTGCCTATCCCTGACACGGAAAGCCTATCGGCTCGATTTCTATATGTTTCGATAGGGTTAGGCTTGTAATTTCACTCAAACGTTACATAACCACCTCCGCCTCTCACCTTCTGGGATTCATACATGGTGGGAGCCAAAACACAGTGTCTCCTCGGCCAAAATCGCCTCCCTCCCTAATTCGTACACGGTGGACGTCAAAACAAACTCTCTTCGGCCGAAATCTCCATCGGTAAATATTCGGTGTATGCGATATTACCGTCCTATCCCCAACCGACTAATATTGTTGTGATGTAGGAAATTTTAAACGGGGGCTAAGTTTGTAAATTTCCTCACATTTGAGAGAAGAGCGCCCTGAAGACATGGTTCCCCCCTTCCTCTCTCCCTCCATTTCCACATTGGTACTCCGTGGGTGCCAAAACACACTCTCCACCCCAGCCTCCTCCGTCCGCCACCCTATCCACCGCCGTCCTCCTCCACCATGTCAGAGCTTATACCCAGACGTTGTCGTCCATTACCAGAGATCGACCTCTCTCATCCTCGACTTCGGACCAAGATCCTTGCATCCCGCCCTCTCGCTTCATCCCCGCCGTCGTCCACCTTGCCGGAGTCGCTCCTACAACCGTCTCGTCCACCGCCCTGGGATATTTCCCCCGCCGCCACCGTCTACCCTCCTAGATCTGCTTCCACGCTGCCGACAGCCATCGCTACCACAACACCGTCAAATTCTCAATAGATGCATACACGGTGCCGCACCAGAGGCGATACTCTTTCGTATCTGCTCAAATTATTTATCACAGCAAGATAATAGATCGCCACTTATTTACTGTGATTTCTTGTCCATCACTTAGGATCTTACTTGTTAGTTGAAACCAAACATTGGTTGCGAAGTTGCCTTTGTCCGGTTTGCACCTTCAGATCCGACATGGCACGCTTAACACTATACTCGCAATGCTTATGGTTTTCCCCTTTTATATTCCACACTAGTTAAATGACAGTAGACTAAATTTCAAAATTGGGTCAGTCGATTTTTGAGAGCTCGCCGGAGTTCGCCGGTGGGAAGGAAGGGGCTCGCCGGAGGGCTGCCCCATCATCTATCTTAGGGTTTAGGGTGGGGACAGTAGTTGTGGGGGGGGGGAAGTCGTCGGGCTATGGTGGGGCCTCGCTGATACGTCTCCGTCGTATCTATAATTTTTGATTGTTCCATGCCAATATTATTCAACTTTTACATACTTTTGGCAACAATTTATATGATTTATTTGGACTAACTATTGATCCAGTGCCCAGTGCCAGTTCCTGATTGTTGCATGTTTTTGTTTCGCAGAAAATCCATATCAAACGAAGTCCAAACGCGATAAAAATTTACTGAGAATTATTTTGGAATATATGTGATTTTTGGGACTTGGAATCAAAGCAAATGGGGGCCCACAGTGACCACAATCCATCGGGGTGCACCAGGGGGTGCCCGGCGCGGCCAGGTGTCTTATGACCACCTCGAACGTCGGTTAGGGTCCTTCTGGGGCAAGAAAGCTAATTTATGGAAAAAATTGTGTTAAAATTTAAGCGCAATCGGAGTTACAGATCTCTGGGAATTTAAGAAACGATGGAGGGACAGATCTGAGGAACGCGAAACAGAAGAGAACAAAGAGGGAGATCCAATCTCGGAGGGGCTCTCGCCCCTCCGCCGCCATGGAGGCCATGGACCAGAGGGGAAACCCTCCTCCCATCTAGGGGGGAGGCCAAGAAAAAACAAGAATGAGGGGGGCTCTCTCCCCCTCTCTCTCCCGGTGATGCCGGAGTGCCGCCGGGGCAAGGATCGTGACGATGATCTCAATCAACAATCTTTCTACCGTCAACACCAACTTTCTCCCCTTCTATGCAGTGGTGTAACACCCCTTCTCCCTGTTGTTATATCTACTTAAACATGGTGCTCAACTCCATATGTTATTTCCCAATGATCTATGGTTATCTTATGATGTTTGAGTAGATCTGTTTTGTCCTGTGGGTTAATCGTGATCTTGGTTGGTATGATTGTATATTTTATTTATGGTGTTGTCCTACAGTGCCCTCCATCTCGTGCAAACTTGAGGGATCCCCGCTATAGGGTGTTGCAATATGTTCATGATTCGCTTATGGTGGGTTGCTAGAGTGACAGAAGCTTAAACCTGAGTAGGTGGGTTGTTGTGTATGGGATAAAGAGGACTTGATACTTAATGCTATGGTTGGGTTTCATGACCTTAATGATCTTTAGTAGTTGCGGATGCTTTCTAGGCGTCCAATCATAAGTGCATATGATCCAAGTAGAGAAAGTGTGTTAGCTCATGCCTCTCCCACATATAAAGTTGCAAGAATGATTAACGGTACTTGTTATCAATTGCCTAGGGACAAATGACTTTCTTGTTGACAAAAGCTATCTACTTTTATTACCTTGCGATTTATTCGTAGTTTTATTCTCGCAAAGTACTCGTAGCTTTATTCTTGCAAAATAGTTTCATACTTGTTCTAGGTATAGCAAACGTTAAGTGTGCGTAGAGTTGTATCGGTGGTCGATAGAACTTGAGGGAATAATTGTTCTACCTTTAGCTCCTCGTTGGGTTCGACACTCTTATTTATCGAAGAAGGCTACAAACGATCCCCTAGACTTGTGGGTTATCAAGACCTTTTTCTGGCGCCGTCGTCGGGGAGCAATAGCATGGGGTGAATATTCTCGTGTGTGCTTGTTTGCTTTATCACTAAGTAGTTTTTATTTTCTGTTCTAAGTTGTTCTCTATCTTTAGTTATGGATATGGAACACAAAACACCAAAGAAATAGTTGTACTTGCTACTCATGGAGACGGGGAACCTCCTAAAACCCTCGATGCTCGTTATGTGAAAAATATTATGCACTAATTTTATAATCCTGAGAAAACCCCATTCAACTTGATAATGGGAGTAACGTTGGATCAACGTGAATATTTTAGGGATTATAGCTTGACTCAAAAAGGAAAACTGTTATGGGATCAAATTGATATGTTGCATTGATATGCTTGGAATATATGTCAGAGATATGATTATACTTGTTGCTCTAGGATGAATGCTCCACACCTTCCCTTTTCATGCAAATTTAATGATAATGAAACCTTGGCTTCTTATGCCAATGGTAGATATGATTATTATGATGTGGAACAAATAGAATAATTTGTTGCTTTCAAGGGTGCTTATGAAATTGAATCTTTGTTTGAAAAGTATTAAGCTTTTGATGATGATGTTTATAGGCCTGAAAACTTTGCTATGATAATTACAAATACAATTCCGATATTGATGCATTTATTGAGAAAGTCTCCTCTGTCCTAGAAGAGACTAATATTTTGTAGGAGTCTACGGAAGAAGGAATTGATGAAATTCTGAGCTCATTGGATGAAAAACATGATGAGGAGAGCGAAGAACAAAAGGAGGAAGGGCGGATTAGCTACCTGTTCCGACCTTCTAATGAGAGTAACCCTCCAACTCGTACATTATTTAGTGTCCCTTCGTTTTTACCAAAGTATGAATGCTCTGATAATTGCTATGACCCCGTTGATTCATTTGAAATATCCATTTTTGATGATGCTTGCTATGCTTGTGGCCAAAATGCTAATAAGAATTATGCTTATGGAAATGAACTTGGTATAGTTCCTTATGTTAAGAATGAAATTATTGCTATTGCACCCACACATGATAGTCCCATTATCTTTTTGAATTCTCCAAACTACACTATATCGGAGAAGTTTGCTCTTATTAAGGATTATATTGATGGGTTGCTTTTTACCACTACACATGATGATTTTGATGAATATATTATGCATGTGCTTGCTGCTCCTACTTGCAATTATTATGAGAGAGGAACTACATCTCTGCCTCTCTATGTTTCCAACACGATAGAATTGCAAGAAATTGCTTATACTATGCATTGGCCTTTACTTGATGTGCATGAATTGTTCTTGTATGACATGCCGATGCATAGGAAGAGAGTTAGACTTTGTCATTGAATGATATATGTTGCATTGTGCTCAGTACTAAATGCCAATTCATTGTTAATTAAAATTGGCTTTGATATACCTTGGGAACCGGGTGGATTCATTACTTGAGCACTTTACGCCTAGCTTAATGGCTTTAAAGAAAGCGCTGCCAGGGAGACAAACCGGAAGTTTTAGAGAGTCATTTATTTCTATTGAGTGCTTTTATAAAGGTTAAAAACAAAAAAATATAGAGGGGAACTTAAAACTTCACAAAAAGAGAAGTGATTTGAAGTTTTGCATTGGAGAAGTGAGGGTCGACCTTGAACACTTGTGTTCATGCCCATGAAAACAATGTAGAATATTTCACAAAGATTCTCACAAAAATAATTGTCCCCTTGTACAAATCCATTTTATTATAACCATATTGTTCCAAGATTTGCCTTTAGGCTGATTAGATTGCTTGTTGGTATGTGCGGTGTAAAACAGAAACTTTGGCTGTAGCGCGTGAATTTTCATTTTTTACCAGAACGTCAAACGTTTCTAAAACTTTTTGCACACTATTTCTATAAAAATGTTTATTTCTTCCTAATTTTTCAAAAAATGGAGTACCAGAAGCATGGTAGATGTTCAGGATGCTACAAACTGTCTTGTTTAAGACAGATTCTGTTTTGATGCATTGTTTTGCTTGTTTTGATGAAACTATCGATTCTATCGGTGGTATAAGCCATGGAAAAGTTATATTATAGTAGATACACTGCAAAAAAATATGAATTGGTTTGCAACAGTACTTAGAGTAGTTATTTGCTTTATTATACTAACGGATCTTACCAAGTTTTTTTTGTTGATTTTGTGTGGATGAAGTGATCAAAGATCGAGGAGGTCTCGATATGAGGAGAAGGAGGAAAGACAAGAGATCAAGCTTGGGGATGCCCAAGGTGCCCCAAGTAAATATTCAAGGTTACTCAAGCGTCTAAGCTTGGGGATGCCCCAGAAGGCATCCCATCTTTCTTCAACAAGTATTGGTATGTTTTCATCTTCATTTCGTTCATGTGATATGTGCAAATCTTGGAGCGTCTTTTGCATTTAGTTTTCACTTTACTTTCATGCACCATGATGGTACAAGATAGTCCATGGTTGATTTATAGAATGCTCAGTGCACTTCACCTATATCTTTTGAGTATGGCTTTATAGAATGCTTCATGTGCTTCACTTATATCATTTGAAGTTTGGGTTGCTTGTTTCTCTTCACATAGAAAACTGTTGTTTGTAGAATGCTCTTTTGCTTCACTTATATTTATTAGAGCATGGTCTTTTGTAGAAAGAAATTAACTCTCATGCTTCACTTATATCTATTTAGAGAGTCAACATGAATTGGTCAATTGCATGGTTAGTCATAAAATCCTACATAAAACTTATGGATCACTAGATATGATATGCTTGATTCCGTGCAATAGTTTTGCGATATAGAGATGGAATATGTGGGAGGTACTAGTAAATAGTTGTGGTTAGTAAGAATATTGGTGTTAAGGTTTATGATTCCCGCAACATGCACGTATAGTCTCTCGTTATGCTATGAAGTTGGAGTATGATTTATTATTGATTGTCTTCCTTATGAGTGGCGGTCGAGGACGAGCGATGGTCTTTTCCTACAAATCTATCCCCCTAGGGGCATGCATACTAGTACTTTGCTTCGAGGTCTAATAAACTTTTGCAATAATTATATGAGTTCTTTATGACTAATGTGAGTCCATGGAATATACGCAATCTTACCTTTTCGCAATTTGCTAGGCTCTACGGTACCGTGCATTGCCCTTTCTCACATCGAGAGTCGGTGCAAACTTCGCAGGTGCATCCAAACCCTGTGATATGATACGCTCTATCACACATAAGCCTTATTATATCTTCCTCAAAACAGCCACCATACCTACCTATTATGGCCTTTCCATAGCCATTCCGAGATATATTGCCATGCAACTTCCACCGCTTCTGTTTTGATGACTTGAGCGTTCATTGTCATATTGCTTTGCATGATCATGTAGCTGACATAGCATTTGTGGCTCAGTCACTGTTCATCATTTTTATTCATGTTACACCAGATCATTGCACATCCTGGTATTGCCAGAGGCATTCATATAGAGTCATATTTTGTTATAGGTATCAAGTTGTAATATTGAGTTGTAAGTAAATAGAAGTGTGATGATCATCAATTTTCATTATTAGAGCATTGCCCCAGTGAGGGAAGGATGATGGAGACTATGATTACCCCACAAGTCAGGATGAGACTACAGACAATGAGAGATAAAAAAGAAAAGAAAAAAGAAAGAGAAAAAGAAAAAAAAGAAAAAGAAAAAAATAAAAATAAAAAGAGAGAAGGGGCATGCTAGTTCCACACTTGTGCTTCAAATTAGCACCATGTTTTTATATGGAGAGTCTCCTATGTTGTCACTTTCATATACTAGTGGGAATTTTTTATTACAGGATTAGATGCACACCCACTTAGTTTTCATATTGAGCTTTCATACACTTATAGCTCTTAGTGCATTCGTTGCATGGCAATCCCTACTCCTCGCATTGATATCAATTGATGGGCATCTCCATAGCCCGTCGGTTAGCCGCGTTGATGTGAGACTTTCTTACTTTTTTGTCTTCTCTATATTTACCCCTATCATCATACTCTATTCCACTCATAGTGCTATATCAATGGCTTGCTCTCATGTATTGCGTGAGGGTTGAAAAAGTTGAAGCGCGTTAAAAAGTATGAACCAATTTCTCGGCTGTCATCGGGGTTGTGCATGATAAATACTTTGCGTTAAGAAGACAGAGCATAACAAGACTATATGATTTTGTAGGGATAGCTTTCTTTAGCTTTGATATTTTGAAAGACACGATTGTATGTTGGGATGCCTGAGTATTGATGTCTTTCTGTCAAATTATAGACTATTGCTTTGAATCACTTATGTCTAAATATTCATGCCATGACTAGATATATTATCAAAATTATGCTAGGTAGCATTCCACAGCAAAAATTATCTTTTTTATCATTTACCTACTCGAGGATGAGCAGGAATTAAGCTTGGGGATGCTGATACGTCTCCGTCGGATCTATAGTTTTTATTGTTCCGTGCCAATATTATTCAACCTTTACATACTTTTGGCAACAATTTATATGATTTATTAGGACTAACCTAATGATCCAGTTCCTAGTGCCAGTTCCTGTTTATTGCATGTTTTTGTTTCGCAGAAAATCCATATCAAACAAAGTACAAACGCGATAAAAATTTATGCAGAATTATTTTGGAATATATGTGATTTTTGGGACTTGCAAACGAGGGCCCACAGTGACCACAACCCACCGGGGCGCGCCAGGGGGTCCTGGCGCGCCCAGGTGTCTTATGGCCACCTCAAATGTCGGTTGGGGCCCTTCTTCTAGTGCAAGAAAGCTAATTTATGGGAAAAAACGTGTTTAAATTTCAGTGCAATCGGAGTTAGGGATCTCCGGAAATTTAAGAAACGGTGAAGGGCCAGATCTGGGGAACACGAAACAGAAGAGAACAGAGAGGGAGATCCAATCTCGGAGGGGCTCTCACCCCTCCGTTGCCATGGAGGCCATGCACCAGAGGGGAAACCCTCCTCCAATCTAGGTGGGAGGCCAAGGAAGAAGAAGGAGGGGGGGCCCTCTCACCATGTCTCCTGATGGCGCCGGAGTGCCGCCGGGGCAAGGATCGTGACAACAATCTACATCAACAATCGTGCTACCGTCAACACCAACTTTCTCCCCCTCTATGAAGCGGTGTAACAACCCTTCTACCCTCTATACTCTCTACTTAAACATGGTGCTCAACTCCATATATTATTTCCCAATGATCTATGGTTATCTTACGATGTTTGAGTAGATCCATTTTGTCCTATGGGTTAATCATGATCTTGGTTGGTATATTGTATATTTTATTTATGGTGTTGTCCTACGATGCCCTCCATCTCGTGCAAACGCGAGGGATCCCGCTGTAGGGTGTTGCAATACGTTCATGATTCGCTTATGGTGGGTTGCAAGAGTGACAGAAGCTTAAACCCGAGTAGGTGGGTTGTTGCGTATGGGATAAAGAGGACTTGATACTTAATGCTATGGTTGGGTTTCAAGACCTTAATGATCTTTAGTAGTTGCTGATGGTTGCTAGGGATCCAATCATAAGTGCATATGATCCAAGTAGAGAAAGTATGTTAGCTTATGCCTCTCCCTCATATAAAGTTGCAAGAATGATTACCGGTACTTGTTATCGATTGCCGAGGGACAAATGAATTTCTTGTTGACAAAAGCTATCTACTTTTATTACCTCACAATTTATTCATAGTTTTACTCTCACAAAGTACTCGTAGTTTTATTCTTGCAAAATAGTTTCATACTTGTTCTAGGTATAGAAAACGTTAAGTGTGCGTAGAGTTGTATCAGTGATCAATAGAACTTGAGGGAATATTTGTTCTACCTTTAGATCCTCGTTGGGTTCGACAGTTTTATTTATCGAACAAGGCTACAAACGATCCCCTATACTTGTGGGTTATC
>NC_041389.1:285629460-285662314 GCF_002162155.2 Triticum dicoccoides
TTATCTAGAGGGATGGCCGGGGGCGGCGGAAGATCAGAGGTGGTGGGCGGTTTAGGGGAGGGCGGGGGCCGGTGGTTCGGCCGACGACCCGTGCAGTAGTTCTTAGGGGAAGAAAAGAGGTGAGGAAGAAGAAAGGTTAGGAGACGTAGGATCTTCATCCAACCGCCTGAAATGGTCGAATGAGCCAAATGACGAAAGTCATGCAACTTGCATGTAGACATTCCCATATATTCAATACTAGTATTATCGTAGGTGCTTCGATATGTACGTGCAAGCAGTGCTCCTCAACCCATCAAGCTAAACAACATGCCACTCATAATTCCAAACTTAGTTGCTCAAATACGAATCTGATGTGATGCTGACATGTACTAAAACAGAGAATGTTTAATTGGTCAGTTAGTGTTCCTGCTTTACTTTCGAAAAGCACATGCGCCACATATCGAGGGACAACAGGGAGTTGCGTTCTTTATGCACTTTGGTTCATCATGTGTGGCAAACCAATATTTTATTATCCAAAATCTATGTCGGTGTCAAAACCGGCCGATCTCGGGTAGGGGGTCCCAAACTGTGCGTATGAGGATCGAAGGTAACAAAGTACAAAGGGGACACGATGTTTTCCCAAGTTTGGGCCCTATTAACGGAGGTCAAACCCTACGTCCTGCTTGATTGTCTTTGATAGGTATAGGGGTTACAAGAGTTGATCTACCTCGAGATCGTAATGGCTAAACCCTAGATGTCCAGCCTATGTGAATTCTGATAGCCTCTATGGATTAAGCCCTCCGGTTTATATGCACACCACAGGGGCCTAGGGTTGTACAGAGTTGGTTCGTGGGAGAAGGAAATTTACATACCCGGACACTAATCTTGCTATCCACTCATAGAGGAGTCCTACCCGGACACAGGGGAAAGCCTTCTGCTTTGTATCTTCACGGCCCATCAGTCCGGCCCACATTCGGTAGCCCGGACACCCGAGGACCCCCTAATCCAGGACTCCATCAGTAGCCCCCGAACTGGCCTTCAAACGACGATGCAGTATCCGGCTTATGTCTTCGGATTTTGCAAGGTTGGTTCTTCACTACATACTGGGCGGATAGTAGTTCGGCCGTGTTGTAATGCCCCGAGACCGACGCTCCAGAAGACTTCCATATTTTCGTGATCACCATGTGTTTCTTTTGTGCTTGCTCTTTTATTTTTGCATTGCATCATGTCATCATGCCATCATGTCATTAATCTTTGCATCTCAACTCAACTAATAAATTGCATAGATCGTTGATCTATTTAAATCAAGGGATATTCACATGGTGATTTCTCTTTAAAACATATTCAAAGTCTCCTATTATTAGGGAGCTATAATAAAATTATTCCATTTATTTGGAATTAACCATAACCCACTTGCAAAATATCCCATGCCGTTGTTATCTCAATTCTTGGTCTCCAACCTTGCCCATAATTTCTTTCATCATTTTCCGGAGCTCCACCAAAAATCTCAACATTTTTGGACACTTCAAAAACCAAGTCCTAGTTCAAACCCATTTGAGTGAAATTCAAATGAGTTTGGATTTACATCTTTCATCCATGGCCTTTTCTATTTTCTCGGTACAAGCACATTCTTGTGGGTCTGGAAAAATTATCCGCGTGTCCAATTTCTTCCCCAACACGTCCTTTTTTCTCCTTTTCTTCTTTGTTATTTTCTGTTTCTAGACTATAAAAGAGAGAGAGGAGAGAGCCCATCCCAGCTGCACCTTCTAGCAGTAGCATGCCACTAGGCCAGGCCGGCCCACCAAACCCCTTGAGGCCCAAGGCCCAGCTGGCCCCTGCCTATCTAACCCTAGCCCCGACCCCCTCCTCTCGATCTCTCCCTCTGGCCGCCGTCTCCTGCTCGATCCCCATCTACGCTCGATCCCCTCTCCCTTCTCTCGCTCACTCGCCTCCCTCTCCTCCCTCGTGCCACCACCACGCTCAGGAGAGGAGCTCCTGCGCCCGATCCATGGCCTCTACTGCTTCTCCTCGTCACACTCTCGTTGCCGCCGCGCCCGGACCTCCCCCGCGCCTCGCCTTCGACCTCAGCCTTCCGCACGCCTGGCCACCCACGCTGAATCCCTCGTCGCCGGCCTCCCCTACCCTGCCCAAGTGGGGGTTCGGTGCCTCGTCGCTCGGATCCAGCCGTCTTCGCATCGTCCGTGCCCCTGCCCTCGCGCCTCCCCGAGTCGTGCTCGTCGTGACACCGCTTCCCTGCCTCCGGCGACCGTCGCTGCACCGCGCACCCCGGCAATCCTCCTGCTCCGCCGGCCTGGTCCGCCTCGTCGCCGTCCTCCCAGCGCTGCCTCGAGCTCGTCACCACTTTGCTTCGCCTCCTGGCATGCAACAGCAGCGTCCACTTCGTCCCTCGTTGGCCTTCGACCCCTGCTCGACGCCAAGACCGCTACTCCATATCCCCGTGCACGCCAAGTTTTTTTTCGAAGACCTCTCCAAGACCAGGATACACCAAGACCCGTTCGTGGATTTCGTCAAGTTCGAGCACAGCTAAACGAGGGTTTTTGCCTTGCTCATTTTGGATGCGCCAAGTTCCTGTTCGAAAGTACGTCTACATGGACAAGTACCGTGGCACCGAAGACTTTTGATGCGTCAAGTCCCTCTCCGACAATTGTTGGACTACCATCCCGTGCATTGCACCAAGTACCACGACATCGTCGGCCCTACAAGTTCAACTATGGTTGCCGTGTACGACTACCGTCGACCCTCGAAGACCCCGTGGACCCCGAATCATCTACGGGACATGAACAACTACTTCCACTACCGTCACGAGAACGACTACTTCCTCTACCGACGCCGTGAACAACTACTTCCCACGACGACCTGTGTACGACTACTTCCCTCGACGATTGTGAACCGCCCCGAAAAGCACGCTTCAAAGGTATAACCGCCGAGACAATGACCCGTGGACGAATGCATGTTGTCTGAGATGCACCCTATGTTTGGACCGTGTCTGAATTGTTCCTTGCACGTTCGTCGTAAACCATGCCACCGACATGTGGGACACCCGGTAGCCGGGATCACCCCACCATCTTTTGCATGTTCTGCACATCCACACTTTCGTTCGCACCGACATCTTGATGAGTTGTCGGATCATCGGAATGTTGCCGTGGCACCATTTCTGTTTCGCCGCCGTGGCACCCTTTTCCTCCCGCCTTGGCGACAAATGCTTCATAACATGCTCATGTCAACATTTTCATAAATATTGCATAGACCTTGATTATGTCATCCGCATCATGATAGCAACAATTAAAATGTTTAAAATTGTTGCTTGTGTTAAATTGCTAAATAACATATGGGGATTTCCGGAATTGTTGTTTGTTGTTTCCGGCCTCATTTAAACTTGCCTAAATAGGGTAGTTTAATTATGCTTCACCTCTTGCCATGTTAACAACATTTAATATTGTTGAGTAGCTTATAACGAGAGAGAACTAAATAATTGATGTGGTGTTTCGTCAATATGCAACTCGTTGCATATTGAGCTCCACTTAACTTGTAGTGTTGTTTGTGCATGTTGCCATGCCATGCCTCATTAAACCGGATATGCATCATACTTGATTGTGCATCATGCCATGTTTATGCCTGTGTGTTTACCATGTTGTTTTGCTTCTTTCCGGTTTGCTTCTCTCGTTAGCTTTGGTTTCGTTCCGGAGTTGTGAGGATTCGTTCGACTACGTCTGTTTGTCTTCTTCATGGACTCGTTCCTCTTCCTTGCGGGATCTCAGGCAAGATGACCATTACCCTCGATATCACTTCTATCTTTGCTTGCTAGTAGCTTCGTTCTATCACTATGCTGCGCTACCTATCACTTTTTTACCAAGCCTCCCAAATTGCCATGAACCTCTAACCTTTGTCACCTTTCCTAGCAAACCGTTGTTTGGCTATGTTACTGCTTTGCTCAGCCCCTCTTATAGCGTTGTTAGTTGCAGGTGAAGTTGAAGATTGCTCCATGGTGGACAGGATTATGTTGGGATATCACAATATCTCTTATTTAATTAATGCATCTATATACTTGGTAAAGGGTGGAAGGCTCGGCCTTATGCCTGGTGTTTTGTTCCACTCTTGCCGTCCTAGTTTCCATCATACCGGTGTTATGTTCCCGGATTTTGCGTTCCTTACGCGGTCGGGTGATTTATGGGACCCCCTTGACAATTCGCTTTGAATAAAACTCCTCCAGCAAGGCCCAACCTTGGTTTTACCATTTGCCTACCTAAGCCTTTTTCCCTTGGGTTCTGCAGACTCAAGGGTCATCTTTATTTACCCCCTCGGGCCAGTGCTCGTCGTGAGTGTTGGTCCAACCTGTCAGCCGCCGGTGGCCACCAGGGGCAACTCTGGGATGGCCTACCGGAAGTTTGGACAATCCGGTGTGCCCTGAGAACGAGATATGTGCAGCTCCTATCAGGATTTGTCGGCACATTCGGGCGGCTTTGCTGGTCTTGTTTTACCATTGTCGAAATGTCTTGTAAACCGGGATTCCGAGACTGATCGGGTCTTCCTGGGAGAAGGTATATCCTTCGTTGATCGCGAGAGCTTATCATGGGCTAAGTTGGGACACCCCTGCAGGGTTATAAACTTTCGAGAGCCGTGCCCGCGGTTATGTGGCAGATGGAAATTTGTTAATGTCCGGTTGTAGATAACTTGACACCAGATCCGTATTAAAACGCATCAACCGCGTGTGTAGCCGTGATGGTCTCTTCTCGGCGGAGTCTGGGAAGTGAACCCGGTTTTGGGTTATGTTTGACGTAAGTAGGAGTTCAGGATCACCTCTTGATCATTTCTAGTTGACGACCGTTCCTTTGCTCCTCTTCTCGCTCTCATTTGCGTATGTTAGCCACCATATTTGCTTAGTGCTTGCTGCAGCTCCACCTCATTACCCCATCCTTCCTATAAGCTCAAATAGTCTTGATCTCGCGGGTTTTGAGATTGCTGTGTCCTCGTGACTCACCAGATACTATCACAACAGCTGCAGGTGCTGATGATACCAGTGCAGGTGATGCAACCAAGCTTAGATGGGAGCTCAACGAAGATCTTGGTCATTGCTATGTTTCGTTTCATGTTGATCAGTAGTGGAGCCCAGTTGGGACGATCGGGGATCTAGCAGTTGGGTTATCTTCTTTTCTTTTGGCTTCGTCCGTAGTCGGACCATGTGTGTACTCTGAATGATGTATGAATTATATGTTCATTGTGTGAAGTGGCGATTGTAAGCCAACTCTTTATCCCATTCTTGTTCATTACATGGGATCGTGTGAAGATGACCCTTCTTGCGACTAAACCACCATGCGGTTATGCCTCTAAGTCGTGCTTCGACACGTAGGAGATATAGCCGCATCGTGGGTGTTACACGTGTCTCCCTTGTTCCGCCTTTATGACTCCTTCCCTGTCGCCTCAATCACCACGCGCTTGGAGAATGCAAACGGTCCACAATTTTTTTATTAAAAAGGAAACACCCGGTCACACAGGAGGATCGCCCATATAAAGAGGTCAAATCCTCCAAGTGCCATCCACATCGTGCAGAAAAAACGCCAAGATTTAGCCATGAAAAAGCTTCCAAACGTGGCCAGCGCCCCAGGCCCTTCTTCGTGCCCCCATGGCCCTCAAGAGGGTGATTGGTAGAGTTGCTCGGTGCCTCATCTTCAGTTGAGTCGACTCTAGATGCAGGGATATCTTCCCCTCATAGATCTAGTCTCCGTTCGAGCGGGATTGGCCTCAATCGGCAACGCCGTGATGGCTGAGAATTTCCCCAACCCGAATAAAGAGGAGAGGGTGTGCTTCGTTCCATTCCTTTTGCGGGTCTTAGGATTTCCAATCCATCCCTTTCTCGGGGGTCTATTGGAATTTTACAGCATCCAGCTGGACAACCTCACCCAAGGTTCGATTTTGCACATCTCAGGTTTCGTTCCTCTCTATGAACTGTTTTTGGGCATCGAGGCCCATTTCGAACTATGGAGAAAGTTCTTTTGCCTCGCCCCCCTCCATCGAGGAGGTTCTATATTTGAAGTGGGCGGCGCCAAAGTATGGCGCTTAGCCGGATCCGGATACCCCTTTGGAACTGCCAAAGAGATATATCGACAATGGTCTTCGGAGTGGTTTTATATAGATGACGTCTGTAGGATCGAAAGTATGTCTAGAGGGGGGGGGGGGTGATTAGACTACTTGACCCAAATAAAAATCTAGCCTTTTCCTAATTTTAGTTCTTGGCAGATTTTAGCAACTTAGCACGAGTCAAGCAATCAACCTACACATGCAATTCTAAGAGTATAGCAGCGGAATATAAAACAATTGCATATGAAGGTAAAGGGGAGGAGTTTGAGAAGGAAAACGCAATTGGAGACACGGATGTTTTTGTCGTGGTTCCGATAGGTGGTGCTATTGTACATCCACATTTATGGAGACTTCAACCCACGAAGGGTAACGGCTGCGCGAGTCCACGGAGGGCTCCACCCACAAAGGGTCCACGAAGAAGCAACCTTGTCTATCCCACTATGGTCGTCGCCCACGAAGGACTTGCCTCACTAGGGTAGATCTTCATGAAGTAGGCGATCTCCTTGCCCTTACAAACTCCTTGGTTCAACTCCACAATCTTGTCGAAGGCTCCCAAGTGACACCTAGCCAATCTAGGAGACACCAGTTCCCAAGAAGTAACAAATGGTGTGTTGATGATGAACTCCTTGCTCTTGTGCTTCAAATGATAGTCTTCCCAACACTCAACTCTCTCTCACAGGATTTGGATTTGGTGGAAAGAAGATTTGAGTGGAAAACAACTTGGGGAAGGCTAGAGATCAAGATTCATATGGTAGGAATGGAATATCTTGACCTCAGCACAAGTGTAGGTGGTTCTCTCTCAGAAAATGTATGTTGGAAGTGTAGGCATGTTCTGATGGCTCTCTCCACGAATGAAGAGTGGGTGGAGGGGTATATATAGCCTCCACACAAAATCTAACTGTTACACACAACTTACCAATCTCGGTGGGACCGGATCGTGAAACTCGGTCGGACCGATTTAGCAAATAATGTGACCGTTAGGATTTTCGGTGGGACCGACATGTCAACTTGGTGGGATTGGTATGGTTAGGGTTAGGGCATAACGTAATCTCGGTGAGACCGATTACACAAACTCGGTGGGACCGATTTTGGTAATAAGCTAACTAGAGAGTTGGTCAGGCAAACTCGGTGGGACCGATTTGCTCATCTCGGTGAGACCGAAATGTTACGGAAGGGAAACAAAGAGTTTGCATTGCAATCTCGGTGGGACCGATCACTCATCTCGGTTGGACCGAAACGTTATGAAGGGAAATAGAGAGATTACAATCCCATCTCGGTGAGATCGAGATCCCTATCGGTGAGACCGAAAAGACTAGGGTTTGTGGCAGTGGCTATGACATCTAAACTTGGTGGCGCCGGATAGAAAGAATCGGTAGGGCTGAATTTGACTTTTGGTTTGGGTCATATGTGGATGTGAGAAAGTAGTTGAGGGCTTTGGAGCATATTACTAAGCATTTTGAGCAAGAAAGCCATTAAGCAACACCTCATCCCTCCTTGATACTATTGGCTTTTCCTATAGACTCAATGTGATCTTGGATCACTAAAATAGAAAATGTAGAGTCTTGAGCTTTGAGCTTGAGCCAATCCTTTTGTCCTTAGAATTTTGAGGGATCCACTTTTCTCATCCATGCCATGCCAATCATTGAGCTTTCCTGAAATACTTATCTTGAAATAGCATCAGCTCAATGAGCTATAAGTTGTTAGGAATTACCAAAACCACCCAGGGATAGTTGCACTTTCAATCTCCCCCTTTTTGGTAATTGATGACAACATATAGATGAAAGCTTTGACAAATGATAATAAGATTGAAAAACATTGTAGCTTTGAGAAGTATGTGATAAGTAAGAGCTCCCCCTAAATTTGTGCATTATTTAAAATTTGCTTTGGACTGCAAATGCACAATGAGTTAGGATCATGAGTTACTCTTCCATGTCACATACATCTTGGTGGAGCACTCAAAATGATAATAATTAAACACATGCACTCATCACCAAGCAAAGTGAATGATCATATGAGGATATAAGAGATAATATCATCCAACAAGCATTAATGTAGCATAGCATATGATCAAACACATGATCATCCAAGAACCTCACAAAAGGCATAATGTATCAAGCGAACACACAAATAATGAAGTTCAACCACCAAAAAGACAAGAGAGAACAAAAGCAACACTCTCTCTCGAAGCCTATGATCTATACATTTTTACCCCCCTTTGGCAACAAGTTACCAAAAATTTAACAAAAAAAATGCATAGTGCTAAACGACTCTCAGGCTTGGTCTTCATGTGATGGTGTAGAGATGGCTCCAAGGACGAAGGCTTCTGTTGATGTAGCTGGAGCTGGTGGCACTGAAGCTGTAGCTAGTGCAGATGATGTAGCTCTGGTGTCTGGAACTAGCACTGCAGCAGATCTCTGTCCTCTGGGCACTCTAGCAAAAGCATCTATGGTAGACTTGCCCTTCTTCTCCTCCACATCCTCCTGAAGTTGCTCAACTGCAGTTTGGATCTCAGTAACTTTGACATCAAGAGCATAAAACTTTTGCTCTATGATTCTCTCCAAACTCTCCTGGTTTTGAGTCAGGGTGTCCAAGCCCTTCTCAATCCTCAAGGTGGAGGCAATCAAGTAGCCAAGCTGATCTTGCTTGATCTTCACGAAAATTTGAGATGCCTCTTTAGTAGTTGGCATCTTAGCAGCTTTCTCAGCCCTTGCTTTCTCTTTCTTCTCTTGTGCTTGCATAAATGATGGTTCATTTTCATCCATCACAATGGTGTTGTCCTCAAAATCAGGGTAGATGGGCAGGTGCTCCTTGTCCAAAAGATATGTGCTTGTGCCCATCTTGGAGTTTATGAGCTCCTGAATGTGTGGGGCATATCCACAAGATCTCTTCTGATCAGCAGCAGTCCTTTTGATTGTTTCCACAATCAGACTCGTGACTTTGAATTTCTGAGGCACATCAAATATATGCAGCAAGTTGATTGCAAGGCCTCTGATCATCTTGTGATCACCTGACTTGGGCAGCAAAGTGTGCCTTAAGATCCAGTTGATAGTAGGCAATCCTGACAGGAGGTAATGTACAGATCCAAACTTATGTGTCTCTAGTGCAGCATCTGGGATCTCTCTGTACATGTGAGCCATAGAGTTGTGGTCTTTCTTCTTCTTGGCATAGACATCCAAGTCATCCTCATTCTCTTTTGGAGCATTTAAAAACTCAGACCATTCCTCAACTATGGATTGGTACCTAGTACCCTCAGGCATCTAGACAATCTTCCCATCTGGGTAGAAGTGAGCTGTGGAGTAAAACTGCATTATGAGCTCATCATTCCACTTGGTGAGCTTCTGGCCAACAAAGTCATCTACTCCACAAGCATTGAAATTGTCATACACTCCTGGATAATGCTCTTCATTCTTCCTGATGTACTCCCAGTCAACCCATCTTATGTCACATACTATGGGCTTCTTGTCAAGCAAAACTGTCTCATAGTAATCTTGCCGTTCCTTAATGTGGAACCTGTAGTCCACTGCAGTTCTTCTTCAGATAACATAGGGATCAGTCTGTCTCCAGAGTCTTAGTCCTGCATCCTTCCTGAGCTTCATATCCTCTGCAACTGGATGAGCATCATTATGATCAGGGATCTTGGGCTTTAACTTTCTCAAGACAAGTGAATCTTCATCTTCTTCATCATCAGTAGCCTCAGGCACTGGGGCCTTGTTCTTCTCTTCTGCTGGAATACTCCTAGTGTTCCTCTTAGGTGCAGACTTGGGCTTAGGAGCAGCAGCCTTGGGAGCATCTTCAGGCTTAGATGGAGCAGCCCCTAATCTTATAGCATCTCCCATCAGCTTCTGAGCTTTAGGTGCTGGTGCAGCAACCTCTTTCTCTTCTTCTTCCATCATTGAGGGCTTTCCAACGACTCTGGCCATGGTCTTCTTGACCCTTTCTTTCCTTTTCTTCTCAGCCACAACTGGTTCTTTGGGTTCAGATCTTAAAGTTACTTGAGTGGATGCTCTGGCCTTTGACATAGGAACTCTCTTGGCAGGAACCTTTGTCTTCATTCCTGGCTTTGTGGTAGCAGTTGTGCCATATTCCTTCTTCAGCACCTTCTTCTTAGAAGTGGCCTCATCTTCAACAGCCACATAGTCCTCATCTTCAGAATCTGAGGTTCCCTTCTTGCTTGTCCTGGTGGCTGCCTTTGGCAAATTGCTGGGTGTGCTCCTGCTACCATCATCTTGAGGTACTGGAGGGACTAGTGCCCTCACTCAAGTGAACTTGCTCCTCAGACTTGTTCTGACTGTCACTCTGATCTGACATGACGCAAACTTTGACAGCAGACCCTGTGAATAGATGCAGACGAGGTAGAGTAGATGAGCATCACAAAGCACAGATGTTTTTGCAAAAAATGAGTCAAAAACTTAGTTTTAGTTTTCCACTGAAAGCATTTCGGAGCTACCGGTTAGTAAACTCGGTGATACCGAAGTAGCTTTTGGAACCTAAACTAGTGAACTTGGTCAGACCGAGTCACAGTTCGGTGGCACCGAGACTGCTAGGGTTTCACAAAGAATCGATCTCGGTCACACCGATTTGCAATTCTCGGTTAGACCGAGAATCACAGGTGCAATGGCCAAAGCCAAATCGGTGAGATTGATTTCTACAACTCGGTCGGTCCGAGATGAATTCGGCGGAAACTTAACCCTAAATTTTCAATCCAAAACTAATCTACGGAGTGATTTCGCTGCATAGAGTGATTTCAAACGTGGCAAGATTCATGGCAATGCAATGTGCTAAGAATCGGAGTTAAGAATAGCACAAAGTTCAAATCCATTCCCTAATGCGGCGATAGATTTGCCACGGCGACAACGGTGGAGCAGAACCCCGTTGACAGTGGCGGAGACCAGCAGCGGGAGGTCGCTTGCGACGAGGAGGACGATCCGGAGACCCGAGGAGGCAGAGCAGGCTATGCACGGGCGAAGGGGTTTCGGAAAACTTTCGAAAATTTGACCCATGAATATATATAGCCTGACCCTGTCAGTGTGACCGAGTGGAACAACTTGGTGGCACCGAGATGCATTACTGCAAGCAGTTACTACAACTCGGTGTGACCGAAAAGTTCAAATCAGTTGCACCGAGATTGAAAACCTAGATCAACTTAGTGATCTCGGTTTGACCGAAATGGATGAATCGGTCAGACTAAAACGCACAAAGAGGTTTTGGAAGTTTAAGTATATGATGAATTGGGGACTCCGAGTGCTCCTCACACAGAGTGGTTCGAATCTGACTTGATCAAACTTTGTGATATATCATGAATAGAGTTTGAGATAAGAAAAGCAGAGATAGCTAGAGAAGGTTCTTAGGCATTCTTGTCCATCCACTTGGCAAAAGAAAAGAAACCAAACAATCAAAGCTACAAGTGGATGTCCTCGAATGAGTAAATTATGCAACCAACATGCTCACACAATAAAATGGCAAATTAAATATGTGACAAAGCATGCCCACACAATTCTAGCATCTATCAAGCAATTGGCGATGACTAGGTCATCTATATATGATTTTATTGACTTAGGAGTCAAATGAGAACATTTGATCATAGGTCATACTCATCGTTTAAGCACAAGTGGGGTTACCACTTTTACATAAAGCATTGTTGTATTCACACCATTAAAGTTGCTTTGGCTCAATTCTTAGAGTAAAGCTCCCCCTAGATGTGAGATCCCCCCTAAGAGGGATGAACTAACCTTGGGTTTTGTCGATGATGACTTCATGTAGGTGTTGAAGATGTGGATGCTCAATGTTGATGTAGATCATTTGGAGCTATCCTTTGGAGTGAGTTGCACTTTCAATACCTACACGGGTTAGTCCCACAAGGAACAAACAAGGATATCCATAGACATAGAGTGATGCACACACACAACATGATGTCTATGAAAGCATTAGGTTACCTTGTCCCTTGCCTTACCAACAAGAGGGTTTGTGACTCCTTGAACTAGTGCAAGATGTGGAAGTTGATTGCACTTGTACTCGCCAAAATGATGAGAGTGAAGTATGTTGGCGGAGTCACCCTCAAGAACTCTCTAGTTCTTCTTCTTCGGGATCCACATCATCTTGATGGAAATCCTTCGAGTTGTAGTCGTACTCGATGAAGTAGAACTTGATGTAGTCTTGGGGACCCACTTGACCAAGGTCTTAGGAGCTTCTTCAAATGCATCAATCTCCTCTTGAAGCTTGTCCTTGCCTTTTTGCTTGTGGTCTTGTGGTGGAAGATCATCTTGAGCTTGTGTCCCTTTGAAAGAAGTAGTATCATACTTATCTTGTTGAGGAACAAACTTCGTCTTGGGGTATTGATCTTCTTCCCACTCAACCCCATTGGCATTGAACTTTCGTTCAAAACCAACACCTTGGTTCTTCCGGTGCCTTACTTGCTTGCGTACAATTTCCTCGAATTGCTTACTCCCGGCAAGGCTCTTGTAAACACCTTTCTCTATAATTCCCTTCAATAAGCTATTTTCTTGCTCAAGTGTAACTTGGCTAAGAGAATCATTAGTGGAATCAAGAGAACTACTAGAAGCAACAACATTGGATTTAGCAATTATTGTTACTACTAGAGGAAGAATCTTTCTTGTTCTTGTTACTAGACTTGATTTGAGGCATGTAAGTAGCTAAGAGTAAACGCTTGGCAATGTAAGAAGAACTTTTCTTGCGAAGATCATCATTGATAGCTTTTAAAAACTCATGTTCTTGCTCAAGGTTGAGCTTTTCAAAGCGTAACTTCTCATGAGTCCTTAAAAGTTCTTGATGATCTCCTAAGATAGTTTCATGAGCTAACTTAAGAGTGTTTAGTTCTTTAGTTAGGAACTCAATCTTCTCCTTATCATTGTCATTCATTTTATCTTCATTAGCATGATTATTTGACGTTTCATCATAGTATTCATCACTAGAGTTGTCAACAAGTAAATCATCATCACCTAACAAGTCATCTTCATCACTATTGAAATCAACATACTCTTGGTGTGTTTCCTTTGGGCCTTTAGCCATGAAGCATCTTCCAAGTCCTTCATTTGGTGAATAAAATATGTCGTAGGAGTTGGTTGACACAAGTGCTAGACCGGCAACACCTTCATCTTGAATATATTTGGAGTCGGAGTGATAGCTTCTCTCGGAGTGATTGTCGGAGTCGGAGCCGGATACCCATTCACCAACGTGAGCTTGATGTCTTCGTTTTGTGTAGCTCCTTGACGACTTGTCCTTCCTTTACGAATCCTTGCTTCTCTGAGATGTTATTCGTTCATAACAATCATCTCTACTCCTTCTTTCTCTTGATGGTGATTCTTCTCTTCTACTTCTTCTTTTTGGAGAATCTTCTCTTCTTTTGTAGGGTTTCGTACACTCATTGGAATAGTGTCCGGGTCTTCCACAATTGTAGCAATTACGCTCACGACTAGAAGATCTTTTGTCATTGTAGGACCTTGACATGGAACTTCTTTCCTTGCTCCTACTCTTGTAGAACTTGTTGAAGTTCTTCACCATTAGGCTCAATTCTTCATTGAAGGTTTGTTTCTCACTTTATAATGTGGGAGCTTCACACGAGGCTTTGTAAGCACCACTTGACTTGTTGTGGAGCTCCTCGTTATCCTTAAGTGACATCTCATGAGCAACAATTCTTCCAATGACTTCCGTTGGCTTGAGATCTTTGTAATTGGGCATCATTTGGGTCAATGTGCACACGGTATCATATTTTCCATCCAAAGCTCTTAGGATCTTCTTGATGATGAATTTGTCGGTCATCTCTTCACTTCCTAAGCCGGCAATCTCATTTGTGATAAGAGCAGGCCTAGAATACATTTCAGCGACACCTTCACCATCCTTCATTTTGAACTTGTCAAGATGACTTTGAAGCACATCCAATTTGGATTCCTTGAAGCTTTTTTTGTTGAATTCTTCGGGGCACAATCCGTTGAAGAGGATATCACAAGCTTGAGCATTGTATTGCAACATCTTCAACTCTTCCGCGGTAGCTTCACTGTTCGGTTCTCTCCCATCAAAGAATTCACCTTGCAAGCCAATACACACAATAGCCCAAACGGTGGGGTTATGTCCAAGAATATGCATTTTCATCTTATGCTTCCAACTAGCAAAATTAGTACCATCAAAGTAAGGACCTCTACGGTGGTAATTTCCCTCGCTAGATGCCATACTCTCGTAGGTTGTGAAACCAAGGCTATGACTACCAAAAGCTATGGAAATCAAAGCAAATGGAGACCAAAGCTCTGATACCACTTGTAGGATCGAAAGTATGTCTAGAGGGGGGGTGATTAGACTACTTGACCAAATAAAAATCTAGCCTTTTCCCAATTTTAGTTCTTGGCAGATTTTAACAACTTAGCACAAGTCAAGCAATCAACCTACACATGCAACTCTAAGAGTATAGCAGCGGAATGTAAAACAATTGCATATGAAGGTAAAGGGGAGGAGTTTGAGAAGGCAAACGCAATTGGAGACACATATGTTTTTGTCGTGGTTCCGATAGGTGGTGCTATCGTACATCCACGTTGATGGAGACTTCAACCCACAAAGGGTAACGGCTTTGCGAGTCCATGGAGGGCTCCACCCACGAAGGGTCCATGAAGAAGCAACCTTGTCTATCCCACCATGGCCGTCGCCCACGAAGGACTTGCCTCATTAGGGTAGATCTTCATGAAGTAGGCGATCTCCTTCCCCTTACAAACTCCTTGGTTCAACTCCACAATCTTGTTGGAGGATCCCAAGTGACACCTAGCCAATCTAGGAGACACCACTCTCCAAGAATTAACAAATGGTGTGTTGATGATGAACTCCTTGCTCTTCTGCTTCAAATGATAGTCTCCCCAACACTCAACTCTCTCTCACAGGATTTGGATTTGGTGGAAAGAAGATTTGAGTGGAAAGCAACTTGGGGAAGGCTAGAGATCAAGATTCATATGGTAGGAATGGAATATCTTGACCTCAGAACAAGTGTAGGTGGTTCTCTCTCAGAAACTGTATGTTGGAAGTGTAGGCATGTTCTGATGGCTCTCTCCACGAATGAAGAGTGGGTGGAGGGGTATATATAGCCTCCACACAAAATCTAACCGTTACACACAACTTACCAATCTCGGTGGGACCGAATCGTGAAACTCGGTCGGACCAATTTAGCAAATAATGTGACCGTTAGGATTTTCGATGGGACCGACATGTCAACTCGGTGGGACCGATATGGTTAGGGTTAGGGCATAACATAATCTCGGTGAGACCGATTACACAAACTTAATGGTACCGATTTTGGTAATAAGCTAACCAGAGAGTTGGTCAGGCAAACTCGGTGGGACCGATTCGCTCATCTCGGTGAGACCGAAATGTTACGAAAGGGAAACAGAGAGTTTGCATTGCAATCTCGGTGGGACCAATCGCTCATCTCGGTTGGACCAAAATGTTACGAAGGGAAACAGAGAGATTACAATCCCATCTCGATGAGACCGAGATCCCTATTGGTGAGACCGAAAAGACTAGGGTTTGTGGCAGTGGCTATGACATCTAAACTCGATGGCGCTGGATAGAAAGAATCGGTAGGGCTGAGTTTGACTTTTGGTTTGGGTCATATGTGGATGTGAGAAAGTAGTTGAGGGCTTTGGAGCATATCACTAAGCATTTTGAGCAAGAAAGCCATTAAGCAACACCTCATCCCTCCTTTATAGTATTGGCTTTTCCTATAGACTCAATGTGATCTTGGATCACTAAAATAGAAAATGTAGAGTCTTGAGCTTTGAGCTTGAGCCAATCCTTTTGTCCTTAGCATTTTGAGGGATCCACTTTTCTCATCCATGCCATGCTAATCATTGAGCTTTCCTGAAATATTTATCTTGAAATAGCATTAGCTCATTGAGCTATATGTTGTTAGGAATTACCAAAACCACCCAGGGATAGTTGCACTTTCAATGTCCCACTGCCAGGCCCAGTTTGGCGTGGCCTTCCTGAATTTTCTAGTGCTCCCCTAAAGAAGCGCCTCAACTGGCATCCTCGAAGTCCCAAAGAGGAGGAAAATGCGGATATAAAAAGATTGGTTAGCAAGGTCAAATTATTAGCCCATACCGAGCTCTCAATAATCAAGGTCATGGCCATTGCAATAAAAAGATGTGTCTAGCCTCTCCAATCCCGAGTAACTCCTCTATGTTGTTACAATGGAGAAGACGACACATCCCGCTACAGACGCAAGGGTCCAAATACCCCAGACGAACTGGCCGCGATCTTGGCCGATCTGTACAAGGGGAAAAAGGAAGACTTCCTCTGCTTAAACTGCCGGGAAGGTTACTCCATGTACAACCCCATCGAATGGGTGAGATTTTGATTACCTATGCCGCCTTATTGCTATCACGGCACACTAATCCAATTGTTCTTTGTTGTTACAAGACAGTTATGGAGGAAGATGATCGAGGACGTTCACTGTCCTGTCCCATAGCCAGAGAATCACAATCGCGACGAAGACCCTGGCTTCTACGAGGATCTGGCTATATACATAGAGTTTGATGATGGGGTACTTTATCAAGCGATCCTTGACGGCTCGGAAGTGGCTATTACAGCCGACTACCCTTGCCCCTATCCCTTCTCCATCGTAAGTATTCAAAGAGATTTTCTCGAAAAAGAAGTCCCTACTTGCACCTTTATCCATTATATTAAACCATACTTTATAGGATCGGCGCTTGACAGGCCGTACCCCCTTGAGGGCGGCCCCTACACAAGGCAATCGTTCAAAGTGAAAGGATACTGGGAGCGCCGTTGAAACCTCGCGGTCTTGGAAGAGGTATATCCGTTTAATACGTGCCTAGGCACGAGTTCGGATTGTTAAAGTCCCTTTCCATCCTCGATTCAGGAGAAGCACGCGGTAGACTATGGAGAAACACCCTGCTAGCTGAATATCGGCCAATCCGGTGCCGAACTCGTCAACTAGCACGAGGGATGATGAAATGCCAGTTCCGCCGCCTCATGAGGATTCAGATGATGTATTTGTCATGAATTCTGAGGTGGAGAGCATAATGAATCACCGTCGACTAAAAGAGGCCCTACGCACTCTAGCCTTTTCCGAGCAGGAATTTACCGCACTCAGTTCAGTGGATGCATATATCCGAGCCACTCGAGATGGACTTGCCGGAGTTACCCAACTATTTTCAAAGGATATACAGGTAAGAGTTTGTGCAGTTTTGGTAGACATATGCCAGTAGCCCCCAAGACTTGAAGCGGTGAGACCAACTGATTTAAGGATCGATATAACCTGCAGGTTCTCAAGGAGAAGAATACGGCGCTATCCCAGGAGCTAAAAACAAACTAGACGCAGCTGAATGCCGTCACCGCCGAACTGGCGGAAATGAAAAAGTTCGCGAAGAGCACGTCCAAGAAGAAAAAACACGAGGAGTAAAAAGACAAACAATCCGGAGAGATAGAGACCTTAAAGGCTCAACTATCGGCCGCCCGAAAAGAAAATGAAAAGTTAAAGGGTGGCATGTTCGGTATGACTTTTAAAACCACCATATAGACTCATGCTTAGTCCACAATTCTGGATGTCATAACTCTGTTACTGCAGGTCTATTAACTGGTCGGCCGGAAGAAGAAGTGTCCGGATTTCAAGGCGACATGCTGAAGGAGCTGTCCATGGTGCATGCGCAGGCACGGAAAGCCATTAAGAGTATGGTCAAGGCTTTATGGCTGTCCGATACACCTCCAGAAAGTATGGAGGGTTTGACAAGCCTGTTCAAAGGTGCCCGATGCCGCTTTGAGCTATGGAAGCCATCCACCTGCTGTGAAGGCATGCGAGAGGCCCGGGCAATGGTAAAAACATGCTTTACCAAGCTAGATCCGAATCATATGGCCCGAGTGGGACCGCAAGGACCGGATGGGAAAGAAATTCTGTTGAACTTGGTATATGACCAAGTAATGATAGCTACGAAATATTCGCAAGAAGACTGTAGGATACAGAGTCTTATAGATGGCATAGATAAGGAATAGGCATTTGGTTGAATGTATTAATGTACTTTACGATCATCATGTATCTTCAGCCGAACATGTGGAAAATTTGTCAACGCAGGCTTTCGTCTTAACCTCCAAAAACAAAATGGTGGAGTGTTTCCGGAAGGTGGAATGTAAAAAACATTCGTTATGTCCGGAAACCAGGCAACCCAGTCATTGTGCTTGAATAGACAAAAATTTTAGTCCGGGAAGTATGCTATATTACATATGTAAGAAACATCTTCCAAGGAAAATAGTTTAGTTAAGGGTTCCTTTCCTTGGGATGGCATGCCTTAATTGTGCGTGCCTGGGCTTTGTCCATATTACGGAAAAACGGTCCCATATGTTTGAAGAGTTACAAGAATGTAACAACCTGTCGAATGATTGCCGACCAATTATTCTCTTAAGAACGCTAGCTTTCGGCTTCACCCGTCTAAGGTACAGGTCCGGATTACCCGGTTGTAACAATCGCAGAGGTTCTCCCTTTATGCCCTAGCCGAGCAATCGGGAACGTAGGGCATAAACACAGGAGCGAGGGAACCTAGCTTGGAAAAAACTTAAGTCATAGAGGTGTATATATTGGCAAAAGAGTGTAAAACGACATATGAATTGTGAGCTCCAGGCTCTGAGTAATAATAAGCTTCGGTTAAACAAGCCCCCAGTAATGGTGGGGTGTATACATTTTAAGATGTGTACCCCTTAAGAGTTCGGCCTATCCGAACATATCCTGGGAAATGTATGAAAACGAGAAAATAAAAAACAAATGAAGAAGGGAAAAAGGGGACAAATAGAAGCAGGCCGAACTTATGCATAGAAATTTCGGAGCCGAGCAGCGTTCCATGGATTCGGCTCTAGGCGATTATCCCCTGCATTACGAAAGCGATATGCTCCTCCTGTGGGAACTTCATCTATAATGAAGGGGTCCTCCCATTTCGGTTTGAGCTTATCCTTCTTCTTCTCTGGGAGGCGTAAAACGAGTTCACTGACATTATAAGTCTTGGCCCGCACTTCTCTGCTTTGGTATCTCCGAACCTGTTGTTGATAAAATGAGTAACAGGCTCTTGCAGTATCGCACTCCTCCTCCAGGCCGTCTAGGTCATGCTGCCGATCGAGCTTGGCTTCTATCTCTTCATACATTCGCACTCGAGGCGAGTCATGAATAATGTCGCAGGGCAAGACAGCCTCTGCGTCGTACACCATGAAAAAAGGTGTGTATCCGGTCGTGCGATTGGGCATAGTCCGCGATCCCCAAAGTACGGAATCGAGTTCCTCGACCCAGTGTTTATCTGACTCCCGTTGGGATCGCACTAGTCTGGGTTTGATGCCGCTCATTATTAGGCCATTAGCCCGTTCAAACTTACCGTTTGTTTGAGGGTGGTATACGGAGGCGTAATCAAGCTTAATGCCCAAGTTAGCGCACCACTTTTTCACCTCATTGGCTATGAAATTGGAGCCGTTATCAGTGATCATGTTGTGCGGGACACCACAACGGTGTGCCACGCTGGATATAAAGTCGATCACTGGCCCGACTTCAACCATTTTTACTGTTTTGGCCTCTATCCACTTAGTGAATTTATCCACCATAACCAGCAAATATTTCTTCTTGTGGCTTCCCCCTTTAAGGGGTCCGACCATATCTAGCCCCTAGACCGCAAAGGGCCAAGTGATGGGGATTGTTCTTAAGGCAGTGGGCGGCATATGACTTTGATTGGCAAAAAGCTGACATCCCACACAACGCTGTACAAGGGCCTGTGCGTCTGCTCAGGCCGTTGGCCAAAAGAAACCTGTACGGAAGGCCTTGCTTACGAGGGCCCGAGCTGTGGCATGATGGACACCAAGTCCAGCATGTATTTCATCCCAGAGCTGCCATCCCTCCTCTTCGGAGATGCACCTTTGGAGAACTCCAATAGTACTTTTCGTGTAGAGTTCACCTTCGTGAACTTTGTAAGCTTTAGAGCGTCGAACTATGCGACGGGCCTCATTCTGGTCATCAAGGATCTCCTGCTTATTAAGGTAGGCCAGGAAAGGTTCGGTCCATGGAGCAATGACGACCATGATTGCATGGGCGGAAGGTGTCATTTCAATGCCCGAGCCCCCGATGATATAGGCATTGTGTTCGGCTGCTGGGTGTATGATGGGCTCCAGACTGGTATTTTCGCTCTCGTCCTGCCATACCACAGATGGCTTGAAGAGCCTTTCCACAAATGTGTTAGGCGAGACAAGATCGCGCTTAGCGCCCGTTCGAGCAAGGATGTCTGCTGCCTGATTACTATTCGAGCAACATGATTGAACTCGAGCCCATCAAACCAAGCTGATATTTTGAGTACGATGTTTTGATATGCCGCCATTTTTGGGTCTTTTGCATCAAATTCTCCATTTATTTGGGATATTGCGAGGTTTGAATCCCCACGCACCTCTAGGCGTTGTATGCCCATAGAGACAACCATTCGAAGACCATGTAGTAATGCCTCATATTCGGCTGCATTGTTGGAATGTGTATACATGATTTGTAACACATAGTGGATTGTGTCCCCCGTAGGGTATGTCAAGATGACACCAGCCCCCTGTCCGGCTAACATTTTAGAGCCGTCAAAGTACATGATCCAGTTGGAGTATGTGATGTACTCTTTAGGGAGCTTGGCTTTCGTCCACTCGGCGACAAAGTCGGCCAACACCTGAGATTTAATAGCTCGGCATGGCTTGTATGTTATTTCAAATGGTAAGAGCTCGGTGGCCGATTTGACTATGCGGCCGGTGGCATCCCGATTATTTATGATGTCATTGAGTGGTACTTCGGATGCCACTGTTATCAAACACTCTTGAAAGTAGTGCCACAACTTCTGGGATGCCATAAAGACCGCATAAGCTATCTTCTGGTAGTGTGGGTATCGAGATTTGCATGGTGTAAGGACCGCCGATACATAGTACATCAGTTTCTAGATAGGGAACTTGTGTCCCTCTTCTTCTCGTTCAACGACGAGTACGGCGCTCACTACCCGGTGAGTCGCAGATATGTAGAGCAACATAGGCTCGCCAACACTTGGTGCGGCTAGGATTGGGTTGCCTGCTAACAAAGTTTTTATTTCTTCCAATCCAGCTGTAGTCGCATCCGTCCGTTCGAAGTGTTCGATGCGCCGGAGCAGTCGATAAAGTGGTAGCGCCTTTTCTCACAATCTAGAGATGAAGCGGCTTAAGGCTGCCACGCACCCAACTAGCTTTTGGACCTGCTTTAGGTCTGTTGGCATTACCAATTGTGACAGGGCTCGGATTTTAGCTGGGTTTGCTTTAATTCCTCTATTGGAAACAATGAACTCGAGCAGTTTCCCCGCTGGAACGCCGAAGACACATTTTTCCAAATTGAGTCGTATATCATATGTTCGGAGGTTGTCAAACATGAGGCGTAGGTTGTCCACCAGTGATTCAACGTGCTTAGTCTTCATGACCACGTCGTCCACATATGCGTCTACTATTTTGCCAAATTGTTTTTCCAAACATGTTTGAATCATGCGTTGGTAAGGGGCGCTAGTGTTTTTGAGCCCGAAGGGCATAGTGTTGAAACAGAAAGGCACATATGGGGTAATAAATGTCATTGCAGCCTGGTCGGATTCCTTCATCTTAATATGATGGTATCCAGAGTAGGCGTCGAGGAAACACAATGAGTCGTGTCCTGCAGTCGCGTCAATAATTTGGTCAATGCGGGGCAACGGGTCAATGCGGGGCAACGGGAAGGGCTCCTTAGGGCAAGCCTTATTGAGGTCTTTGAAATCGACACAAAGGCACTAGGATTTATCCTTCTTCGGCACCATGACTAGGTTGGCTAGCCAGTCCGGGTGTTTGATTTCTATAATGAACCCAACCTCGAGTAGTTTGGGTAGATCCTCCCCCATAGCTTATCGTTTGGGTTCAGAAAATCGCTGCAACATTTGCTTGATTAGTTTGAACCCCTTTATTATGTTGAGGCTATGTTCGGCCAGTCTGCATGGGATTCCGGGCATGTCCGACGGATGCCAGGTAAAGATGTCCCAATTTTCACGCAGGAACGCTCGTAGGGTGGCGGCGACCGTCGGATCCAGCTGTACTCCAATGGATGTTGTCTTGTTAGGATCCGTCGGGTGCACTTGAAATTTGACTATTTTCGTCTGCTCGTTTGAAAGAGGTGGATTTGGACCTCTTGTCGAGGATTACGTCATCTTTGTCCACTTTGGAACGCAAAGTGGTTAACTCTTTGGCCACGAGGGCCTCGGATAGTGCCCCGAGGGCCAAGGATGCGGTTTTGTTTTCGACACAGAGTGCTATATCCGGATCACAGGTGATAGTGATTACTCCGTTGGCCCCTGGCATTTTAAGCTTCATGTACCCGTAATGGGGTATGGCTTGGAAGCGTGCGAAGGCGTCCCGCTCCAAAAGGTCCTGATATCCGCAATTGAAAGGGGCCGCGTGGAAGAGCAACTCTTCAGACCTGTAGTTATCAGGCGTGCCGAATACAAAATCGAGTTTAACTTTCCCCGAACATCGTACTTCTTGACTGGGGATAATACCTCAAAAGGTGGTACTGCTTTCCTTGATGCGACTCTTGTCCATTTGCATTTTGTCGAGCGTATCTTCGTAGATGAGGTTAAGTACGCTACCGCCATCCATGAGCACTTTGGTGAGCCGGAAGTCGTCCACAATTGGGTTTAAGACCAAGGCAACTGGTGCTCGGACTGATTGGGCCTTTGGTTCGTCGGCGGCGGCGAAAGTTATGGCCGTATCGCTGCAAGGGTTCCTTGCAGTTACTTGGTTGACTTCGGTGAGGTCGCGGAGCACCCATTTGCGCCGATTATTTGAAGAAAAGGTCAAAAGACTATAAGGATGTTGAACTCATCATCCTCCAAAGAATGCTTCTCTGGAGTAGTACTGGTGAGGATAGCCTCACCGCTTTTAGCAACTTGCCGGAGTACCCAACATGCCCGAAGGCTATGCGTTGGTTCGGTGCTCGGTGTCGTATGTATCTGACAGGGCTTGTCAAGTAGCTCGTCAAGGATGGTTCTATATCCCGTGAAGGGTTTGCTTTTCTTGTCAATGGGTTTGTGGTCGGATGCTTCATAAGGGTGCATCCGCCTTGCCCGTACAGTGGGTTGCTTAAAGGCAGGGGGTTCCCACCGGGCTATCTGGGCTTTCCAGACACTTTCCATCATGCAATACTTCTGTACTACGTGTGCTAAATCTATAAATGTTGTATGCGGCGGCGGTTGAGGGCATTGAGAATTCCCTCGTCCATACAATTACGGCAAAAAACTGAAACCGCGTCATCGTCGCAACAATCTTTAATCTTGTTTTTAACGAGGAATCTGGCCCAGAAGTGATGAACCATTTCCTAAGGTTGTTGCCATACATACATTAGGTCACATATGTCTGGAGGGCCTGAATTACTTGGTGAATATTGATTGTGGTGGGTGGGCGGGCTAAAATCCGAATCCCGACCCATGATTGTATCCGGAGTTTGAAGAATCTCCAAGGTCACCAGTTCAGGATCAGGAAGGTCCTGATGACTTCCGGACTCAATGCCTGATCCTATGTTCGGAGGACATCAAGTCTCTTCCCGAGGATGGGTATCTGGCTCGTTGGGCTCGGAAATCCGAACATAGTTGATTCTTAACTTAGGGGAGGAAGCGTCCTTGGCTCGTTCCTCAATGACCGCTACCAGATGGGTGATCGGTGGGGACTTCTCCCTCTGATCGGGTTTAAGCCCAATCCGATCATAGTCTGTTGCGACCCCCTGGGCGGCGGTGTGATCTAGCAGCTCGTGACATCTGCCGGGTCGATCTTTTTGGAGTGTTCCAGGCTAATGTAGAGATGATGTTTGGCGATTATGGGGGCCGTTGTTGGCTTAACGGCCGAGCAAGCGCCCATGGTGAAACCGCCGAGCTGGAGGACCTACCCTGGAGTTAGGGTCCTTCCAGAAGTAATATCGTTATTGATAACAAGGCGGGCCATCGATCCTTCTATCGACAACACAAAGGAACTCTCAATGAAAGCACCAATGTCAGTGGCAAAACCGTCCGATCTCGGGTAGGGGGTCCCGAACTATGCGTCTAAGGATCGAAGGTAACAAAGGACAAAGGGGACACGATGTTTACCCAGGTTCGGGCCCTCTTAATGGAGGTAAAACCCTACGTCCTGCTTGATTGTCTTTGATAGGTATAGGGGTTAAAAGAGTTGATCTACCTCGAGATCGTAATGGCTAAACCCTAGCTGTCTAGCCTATGTGAATTTTGATAGCCTCTACGGACTAAGCCCTCCGGTTGATATACACACCGGAGGGGCCTAGGGTTGTACAGAGTCGGTTCGTGGGAGAAGGAAATTTACATATCCAGACAGCAATCTTGCTATCCGCGCATAGAGGAGTCCTACCCGGACACGACGGAAAGCCTTCTGCTTTATATCTTCACAACCCATCAGTCCGGCCCACATTTAGTAGCCCGGACACCCGAGTACCCCCTAATCCAGGACTCCCTCAATCTGCTTGCTCTTCTTTAGCAAGCTCCTCTTCTGTTCTTCCTTTGTAAGTACTCTCTCTGTACCTAAATATAAGTCTCTATAGAGATTCGTCCATGGACTACATACAAAGCAAAATGAGTGAATCTACACTCTAAAATGGATCTATATACATCCGTATGTGATCCATAGTGGAATCTCTACAAATATTTGTATTTAGGAACAGAGGGAGTATAATAGTTGTACAATATGTTCTTTGTAGTGAAGAGGAGCAGGGACATTTGCAGTTTAGAGGGAGCCCCTATTATATTATAATATCCTCCGCATTACAAAGAGAATCTCACTACTATATATGTTTTCATGCTTTTCAGATATTGTACGTAATCACAATGAATATAAGAATGCACACATCAGAAGAATATTGCAGAATAGTTCAATGGGTAACAAACTTGGCATCAAGGGATTGAGGTCCATTGTGGATGCAATGAAACCCACATGCTCCCGACCTATAGATTCATATTCAGAATATGATCCTAATGACTATTCTGAGCTCAAGGAGTCAAAGGCAGATGGCCTATCTTGTTCACCCAATGAGGTGTCTGTTCTAATTTGGCAAGGTTTTATTGGTTGCACATATCTTGCATAAGGTGTATTGCATTTCTTTTGCTTCGTTGCACCGCCATCTGCTTAGTTTACTCATGATATATGTGAAGATGCCATGCCCATCCATTATCAACACCTATTCCATTTGTCGTCATACCATGTTTTTCCATTCAAATGTTGTTCTTGTGTTTCAGACATCCAAAAGGAAGAGGGTGATTGCAGAACCTGAAGGAGTACAAGCAAAGTCCTTGAAAAAGGTGGTGCTACCGGAGAAATCACATAGCACCCGACGTATAATGGCGATAGATCCAGCGCCACAAAACCTAGGATATCGCAACTATGCTGGTCGCTGCTTTGCTCTTGTGAGTACCTATTGTCCTATCGCTGTCCTTACATTCATACCTAGTGGATTATGTGACATCATTGTGCATTATAGCTTGCTTATCCACTATTCGCTCCAAATTATTAGATCTATATTAATGCTTAAATTAATGTAGAATAAACCCAATGCTTATGAAGAAATTTAGTTCTGCATTGTTCTTGTAAGTATCTGCTGTCCTTCATCACTGTACTTATATTTGTCAGCTAGTTCTTCATGTACACTTTGCAGCTTATTTTCCCTTGTCCTCCATTTTTTACACATCAGATCTACATTTACTCTTGCCAAAATATTGAATAAAACCAATGTTACTGAAGAAGTTTAGCTCCGCATTGCTCTTGTCAATGCCTTTTGCCTGTATGCTGTATTTACATTTGTACTCTCCATCTTAAGTTAAATAATCGCCATTCGTTCCTATATTTTCACATTTATATTTACTCTTAACAAAATGTAGAATAAAGCCAATGCTCTTGAAGAAGAGTGTGCGGTAAACTTCTTGAATTCCCCCCCCCCCATCAATATGGACAAGGGCTTTATAGAGCCTGTCTTCACTACTAATGTAAGTTTGTCCTCCTCGAGCCTGCAAACTTTGTTGTGTATATTTGGATAGCTATGAGTGCAAATGTTGTTTATTTTTGTCGTCTACATCAAATTGGTTGTTCAAAGTATATAAAGAAGAAGTACATAAACATAAGTTTGACCTTCTCAATTTCAGTCTTTAGTTGTACAGCCTAGGTCCTTATTTGTACTATGTAAACTAAACTAAACATAGCAAGTTATGTTCTTTAGCACTATGTGTATGCTTGTGTTCTTGATCTGTAATCCAGTGGTGTGGTGAAACTACCAACAACAACACAATGTCATATCCTGCTATGTCTCAACTATGAACAATGCCATATTATATTAATGTTATTGTGTCTCTTTATTTACCAATCTGAAATGATATAAATTGATAGTAAACTCACCATTCATGCTTATACGTTGTTTAGAACTACATGTATGCTTGTGTTCCTGATCTGTAATCCGGTGGTCTGATGAAGCTGGCCGCTCCTGCACAATGCCATTTCCTGCCGTCTTAACTATGAGCAATGCCTATTATGTTAATGCTATTTTAAACCTTGTCTCCTTATTTATGACAAATAAATGAGATGAATTGACAGCGTTGATGCTTATAAGTGCAAAACCTGTTATCTACCTACTTGTTTCTCTTTCAGGGTGACAGCACTACTGCTAGGAAGAACTGCCACAATGATAGTGAGACGAACTCATTATTTGTCCCTCTAACGAATATTCCAGAGAAGAAGGCAACACATCTTGACGGTAGGGATACAACCACAAAGTCATATCTTGATGTAGTGTCAAACTTACTCAGTGACACAAGCTCGATGAAGTCGCCGCGTGAATCTGTTCGACTTCTTCAGTCTGAAATTCAAGCAGAAAGACATGCTTCCGCTCAAATCCGACTAGAAGTCCAATCTCTATGCAAGATTAACTGTAAGTACAAGACGTCTATTGATGCTATGCAGCTTAAGTTCCTGGATATTAGCGTCAAAGAAGCGCAGTATCATCAGGTTGCTAAGATGCTTGCGCTGTAGCTCCTGGGCTGGGCTAACCTTTCTTGAACTGTGTTGAAGTCTTGTCGGTTCTGTCTATTATTTTGTCGGCCTGTTAACTTGCACTGGTGGCGACCTGCCCAGTTTATGGAATCTATTGTCTGGTTGCCCTTTATTATCACTAGCGGCGAACTTGGATGCCCAGGGGATGTAATATGTTGTAATTTCTTTTTTGAATAGTCTAGGTTTATTCTTCCTCACAATGTTATAATTTATTTGCTGTTTCATATGTCGTTGTCTGAGAAAAGGTCATAATCTTCGATCGGTGCGCAATGAGCCACTAGGTTAGGTTTATAAGATAATAATTCCTATACTAAAACTGGCCGGTCTCCAATCGACCGAACCATGGGCCTACAATCATCTTGGGCCATTAGTTAGGTCTAGTCTTAATATGTCCCTCTATTAGTTTCGGGCCTTTAAAAGGCCGAGTAAACCGCTTGCCTTAATTGGGCCGAAAAATTAATAGGCTTTTAAAAGGTTGAAAACTAGATTCAGCCTTAATTGTGGTGAACAAATCACGGGTCACAGTGTGTTGTAATATAAATCGGCCCATTATTGGCCCATTCGGGCGACGGGCCATTAACATGGTGAAATGTTTTTGGGCCTTGGCTGACCCAATTACATGACGGTCGGGAAGCAGGCCGGATGTATAACAGGCCAAAATTAGGCCCAACACTCTCGAGGGCCTTTAACGGGCTGATAGGCAGTTTGGGCTAGAATGTATCCACAAAGACTACGTGTCGTTAAGAGGCCGAAAGTAACTACGAACCATAATTAGGCGCAGGTGCAACTCGGGCCTTTAAATGTCCAAAAGTGAAACCGGGCTGAAAGAGGCCCATATGTAGACACGGCCGCTGACAAGCCGAAACTAATATCGGGCTGAACTGTTAAACGTGCCATTAAGAGGCCGAAGACCAAATCAGGCCGCCAATGGGCCCAAATGCACAGTAGCTGTTAAAAGGGTCATATCTGTTATGAGCCGTAATTTGGCCCAAGAAATGAAAGTCAGTTAACAGGTCGGATCAGGTATGGACCGTAATTTGGCCCAAACTATTGCAGGCTGTTAACGGGCCGGATCTGATATGGGCCATAAACTGGCCCAGAATATTGCAGTCATTTAACGGCCCGTATCTGATGTGGGCTATAATTTCATCCCGAAAATGTTAGGCTATTAACAGGACAACCCATTAGATCTGACGAAATCTTGTGGGCCTGTTCATGGGCCGACTTTTAAACCAATATGGGCCTTTCATTGGTGATTCTTGTCAAGTGGACGGTTGACATCTGTCCCAACACTGAGCCAACACGTGGATCATCGGCGAATGAGAATTTTACACATGGAAAATCGCCATTGATCTGGGCTGTTAACGGGTTATCGGATCCAAACTGAAACCTGATAGCTTAATAGCGCCCCATTACAGTGGATGCCACGTGTCGGTTACCCTTGACGAAAGCACTTCTATGATGAGTGATTTATCATCATGGAAGTGGACACTTCTATGATAACAATTTTGGTAATGTCATGGAACGCTTCTACGACAACACATGTATGACTATCTTGATTCTGTCATAAAATTGTCATGGATGTACACGCATGACAAAAAATGTGACCTATTGTGACAAACACGTATCATCATGGAAGTGTATTTTTTTGTAGTGCACCTAGCTACTAGCTATGGACTCGTAGGTCTGTGATGAACTACACATGCATCATCAGAAGGCAGCATGGATGATGTAGAAGCCCTCCATGACTGATTCCCCCTCCGGCAGAGTACTGGAAAAGGCCTCCAGATGGGATTGCGGAAGAACAGAAGCTTGTGGCGGCATAAAATGTGTTTCGGTGTCTCTCTATTCGTTTGGAAATATTTCTGAATTCATAGAAGTGGAATTAGGTCAAACAGAGCTGCGTGGGGCTCACAAGCTCAGGGGCGCCCCTACCCCCCCCCCGGGGGGTGCGCCCCTCGTTCTTGTGGCTCTCTCGTATCTCGTCTGGTCTCCTCCCGAAGCTTCTATGGTCCCTTGTGGTCTGAAAAAATTAACTCAAAGAACCCATTTGGACTTCATTTGATATTGATTTTCTGAAAAGCCAAAAACAAACAAAAAATAGCAACTGGCACTGGCACTAGGTTAATAGGTTAGTGCAAAAAATGATATAAAATAGTATATAAATGCACATAAAACATCCAAGATTGATACTATAATAGCATGGAACAATCAAAAACTATAGATAAGTTGGAGACGTATTAGTTTTTCACCCCGAGGATCAAGAGAAAACCACATTCATGTGCCTATTCAATATGTATGCTACCATTGTATGCGATTTGGCTTTTGTAATGCTCCCGCTACTTTTTGAAGATGTATGAACGAAATATTTGTCGATTACATTGAAGAGATCATGGATGATTTTTTGTTTATGGAACTTCTTTTGATGATTGTCTTCAAAATCCTGCAGCCATCTCGTCCTTGGGATCGTCACTGGCCTGAGCATTGAAGTGTGCGTGGATTAGGACATTTCCTGTCACAGAAGGGGGGTGTTGATGTTGTATCCTCGTCGGGCAGCTGGATGCTGACCTTTCCTCCTCCATCTCATCCTTGAGCTCATCGTGCTCCTCCAGGATGTCGTGGATTAACTCCATATGGGCGATGAAGTGGGATACCAATGGGTTATAGAAGACCGCTTCATGTGTCGACTTCCACCATAAAACTGGCTCGCAAAGGATGAGCTCGCTACCTGAGTCAGCGATAAACTCCATATTTCCACAGAAGAAAACTTGGCCTGGTGCAAAAGTCTTCACGGGCTCAAGATGGCCTATTGGGTTAGCAACAAAAGTCATGGATCCTAAAGCGAAAATCTAATCGGGCACTTAGACACCAAAGTTGTTGCCGGATCCCATATGGAGCTTGGTTTGGGCAAGCATTACATGTACCTTCCGCACCAATGATGGTGTAGATCTTGGCAGACCCTTCAGTAGGGTACCGTGACTAGCCGAAAGAACTAAAAGGGAAACCGGAGACCAGTTTTACCCAGGTTTGGGCCCTCAAGGTTGAGGTAATACTCTACCCTTGCTCGTGTATCTTGACTGGATGTGGTACAAAGAGTACAAGGTAGATCAAGATGATCGTAAGTGTACTGAAGGGTGGAGAATAATGTCTATCAACTAGCCATACCCTGACTTATAAAGGACATCGGGGGATAGGGTTTATAGAGTTGGCCTCCTTGTCTTGCATGGCAAGGATCGAGATGCCAGTTACTCCCTTCTGGTGGGCCCAAGGACCGCAGTCGACAACCTGGGGCTACATATAGTCCCGAGGGTCCCCAGCAGTCCTCATGGGCTGACTTCCAGTGTCCTGACGCACCCCTGGGCCGTGGCATCACCAAAGCTCATCAGGGTCAAACAATGTTCATGTTCCTGCGCCATGCTCCCCTTGGGGCGTCTTTCTTGTAGGTCTCACGGGTTAGAGAGGCGTGTGGATACATGAAGATGATGCTGGTCGCAGGGACGGAAGCGACAACGTCAATGGGGATGCGCAATGTCAGGTCGCAACAAAGGTTGTGATATTTTGCTCTTCGGCTTGTCCGCGGATTTGTCTCGGATTTTTTATTGCTCTGAATTTGAAGTTGTAGCGGTGGAGTCCTAGGGAGGAGATTTTTTGAACTCGCGTACAACTCAGAAAACGTATTTGTATGCTTTGAAATATTTAATAGGTATTGGTTAGAAACTTACTCCTAGTCATTATTTCCTTTCTGTCCCATGTCGCAAATCGTCATCTTATTTGCGAAATTTACATGGATAAGTTTCAACTCAATATCTATATGCATATTTCCTTTGGAATTTTCATGACATAAATAAATTTTTCTTTTGGCTATTTTAGAAAATGATACGCCAAAACCCATTATCATTCTACTTTATTTCCTTTTTTTCTTTTCCCTTGCAGAACATGTGACTACAGTTTGTCCCATTACCTCGCCTTTAAGGATCGTATGGGAGAAAAAAAGGGTTTCAACTAGGTAGCTAGAAGTTTCTGCACGTAATATCCGCTTTTGTTTTGTGCACTCGATGTTGCAACAAATTGTTGGCTATGCACATTATTTACATCCAAAAAGGCTTTCGCCATGCTTTATATATAAAGCAATGATTGACATACATGATGCATACCACCTGACACCACACACATCGAAGGCAAAGGGAGCTGACAAATAACACCACTACTCCAAATACCCAAAAGCAAACAACAAGTAGACAAAAGAGCATAGCCAAGGATCTAAGGATCTCTCCACCGTGAACGAGCCACCACGAGTAGATGAAGTCACAACTCGACGAACTAAGGACTCCAACGGTGCTTCTAGGCACGAAATGACACCGTAGAGCCGCCACCGCCCCATTCACTGAATCAGGTTTTCACCCAGAGTAACACGAAGGGAGCACGACCACCGTGATGGACCCTTCAGGAAGGAAACGATGCATGCACATCATATGAGATCTGGAGACCGAGAATGCTTTATTTATTTATTTTTTACGTGCAGTAGCTAATAATATATTATGTATCAAGAACACTAATACTTTCTCCAGTAGAAATTTGCTTCTACTTTGCACATGTTTAAATATCATGGTGACAAATGTGGGTTTTCTTTCTTCCCGTGAAAGAAAGAAAGGCCCTAGGCGTTCATGATTTCCCCGCCTCCCACCGGCGTAGGTACCGATCTTCTTGGTCTTCTCTGGCCTTAGGCCCATGATGGTGCGGTGGATTCCGGCCCTTGCCGATGGGAGGGCTCATGCTTCGTTTTTAGATATTTTTTCAAGCTTTTTAGGGTTTGTATCATGCTCAGGAAGGCGATATGACGGGCGTTCCCTAAAATGGAATAGGATTTTTCTGCCTAGAACCCATCCTGGCAGCGTGTCAAGCGTCGTTGGAGGATGTGTGAATATGTGCCTCTGGAGGATCTAGCGGGATTCGATCATTATTTGTCTTTGGTGGACCTGCGTGGATTCAGTCTCCGTTCATGTGCATTTTGTGTCTACCGGTTGGATCCTTCCGATCTACATTTCTCTTGATCGTTGGTGGTTGTTGTTCCAGTGCGCTAGTTCTTTGGGGCCTTAGCACAACGTCTTCCCGATGGTCTACTACAACAAGGTTTGCCCGACTCTGGAGAAGGAGGGATAATGAAATCAGCGCGCCTTCAGCGACAATGGTGTATACCGGTTGAATTTCTAGACTACGTTTCTCTTCATCGGTGGCGGTTGTTTTTCAAGTGCGCTGGTTCTTTGGGGCCTTAGCACGATGACTTTTCGACAGTCTACTACAACAAGGTTTGTCTGCCTCCGGTGAAGGAGGGGCGATGAGACATTGATTCCACAATCTTGAATCTTTTCCCCTTGATGCCCCCGCTTCAGTCCTATAGGGGCGACTCGGGTGGCTCCAAATCCTAGCCCGCAGTCGGCCCTTTGACGACCACCATCTCCCCCATCACCTTCAGAGGGATCCTAGCCCATCGGGCAGTGAGCATCTACTCGATTCGTCCCTGCTGGTGACAATGCACTACTAGGGAAAAGCCTATACACAGAATCTTACCAGCAACGCTCTTCAAAATATCACGCTACTGCTATTTAGCAGCAGCGTGTGTCGCCAAAACGCGCTGCTGACAGGAAAATAGCAGTAGCGCGTCCACCGCATACAACGCTACTGCTATAGTTGCCATGACCTA
>NC_041389.1:285662557-285668256 GCF_002162155.2 Triticum dicoccoides
GCCGCCCCTAGCTACCTCTCCGTCGCCCCCCACCCCCTGCCACTAGTTAGTACTAGATTTAGTAGTAGTAGATGTTAATTTAGGGTTAGCTAGTACTAGATGTTGCTTAGTTAGTACTAGATTTTTAGTAGTAGTAGTGGTAGTTGAACTACTTTATAGTTGTAGTTGAACTAGTTTAGTAAGTAAATTAATAAACTAGTTGAACTAGTTGAATTAACAGAACTAATCTATTTTTAGTAAGATAATTAATATAACTAGTTGAACTACTTTATTTTTAGAAAGAACTAGTTTTTTTTCTATTTATAGTAAGTTTATATTTAGTAAGAACTAGTTGAATTAATAAAACTAGTTGAACATGTCATATTTGTTGTTATTTTTTAGTTTAAGCAATTATTCAGGATGTATTAGTGATAACTTATATGGTTTCAGGTGACCTCCGTCGTCCCCGTCACCGACCCCCTCCGACTTCCCTGCCGTCGTCCCAGTCACCGACCCCCTCCGACATCGAGGTGAGACCAGCCAAATATCCTTGTATATCTTGTGTTGTTGCTCAAATAGGATATGTGGTTGCCCAAGTGGCCGTTCATGTTCAGTTTACATCTCCGAGTGGCCTATGTTTTGCCGGAGTGTTGATTAATTTTCGTTCCGGGAAATTTCAGGCGCTCGATATGTCCTTTTTTAGCAAAGGTCATGCCGGATTTCGTCGTGAATTCTGGCATGACTTGTGCTAGAATATGTACAAGTTTAATCTTTGAATTATGATTGTAGGAAATGTCGTACTCGGACGACGACGGTCTCCCGGGGGAGTGTAGCTGGTGCCACGACGATCGAGGTATGTGCGACAGGTTCGTTCGGCTGGACGAAGATCGGCACTTCAGCATTAAGCTCGAGGAGACCTTCGATTGTGAAACGGTACGCAACAACGACAAGTGTTTTTTTCGTAATTAAGCATGACTTCAACTATTTCAACGTCTAATTTTCATATTTTACAACTCGACTAGCTTATCCCATGCCATGCAAGACGCTATGTCTTGGAGAGGATGGGTTTTGAAGACCATGAAAATTTCGAAACAAAGAAAATACACCTAAGGACCCATCATGATATGGATTTTGAAGTAAATCTGTGCAATGCTCAGAGCGTAACCCATTTTGGTTGCCAAAATTGGGAAGCACTTTGCAAAATGTATGGATTTTATGAGGGTATGATTGTCACCATGGATCTTGGTGATCCTGACAGCGAGGAAGACAATATGGACATTTGGGTCCTTGTTGATACGCTTCCGATTGTACCGCTATGTGAGTTTCTCAAACATAGTTATTAACTAATTTATATTGTTTATTTTAAAATAGTTGATAGCTTATTTCCATTGACAGCTTATTTTGATTCTTCAAAGACTGTGCGGAAGATGGTAGATAAAACCCACTACACCGATGGCACCGAATTAACGTATAAGGAGAAAAATCATCTGATCGCATTTTGTACTCTTCTTGAGAATTACAATGACTATTATCGAACTCCTCCAAATTATGGTGAATACGTGCCACTAGTGCATGTGTTGAACCACGAAAACTTCTCTGGAGATACCCTGGTAAGATTTTTTACTATTACGACATCCATGCATCTTTTGCATACTTCTAAAACTAGTACATCATTGCTAACTACAAAGTTATTATTATGTTTTTCAATAGAAACTCCTGATGGATTGTGTGCCTCATCTGATGTCTCTGCATGGTCGCCTCTCAGTTCTGAACATACTGCCAGGTAAATCTACGGAGCTCACCTGTGCATATCGGATTTCTAAAACCCGTGAACACATGATCATCAAAGAATGGAAGAAATGTATGGACATTCGCAAGGAGGTTCTTGGAAGTAACATTCAGCGAAAGGCAAGAATTGGAGACAGGCTAATCTCCATTCTCCATAATGGAGAGTCAGGGGCTATCTTGTTTTTTTCTATTTTACCTTAGAAAATGTAGGAGGTCTTAATCGAATGTAATAGGTCCTATGAGGTACAATATGTTTATTATGTGGTAATGTGTTAGAGTTGATAATGATGATCTTGAGGAGGTGTTATTGATGTCAATGATGAAAACGATGATCTTGAGGAGGTGTTATATGACAATGATGTATTATGATGCTAAGTTGTTAATGATATGATGATGATGATATTATTATATCATTGAGTGAAAGAACCGCAGATTAGTTTCAAGTGGATGGACATCCACTTGAAACTAGTCCACGGTTCTTTCACCCCATGATGTAATAACTCATTATGATGTAAAAACAATCTCTAAATTCCTGTTGTATGAAAACTTGTGTAAAGGTGTATGAATACAACATGAAAAAGAAAAGAAATAAAATACTAAATAATAGTAGTAGCGCGGGTGAGGAGAAGCGCTACTACTAATTACCAATAGCGATGTTCTGAAGAAGCGCTGCTACTAAGTCAATTTAGCAGTAGCGTGGGTCAAGACACCCTATTGCTAAGCATTAGCTGTAGCGCCTTATCAGTAGCGCTCCTGCCCGCGCTACTGATAGGCCCAAAACCCGCGCTGCTGCTAGGCTTTTCCCTAGTAGTGATGGGTGGGTCCCCGAGGCGGTGGCATTGTTGGTGAAGGCATCGCTTTGATGACCCACAAGTATAGGTGATCAATCGTAGTGAGTGTCGAACCCAGCGAGGAGCAAAAGGAAATGACAAGTGGTTTTCAGCAAGGTATTTTCTGCAATCACTGAAATAGTCGGTAACAGGTAGTTTGATAGCAAGATAATTTGTAGCGGACAAGTAACGGTAACAGTAAATAAAGTGCAGCAAGGTAGCCCAATCTTTTTGTGGCAAAGGATAGGCCAAAACGGTCTCTTATAATAAGCAAAGCGTTCTTGAGGGCACACAGAAATTTCATCTAGTCACTTTAATCATGTTGGTTTGATTCGCGTTCGCTACTTTAGTAATTTGATATGTGGGTGGACCGGTGCTTGGGTACTGTTCTTACTTGAACAAGCCTCCCACTTATGATTAACCCCCTCGCAAGCATCCGCAACTATGAGAAAAGTATTAAGATAAAATCTAACCATAGCATTAAACATTTGGATCCAAATCGGTCCCTTACGAAGTAGCGCATAAACTAGGATGATAACGGTTAGCTAGTAGTGGTTAACTTATGATGATGATGATGAGTTGTGATATCATTTTGATGATGATGAGTTGGTATATTACTGTGATGATGATGAGTTCTTATATCATTATTATGATGATGAGTTCTTATATCATTGCTAGTGTATAAAAATCTGTATTAAGGTTGTATAAGTACAATATAAATATGCATAAATGAAATACACAAATTTAGTAGTGGCGTGGGGTACTACCCAGCGCTACAGCTAGTTAGTAGTAGCGCGGGTCAAACACCACGCTACTGCTAACATAAGTAGTAACACGGGTCCATGCCCGCCCTACTACTAAATAGTTAGCTACAACGCTAGTAGTAGCGCCGCCCCCGCGCTACTACTAGGCTTTTACCCTGTGCCACTACTAGGATTATCCCTAGCTAGTAGTGGCGGACGGTCTGGGTCACTGACCGGTAAAAAAAAAGACTCAAGCAGGCGCCTCAAACGGGCCTCAAATGTCTATGCTGACCGGCACCCCTCATATCCAGCCCAAATATGGGGCTGTTATGGGGAGGCCCGGGAGCGACCGGGCGCGTTCGCCACATCGGACTGACGGCCGGGTCCCACACGAAATCGCCCAGGAACCCGAAAGACCGAGGGCGTCTCCTTCAGTGGGGGTTGTGAATTTTGTGTGGCGCCACCCGAGGGCAAAGTCCATTTATTTAAGACGGTCGGCGTCCCCAACCATAGCCATAACCTCTTCCTCCCTCTCCACACCGCCAGCCCGAGCACATTTCTCGTCGTCTCCACCTTCCTCTTCCCTCGCCGTACGACATGGCCCGGCAGAAGAAGACCAGCTACGCTTTGCTAATGCCAGAGCGCCGCTTCCAGATTGAGGAGGATCTGGGTGAGGCGCGCGGGCCGGATCACAGCGGGCCTGCCTCCGGACTCGCCCGAGCCGGAGGAGGGGCAGCAGCAGACGGAGCCCATGGATGGGGCAGATCCAGAGCAAGCGGACGTGACGGAACCAGAGGAGGGGCCGACGCCAGTTGCGGGCTTCACCATGGAGGAGGCCATGGCAGAGTTCACCGTCGCCCAACCGGCGGAGATGGCGGAGGAGACAGCCATCCTGAAGTCCATCCAGGATCCTCCGGCAAGAACAGGTTGAGACCGATGCGCTCTTCGACGAGATGGAAGCGAGTCAGAGGAGGAGCCGGAGTTGTGTCTCCCCCCCCCTCCCCCATGTTCCCGGAGCTCGGGAGATAGTGGACATCTCCGACGACAACAAGTAGCGTAGTCGAGGATTAGTTGATCTACGTAGTGTGCATATCTTTTCTTTGCATGATTTGTATGGTTTTAAGATTTGATGTACGAGGGTTTGGATGCAGAAAGAGTTATTTGAGGACTGTCCGGTCAGTGCCTGCGGACGCGTCCAGGCACGTCCGTAGGCGTTTGAGGGGCCGGATTTACCAAGTCTGGCTACATATGCTTTTATGATCGTCGCTATGTGACCTATGGACATGGATGTAATTTTTTTTGCTTCTTGTGTTATATGAACTACCATAATGTCTATGTATAGATCAGAAGATTTTCCAAAAAGAATTATTAGGGATTCAGGGCCAAATAGGAGTAGCTCCGACCACTCAAAATTTTCTGGGTACAAACGCGTCAGATTTTTACCACCAGCTTGTTGTGCCCATGCTCTGTTGTTTTCGCTGGTGACATGAAGCATGCGACGACGTGCATGTCACATTTCAAGTACGCGTCAGTATCACACAACGCGGTTGTTCACATGGGAAACATGTACGCATACTCCATGGAATCAAAATGGCGTCGATGCCTGTCTAACCTTTATGAGAAAAAGACTTTACACGCTAGCTTTTCGTCGCACGAAGCGAGACAATTAATTGATGGATGGTAGGAAAATGTCGAAACTACCGCAGCCACAATAAGCTAATCTAGTTCAGTAGTCTTGACTCCAGACCAGACGTGAAGCTCGCTCGCTTAACTGGTAGCAACAAGCCGGTCCATGTGTCCGAGTAAGGAAAGGGAACATGCTACGTGCCTTGCATGGTGTCTCATCACGCACCAAAAGTCAGAAGCCTGCCTGTTCAAGATCATGTAGCGCTATATATGTTTCCCTCGTGCCTCACGCACCCAACAAAGATTAGCTTTTAGAGGTGGCAGTGGTATGTGGCTATGTGCTTCGGGAATCTTCACTAGTGTGTACGTACTAGTACTACTACATAGAGAGAGACACTATTGGCTAGTATAGCAACCTTTTCAGGTGCAGTTTTTTCCGGTGACACGCGTTGTTCTTGCTATGACATCATGTTGATGGTTCTAAGGGCCGCGTGTTCGCGCCGTTTGACAATTCGTCCGTCTACCACCACTCAGCCTGCTCAATGGTTCATCATTGATGCGTTTGATTGCTCGCATTAGGCCCAGTCAGTGCGGGAGATTTTTTTTTTGTCTGTTTGGTTTACTGGCTCGCATTAAAATCGTGGCCCGCACGAACCTTAAAGCAGTCCTTAGTCAGGCCCGGTAGGAACGTCCGAATCGGCAGTTTCCAGGGAGCCAGGCTCGAGCGATGGTG
>NC_041389.1:285668688-285682339 GCF_002162155.2 Triticum dicoccoides
GGGAGCAATGGCGCGTCTCCGTAAAAGGGGCGGGACGAATTCGAGTCACCGCCCGCCGATTCGGTCGCCCTATATAGCCAGGGTGACCGCGGCGGCAAAACTCCCGCCATCATTTCCCCCCTCTCGAGCATTCCCTCCGGCGCGGATTCACTTCGACGACGAGGTAAGCGGCGCAACTACTCCGGTGACCAGTTGACCGCGGCGGCGGATCAACTACTCCTCTTCTCCGACGTGCCAGCACCTCCTCCGCGGCTCCTCTGATGGCATCTGTAAGTTCAATCACCCCCTCCTCTCTACTAGTTCTACCTAGATCTGTCGATGTGTAGTAGCTAATTGTGATGGATTTGAAGCATGCTAGGGATTGTTTTCATGTCGGCAAGCATTGATAGCTAGTGGTCATGGATGGATTGGTAATATGCTTAGATGTGTGGCACGCTAGTGTGCAAGAGTTGAACAATATTATCCATGTGTCATGATTACTGCTGTGTTCTGTTGTGTTGAGTTGTGGTATGCTTTGATGGATTTGGTAGTGTTGTCTTCAACTAGGTCATTCATGTGTAAATATGTTACTGCTAGTTTGTGAAGGAAATATGTCCTAGAGGCTTATTCATGATAAAGGTTTATTATTCATACTAGAATTGTATTTATCGGAAACTTAAGTACATGTGTAAATACATAAACAAATACCGAGTCCCTAGTAAGCCTCTACTAGACTAGCTCGTTGATCAAAGATGGTTAAGGTTTCCGAACCATAGACATGTGTTGTCATTTGATAACGGGATCACATCATTAGGAGAATGATGTGATGGACAAGACACATCCGTTAGCTTAGCATATTGATCTTTCAGTTTATTGCTATTGCTTTCTTCATGTCAAATACATATTCCTTAGACTATGAGATTATGCAACTCCCGGATAACAGAGGAATACCTTGTGTGCTATCAAACGTCACAACGTAACTAGGTGATCATAAAGATGCTCTATAGGTATCTCCTAAGGTGTTGGTTGAGTTGGCATAGATCGAGATTATGATTGTCACTCTGAGTATCGAAGAGGTATCTCTGGGCCCTCTCGGTAATACACATCATAAGAAGCCCTGCAAGCAAGTAACTAATGAGTTAGTTGCGGGATGATGTATTATGAAAGGAGTAAAGAGACTTGCCAGTAACGAGATTGAACTAGGTATGAAGATACCGACGACCGAATCTCGGGCAAGTAACATACCGATGGACAAAGGGAATTACGTATGTTGTCATAACGGTTCGATCGATAAAGATCTTCGTAGAATATGTAGGAGCCAATATGGGCATCCAGGTTCCTATATTGGTTATTGACTGGAGAGGTGTCTCGGTCATGTCTACATAGTTCTCGAACCCATAAGGTCCACACGTTTAACGTTCGTTGACGATATAGTGTTATATGGGTTATGTGATTTGGTGACTGAATGTTATTCGGAGTCCCGGATGAGATCACAGACATGACGAGGAGTCTCGAAATGGTCGAGAGGTAAAGATTGATATATAAGACGATGTTATTAGCAAGCACATTGCAAATAATCAAAAACCACAACTATGGTAAGCCATTTTTTTTACCTTGTGCAGCTCACCGGGGGATGATGACCCACAAGTATATAGGGTCAATTGTAGCCTTTTCTATAAGTAAGAGTGTCAAACCCAATGAGGAGCAGAAGGACATGACAAGTGGTTTTCAGCAAGGTAATGTCTGCAAGTGCTAAAATTGTAAGTAGCGGAGTAGTTTGATAGCAAGATAATTTATAACGAGCAAGTAACGACAGTAGTAACAAAAGTGCAGCAAGGTACCCGAATCCTTTTGAGGCAAAGGACATGCCAAATGGTTTCTTATAATAAGCAAAGTGTTCTTGAGGGTACACGGGAGTTTCATCTAGTCACTTTCATCATGTTGGCTTAATTTGTGTTCGGTACTTTGATAATTTGATATGTAGGTGGACCGGTGCTTAGGTGTTTTTCTTACTTGAACAAGCCCCCTACTTATGATTAACCCTCTCGCAAGCATCTGCAACTACGAGAAAAGTATTAAGAATAAATTCTAACCATAGCATTAAACCTTTGGATCCAATCGGTCCCTTATGGAATAGCGCATAAACCGGGGTTTAAGCTTCTGTCACTCTCGAACCCACCATCTAATAACTAATCCACAGTGCATTCCCTTAGGCCAAAATATGGTGAAGTGTCAAGTAGTCGACGTTCACATGACACCACTAAGAAAATGGCAACATACATATCGTCTAAATATTGAACAAATATCAAGTTCACATAATTACTTGCAACATGATTTCTCCCGTGACCTCAAGAACGAAAGTAACTACTCACAAATGATAAACATGCTCAAGATCAGAGGGGTATTAAATAGCATAATGGATCTGAACATATAATCTTCCACCAAATAAACCATATAGTAATCAACTACAAGATGTAATCAACACTACTAGTCACCCACAAGCACCAATCTACAGTTTTGATACAAAGATTGAACACAAGAGATGAATTAGGGTTTGAGAGGAGTTGGTGCTGTGAAGATGTTGATGAAGATAGCCCTCCCCAAGATGGGAGAGTTGTTGGTGATGATGATGACGATGATTTCCCCCTCCAGGAGGGAAGTTCCCCCGGCGGAATCGCTCCGTCGGAGGGCAAAAGTGCTCCTGCCCAATTTCCGTCTCGAGGCGGTGGCACTTCGTCCCGAATGTCCTCCTCTGATTTTTTTTCTAGGTCAAAATGACTTATATACTAGAAGATGGGCACTGGAGGTGGGCCGAGGAGGGCAGCACCCACTAGGGCGCGCCTGGGTCTCCTAGCGCGCCCAGGTGGGTTGTGCCCACATGGTGGGCCCCCTCTGGTACTTATTTGCTCCAATATTTATTAAATATTCCATAAAAAATCCTCGCTAAGTTTCAACTCATTTGGAGTTGTGCAGAATAGGTAGCTTGACGTAGCTTTTTCAGGTCCAGATTTCCAGCTGCCGGAATTCTCCCCCTTGGTGTATACCTTGCATATTATTAGAGAACACTGGTATGCGTCGGTGCTATATAAACAGTTTTTAACTCCTTTCCATGACGGCATTTGGAACCGTCGCCAAGTGAGTGTGGGCGATAGGGGGGTCCTTTCCACACGACCCAGAAACCGTCGGGGATATGCCCTCCTGGCACACACGCTCGGCAAAATGAGGTCGTGTGCGACCGGCGAGCGAGCAAATATGGTTATATGTACAGTAGTGCTAAAAAACAATTATACAGGTGAAATCATTTCCGGTCGTAAGTACATCCCACACAGTCAGCCCCCGCTAAACGTTTCCTTTCGTATGTACATTCCACACAGTCCATCCAAGGAATAACTTTCCGTTAGTATGTAGATCCCACACAGTTAATCCAAGAAGTACCAAACGTTTGCGGTGCACACAACATCACAAATAGTCAATAATTTTGAAGTGTGTGGGATAATGTGACTATCGCAAACATTTAATAAGAAAGAACTGTGTGCGATGCTGTTGTTAATCGCACTCATTTTTTCTTGGCTGATCGTGTGTGCAGTGGAGATTGATCACATACGTTTTTTCTTGTTTTTTGTGTGTGCGGTGGAGATTGATCGCACACGTAGTGTATCCTAGAAACGTGTCTGATCTCCACGTCTATCGTAGACATTTCGCTTTTGTAAACCGTGTGCGGTGTAATCCCTAATTAATCCCCAATTAATCCCTAATTTAAAAATCACATTTTTTGAATTTGAAAGTAGGCAATCACTTATTTCATATCCAACCAGGTTTATTACAAATATAGGTTCAACCACGAATGCATAATTCGATGCACAGGTACATATACTGAAGAACTACAAAAGCACCGAGTAAAGAATGATGAACCACATTGTACTAAAGGCTGTAAAGAGAGTGGCGAAAGAGATTCTGGTTGCTGCAGAAGCTGAAGCGGAATGTCCATATTGTGCCCTCCTCCATGCGTAATGCACGCACGACTCTAGGCCAACCCCTTGTGATGGCTGCCCATCCATCCTTCACTGTATTTATTACGACTTCTCGATACTCATTGTAGTTTGGATGAAATACTTTAACCTTCATTGCTTGTCCACTAATCATGTACTTTGCGAGGTAATCTTGAGTGAACTGCTTCGGGAACCACTGCGAATGAAAAATATTCAGACATTGTTGTCTAACAACTCATTATGGGCAGTAAAAAGAGAAGGCTGCAGAGTTTGTAGTTACCATCCTACAGCTCACAGTTGTGTTGGATAGAGCATAAACAAATAATTTGCTTGCCACCATTCATATCTCTTTGCTAATAATCCTTATTAGTTTCCTTACTTGATGCTTGTTCATGAATATCTCATTTCCCCATACGCAAAAAGGGTCGATGCGTGATTCCTTGCCAAGGGCGTATGTACCTACAAGCAACAAGTCAATATTAGAAGCTAACAAGTGTCCAGGCCTGGATCTATATGCACTACATTATGGAATGATGGGGGAGTACAAGCCGAGGGATGAAGCTAACCTCGGCGGGAAATGGTGGCCACTCCCGTTGTTGTCCTGCATAAGTAGTGGAAAGGCATGTATAAGTACGGCAACCTTAACATCAAACAAATATAGAAAAGGTAAACAATATCATCTCCAAATGATAGCTTGAATGTGTTGGTTTCAGCATGTTGTTAAAGCATATATAAAATGGAAGGCAATGTTACCGATAGCAGGCTTAACAGCCATCAAATATCGCAATTCAAACTAGTATTGTTGAAAATGAATAGAACGTAGGTAATGCTTAAACATCATTGGATCAATGTGTAAAACTGAAATAAAGGGCATGTGTTAACTACAGCAGGCATACTTGGAACCAAATATAGCCGTTCAAACTGGTATTGATGCAGTCGAGCGACATAGTTCCAACTTGCACATAATGAACAACACATTGTAAATGACTGAAATAAACAAGGCATAAATGATCAGTATAACAACCAAATATAGCCATTGAAAACTAGACAGAGTCTCACTAGAACCAACCTAACAAGCAAATAAAGATAAACAGGGCATATGCTTGAAAACTGGACAAATGCTCACTGCAACCAACCTAGAAAGCAAATACAGATAAACAAGGTATCTGGTTGAAAACTTGACAAATGCTAAAAAAGCAACCTAACAACCAAATACAGATAAATAAGGCATCTGCTTGATAACTAGAAAAATGCTCACTATAACCAAACTAAGACAAAATACATATAAACAATGCATCGGCTCGATAACTGGAAAAATGCTCACTGCAACAAACCTAACAACCAAACATAGATAAACAAGGCATCTACTGACTATGAACAACCAAATATAGCCATTCGTGAAACTAAAGTGGACAATTCATACTTAAACATCACATAGCCCTATTAAACAATACATTTTTGCATAACTGAAATAATTTAACACGGCACAGTTATAGCACCGCACGGCAAATGCTACTACAACAAAGGGTACGGGTTGGCAAGCTAGAAAAGGTAAAATTTGCTGATAGGATGTTGCCTCACATTTCATGGACGGGATCCTTCCAGTTGGAAGAGCACATATCCATGGTGGAAGAACCTTTGTGGGTGCCTTCCTCGTGCTCGTGGTCGTGGTCGATGAGATCTAACTTGGCAATTGAGGATTCCAAGCTGCGTATAAGGATCTAACGTGTCCTTCAGAAATGACAAAATGGGATTGATGGCGTATAAGGATCACAAATCCTTGACCACTTGGCGGAGGAGATCAGCGGCAGGGCCGTCAAAGAGATCAATGGCTGTTGAACCAGAGGGGTTGGGGATGGACCATGGAACCAGTGACATGGCCCGCGTGAAGCTGTCGCTATCGATGAGCTTGATGTCATAGCCAGCTTTCCTGAGATACAGTAATACGGAAGCCCACTGACATGAAGCCTTCGACATGGCAACATAGTCAACGTCTTTGCCGGCTTCCGCAGTGACGTGTTGCTCCAGGATCGACAGGTCGGGGTGAACGGTGGCCACCTCGCCAACGTCCGTTGGAGAGGCCATGATAAACCACTTCTTGGCCGAACGCTCGTCGGGCTCCCTGGGATACGTGGTCGAGCTTAGGCTGCAGGGTATGTGGAACTGGTGGGGAGGGACACCGCAGGCCTCATCTAAAAACTCAGGGGAGTGGGGCGGCGGTATGGGAATCGCTGGGTAACCTGAACTTTCTTTATTATCTAATCTTGGAGGAACGGGCAGACCAGCATGGGTTGGCGGCGGCGCCGGTGGTGGCCGAGAGCTAGGGTTCAAGGGGGGCGGGTGGGGTACTGTGGTGGGGGACGGGATTGTGGTGTTTGAGGATATGTCATGGCTACTGTAATTGTGACGTTCGGCTACTGCAATTTTGCTATAAGGTAAGTGCTGGAGGAGTGTGGGCGACGGTTCAAGTACGACGGTTACTAAAATTTGGGTAAATGAGTTAATGCGGGGCGGGAGTGCCCAAGATCGCGCATGGGCCAATAAGCATATGCATGTATGATAATAAGGAAAAGTGGCGGAACCGCCAATTTTTGCAACACTCAAGGCGGGTAGTTTGTTTTTATATTTCTAGCTAGCTTTCTATCGCACACGGTTCATCCTAATTTCTAAATGAACTCACCCGCCTTTAGCTTGCGCAGTCGTGGTGATTTTACAGCGCACTTGCATCGCACACGGTTAAGCCAGTACCTACACCATTTTGCTCGCGCTTGCCTAGTCGTGGTGATTTTATAGCGCACTTGCATCGCACACGGTTAAGCTAGTATCCGCACCATTTTGCTCGCGCTTGCGCAGTCGTGGTGATTTTACAGCGCACTTGTGTAGGTGTCCTGGACTTGGGGGTATCTAGTCCTGCCTGCCTGTGGCCCACCACGTGGCTCCATCGGCGGTCTGGTACGTCCCAGCTTCAACATCAACACCGCAAGACCCTCGCGAGGGGCCAAGCCTCGCGAGGCAGATGACGCCAAGACCCCCGAAAGAGTTGGCCTCCTTAGGAGGGCTCCTGAGGGGCGGAGAATTCTAGGCAGCTACCTCATGAGGCTCAGCTGACGTGAGCCATGAAGACCAAGGCCAGGCGGGTGCCAGGCGGGTGCAGAGCGCAGGTTTCCTCTTTGGTGGAAGGCAGGCAAGCCGCAGGCACGGAGTCCCGAGGAATCAACCAAAGGTTTCCATTCTAGTGCAACAATACCAAGACCGCCAGGACGGCAGGGCGGAGGTCACAGCCGAGCCCACCGCAGCGTCACGACCAAAGGCTTTTCGCAGGCGAAGACTACTTTTGTCAGGATAGACTATACTACTTGTCCCCTTTCAAATCCCGCCATTGTGGAATCCCTTCCCGCTCATATTTGGGAAGAGGACCAAGGCCACTATATATAGGACTTAGCCACCACCATAGAAGGGGACAGAAACCATAACAAGTAGAGCACCACACCAGCTCAAGAACACCTCACCTCCTGAGGCTTGTTCATCCTTTGTACTAGTTCATCCATAGCCCCTCGAGGCAATCCACCACACCACACTGGATTAGGGTATTACACCACAACGGTGGCCTGAACCAGTATAAATCTCTGTGTCTTTACGTCCCTTTGAGCTCTGTGCGCTAGGCTAGGGAGATCGTGAGTAGGTAGGCTGGGCAGGTTGACATCTCTGCATGCACCCCAGAGTTCAAACCTCTCAAGGGTTGCCGGATCCCGAAATCCGACATTTGACATGCCAGGTAGGGGTGCGTCGGATCCTCTCTTCCATCGTTCGATCTGTCTCCGCTCCGACATCTCCATGGCCGACGCGCGCAAGGCTCGCGCCGAGCGTCGGGCTGCAGTCGCCGCCCGCGTCGCTTAGACAGCTCTGGCGGGTTACGGCTGCGCCCGCCGCGCCCGCCGCGCTCCTTCTCTGATGGCCAACGTCGCTACGGGCCCTGTCGGCCACGAGCAGCAAGCTTCATCGCTGCACCCATTGGTGCGCCGTGATGGCCACACCTCTACTCCGTCACTAACCCCAGCAGCTTCGTCATCCCACTCGCCCCACGGTCAGGTGGACGTGCAGGCCGCTCTGCTCACGGCGTGGGAGCTTCTCCGCTACCGTCCGGTGGGCGATCTCTACAAGGAGTGGCTCGAGCGTATTGCCAAGCTCATCAGCGTTGTGCACGGGGGCTCGAACGGGCTGGCTCGCTCGCTGCCTCAGCAACCACCTGCAGCGGGCAACGTCGCGCACGGGGCTCCTCCTCCGCCTCCGGCCCGGGGCGCCATCATCGAGCCAAGGTATATGGCTCCACAGCGCGACCCGCAGCGCCCATCGCCGGCTCGGGACGACGTGAGCTGCCAAGTGGTATAACATCCCCAAGGAGAGGCGCGCGTGCTTCCGGCACCCCAGCACCAGGCTCGCGAGCCTTCACACGAGGTGGCGGTGCGCGTGCACAGAGACCACGTTCTACCCCCTCGATGACCTCCGGTGGCCACGACAGGATGCCGCGCATTCACTGCAGAGCTCCGCAACGTCGTCTGGCCAAGCAAGTTCAAGCTTGACCTGCCTCCACGCTACGACGGCGCCACAGACCCCGCCGAGTTCCTGCAGCTCTACGAGCTGAGCATCGAGGCGGCCAACGGCTATGAGAAGATCATGGCAAACTGGTTCCCGATGGCCCTCAAGGATGGCGCGCATTCTTGGCTCCTGAACCTGACCGAGGGGTCGGTTTCTTCCTGGGAGGAGATGCGCAGCCGCTTCATTGCCAACTTCCAGGGTACCAGCGACTGTCCGCCGGCTGCAGGCGACCTGCGCCGCGTCAAGCAGCAGCTTGGAGAGACCCTGCATAAGTATATCCAGCGCTTCAACAACGTCTGACTCAAGATTCCCAAGGTGTCTAAAGAGGCCATCATCTCCGTGTTCACCGATGGCGTCCGCGATGTCAAGATGAAGGAGGAGCTAGCCATCCACAAGGACCTCTGCACCGCTCTGGAGATGTTCAACATGGAGAACAAGTGTGCGAGGGCTGAGGAGGGACGCCTCTTCCTCCTTGAGCTCCCTGATGCTGATACAGAAGACAAGAAGACCAAGTCCAAGGACGCAAAGTGCAAGGGGCCAGCAGTGCTGGCGGCAGAGCTAGAGACCAAGCACGGCTGCGACCACCCCGAGTCATCCAAGGGCAAGCGACCGTTCTCCGCCTTCCACAATGTCTACAGCCACAACACCAGCGACTGCCAGGAGCTCAGGGCTCTCCGCGACGGGCGCCTCGGTCGATGCCCCGAGCGCAATGATCGAGGCTACGGTTGCGGAGGTGGTCGAGGTGGAGGTTGCTAGGATGGATGCAATCGCCGTCAGGAATGGCGCGACCAGCCTCGTGAGGACCGCTGGCAGGAACAGCCTCGCAAGGGCAACTGGAGGGAGCATCCTTGTGAGGACCACCCTCAGGGCAATGCAGCTTTGCCTCCTCTGCCTCCACCGCCAGGAACAAAGATCACCACCAGGACGAGGGGGCTGGGGGCTTCTAGGAGCATCGGGCCATCACCTGCATCTTGGGAGGCTCGCAGGCCCCGGCTTCCCACCGTGTCTTCAAGTAGTTCGCGCGCGAGGTCAACGCGGCGCTCCCCAAGCTTGAAGCAACTTGCCCTCTCAAGTGGTCCAAGTGCGCCGTCACCTTCGAGTTCACAGACCGTCTCAAGTGCGCGGCCACTGCTGGCGCGCTCCCCATGCTCTGCTCCCCCATCATCAGCAACATGACCGTCACCAAGACTCTCATCGATGGCGGAGCAGGGCTCAATGTTCTCTCCGTCCAGACATTCGACAGGCTCCAGGTGCCATACTACCAGCTGCACCCCACCAAACCATTTTCAGGAGTGACCGACGGATCAACACACCCGATCAGGCAGGTTCGCCTCCCGGTCACCTTCGGCGAGCGCAACAACTACCACACCGAGCTCATTGACTTCGACGTTGCTGACATCCGCCTGCCCTACACCGCCATCCTTGGGTACCCAGCACTGGCCAAGTTCATGGCGGCCACACACCACGGCTACAACATCCTCAGGATGCCAGGAAGCGGCGGCATCATCACGGTCGCCTGTCAAGAGAAGGATGCGGTGTGCTCCCTCGAGCGCGCTTTCCAGGCTGTAGTAGTTGAGAACCCAAAAGATGAAGATGGCGCCCTCTCTCCTGAGGTCGCGCCCAAGACAAAGAAGCTGCAACTAGGCCAGGGGTCTCGTGAGGGAGCATCACTCGAGGACGCGGTGCTGAGCCTCGTGTCTCCGGACGCGACACCTTCACCCATCGCATAGGAAGGCATGCCCGATGCTCCCCTCAAGTGGGCTCGGAGGCTCTCCTCTGGAGGGCCTCAGACCTAGACAATGTCGCGAGAGTGGCGCTCGGGCACCATGTGGAGGCGCTCTTCAGAGCACGCTTCCCAGGAGAAGGCAGCAGGCGTGAGGCACAAGGCGTTCATGAGTTCATCATCAGGGCAATGGAGGAGATTCAGGAAGGAAGGGTTCTGTAAGGCGATCATCGCCTGCCACGAGGCGGAGCTCACTGCCCTAGCGAGGGTAAGGAGTTCCTTGTCTGCATCGACATCCCTGGGCTCAACAAGGCCGCGTCTCGGCAGCTCATGTGGTCGTCTCGTGTCGGCCAATGCGAGGGTCCGCCTCACAGCTATGTCTGCATGCCTTTCGGCCTGGCGGGCGCGGCTGAGACGTTCCAGCACTGCATGAGGGACGCTCAGGCGGCCTGCAAGGCTAGGCACCAGGCGCTCCTGGCAGAGATGGAGGAGCACCCTCAAGAGCCTTCCAGTCCTTCCGAGCCTCCCGAGGCTCGGCACCTAAGTGGCTCATGAGGAACGGCTTCTGCAGCGCGCGTTTTTTTGCTACTTCAACAACTCTTCAGCAACGGTACCAGGTGACATCTCCCTAGTTCGTTCTGCATGGGGGCGCCCCTCAGGCTGCACTATCCCCAGGCCGTGTGGGTCCATCCCTACGGCGTGTATCGTTTTGCATTCTCCAGGATTATCTAACCGTTTCTGTGAATTTTTCTATGATTGTCGCCTCGTGACCACCGCCTCACTACCCTCATGCGCCTGACTAATGCCATTTTTGCATCATTGCACGACACTCACATCGGCACGACGCTTGTGCTCGGGTCCGTCCCTGCAATGCTGATAAACCCGGAGATCGAGCTCTGTTTTGCGGCCCGCCTCACGTACACCACCTCGTAGGGTCCTCGGTGCCTCCGTCTCACATCTGTGGGTCTTGGCCTCCTTTGACATCTAACTTGCAGGTTCACCCCACAGTGAGCCAAAGGATGGCCCGGACAACCACAGTCTAGCCTGTCGAATCGCTTGCATGTTAAAGGGGGGCCTCCCGAGCATCGTGTCTCGGAAGCTCCTACTAGCTCTCCAGCCCTCACCCCTGGCCTTGACCACGGCATCGTGACCTGGCATACCAGCGGCAGCTGAGCTCGCTCGAGGGCTGGGTCCCAAGGAGGTAGAGCACCTTGGCAAGCGAGGTAGGAGGGTGGATAGCAAGCATTGCCTCTCTGATGGACTCTGACCGCAAAAGATAAGTCTCGGCTCGCTGCGGCACCAGTTTCGCTCCACACGCCTCGCCCCGCAGTTCCACTTGGGCAGTTCAACTCCCCCTTTCAATTTTCTGTACAGCTGCTTGCACGCCAAGGGGGGCCTCGTGAGCATCGCGTCTCATGATCTCTTACCGGACCTTGGACCGCTCACCTCCTAGCCTTGACCATGGTATCGCGACCTGGCATACTAGCGACGGCTGAAGCCTGCCTAGGGACTGGGTCCTGCCGGTGTAGAGCGCCACGTTATCTAGGAAAGAGAAAATCGAGGGACTCAGCCAAACTGGAATACGCACATCCATTACAAAGTCAAAAGGAAAAACAATACTATTAAATACATCTCGATCCTTACAAGCCCCACGAGGGCTGATCTTCATCTCGCACAGGACGAACAACTACAGGGCCCTACGTTGATGGTGATGACGCTGGGCGGCAGCCGCAGCTGCAATCCGGCCTCGGCGGGAGCTCGGCGGCACATAGCTGTCGTCGCTCGACTCCGGGGAATCACTGGGCTCAGGAGAGACGCTGGATTCCCAGGAGTCGTCACTACTACTGGACGAAGCGCTGAAGGGGGCAGCAACATATCTAGCACCCATCACGGCGTCCCTCGAGCTGTCTCCTCCGGGCAGCACTCCAGCCACTCGCCCCGCTCATTGAAGACCTTGAAGAACAAGGTGGCCGCGCCGTCGTACTCGAAGTGGATCGCCAGGGCTCCCCCCGCTCGGCAAGGCCGGGCGACCTCGCCCCATCCTCGCGTCATGAAGACGTCTCCAGACGGCACCACCTTGACCTTAGCTCCGGTGGCTAGGCTGCTGCACGCTGCGTGTTGCAGCCACAGCTCCACCGGTCCCCTCGGAGGTAGCTCGCTGGCGAAGAACCGAGGGAGTCGGATCCAGGTATCAGGAGGCATCGCCACCCACACCGCGAACTCGCGTGAGCTACCCTCAGCATGGGTCCGAGTTGCGGCCGGCAGGGCAATGGCGGCCCTGCCATCTTCACGAGGCGCCGCTCGGCGGCACACTCCTTCGCCCTGAGCGCGGGCGTATAGGGGGAGAGGGACGCCAGGCGGAGGCCTCGATTGCCAAGGCCTGGCCACCTCTTTCCCCATGCTGGTGTTGTCGGGGAGGCGGAGCCGGTTTCTTCGGCGGGAGAGGGTCCGACCCCTCCCTAGGAGCCTTCCCCTTCTCTGCCGCAGAGAACCTCCTGATTGGTCCCATGGGAGCAAGACGGAGAGGAGGAGAAGCAAGAAGGAGCAAGACGAAAGAGAGATGGGCAGGGGCTCCACCCGCTCACACGTTTATAGCTGGGAGAAGGTAAATCGTCGACCTCCCACAATTTCCAGTAATGAAAATCCTATCTTCATGCAGCATGCAGTTGTCAAGTCGAGCAGTTGCCGAGGCAGCGTGGGGAAACAGAGTCGCCCACCTCCAATCAATCACCACGCGTCAATAAGGTCGTAGGCGGTTCGGGCCCGCGGCACTCCGCACTTGCCCTTTGGCTTCGCCTGGAAGCCAAGTCCGAGCGCGCCTTGGGCCCTCGGATGAGGGAGTCCTCGATTAGGGGGTCCTCGGACGGCTGGACTATATACTTTGGCCGGACTGTTGGACTATGAAGATACAAGATTGAAGACTTCGTCCCGTGTCCGGTTGGGACTCTCCTTTGCATGGAAGGCAAGGTTGGCAATTCAGATATGTAGATCTCCTTCTCTATAACCGACTCTGTGTAACCCTAGCCCCGTTCGGTGTCTATATAAACCGGAGGGTTTAGTCCGTAGGACAAGAACAATCATAATCATAGGCTAGCTTCTAGGGTTTAGCCTCTACGATCTCGTGGTAGATCAACTCTTATAATACTCATATCATCAAGATCAATCAAGCAGGAAGTAGGGTATTACCTCCATCGAGAGGGCCCGAACCTGGGTAAACATTGTGTCCCCCGCCTTCTGTTACCATTAGCCTTAGACGCACAGTTCGGGACCCCCTACCCGAGATCCGCCGATTTTGACACCGACATTGGTGCTTCCATTGAGAGTTCCACTGTGTCATCATGGTAAGGCTTGATGGCTCGCCTTG